>NC_137812.1:24495634-24748134 GCF_963921795.1 Nannobrachium achirus | reverse complement strand
TCACCTGCTCTGTTGTTGCCTCCCCAGCATGTTATACCAAAAAATAGGACACTTGCCATGACAGACTGGTAAAACATCTGTAACATCCTCTTGCACACACCAAACGATCTCAGTCTTCTCAGGAGGAACAGCCTGCTTTTCCCCTTGCTGTGAATCGCCTGCGCGTTGTCCGACCAGTCTAGTGAACTATTCAGATGTACTCCGAGGAATTTGTAGTTATCCACAAGCTCAACCACCTCTCCGTTAATGGTGCTTGGCACCGGGGGGACTCTCTTGGATGTACGGAAGTCCACCACCATCTCCTTGGTCTTGCTAGCGTTGAGCATATTATGTGTCATATTATGTGTCATCATGTTTCATAACTCTTAATATAGCTGTTCAAGCAGACAGTGATGCTGCAATCATCAGTGGTGGAAAAAGTACTCAGATGTTTTGCTTACGTGAAAGTATCAATACAACATTGTAACAAATACTCTGTTGCAAGTAAAAAAAAGTCAGTTGAGTAAAAGTACAAAGGTTTTGGCAACAACATACCTAAAGTACCAAAAGTAAAAAAGTTAGAGCTTGTAGATTCCCAGGGAGAATTAGTTCATATAGCATCACAATCATTTGAACCACTTTGTCTATCCAAAAGGTGACACGCTATGAGCTTAGATCTGCTATTTTTGAAAAAACTCTTTGCTTCTAGGGGTAACCTGGCTGGCGCAAACTCTTTTAAGATGGGGGGTCCGCGGCCAAATACTTGAAAATTTGGGGGTCCTCAAATGTTTTTTAGAAGCACAGGATTAAAGGTGTATTCAGTGATAATGAAAGTGGCCGGGGGTCATCTTGTCCCTTTCTGGCCTAATAGTGTAGAAATGTTTAGTTTTTTATAGATTTTTTACACCATTATAATGTTCTCGTTTTGATCATTAGACCCAATCACTGAATATCAGTAGGCCTACGTCTCCAGCTTCAGGATATGTATGATACTGATTTACTACGAGACTGTGGAATTTTATGAGTTCAGTAGTTTACAATCTAGGCATTTAGCAGACGTTCTTAATTCAGAGCGACTGTAGTTCTCAAAAAAAATATTTTGACCATCATAACTAAACATCATAACATAACTACGGCCATACTCTACCCTGATTAGTCGAAGACTGGCTGGCCACCTCTGAAAACCGAATCTAGCTATGCTCGTAACACGGGCCATGGTGGAAGTCCTTATATGGTCAGCACACATTCTAGTGAGGAGAATGAATGGAAAATGTACCAATTATATTTTTATTTTTATTAAATACAATCACTGAATATACCTTTAAATGGTCCATCCCAGTTATGAATGAATGTGCTGTTGTGTGCTGACTGCTTGCAGGAGGTGATGGCAGCCATCCCTCTGGCGGATGTGCAGTCCACCCGCACGCAGAGGCCCTCGGCTGGGTCCAGCTACCCCTACGTGGACCTCACCCTGGGAGACGTCACCAACCAGAAGGTCGTTCAGCTGCAGCTAGAGCAGGTAATGCACTCACGCACGCACGCACGCACACATGCACATGCACACGCATGCACACACACACACACACACACACACACACACACACACACACACACACACACACACACACACACACACACGCACAGTTTGTTTTGAATACAATTTTGATTTCTTTGCATTTTATTTTTATTTATTTTTTTCAGAAAAAAGAATCGTAGTCAGGTCCGAATGGGTTAAACCTGAACCCTAAAGACTGAGATATACTTCGTTGTACGCTGAAAATAGCCGACCTACTAGCTCATAATGTGTCGCGCTGTGACGCCTTGTGAACTTGTATATGTGCTATTTTTGGTGCGTGACAACTGACAGCAGCACACAAGTATACAGTACATCAGACATCTCCAACCCAACCCCCAAACTTAACCTCCAAATGCTTTTTTCCCAACCTTAAACGTAACCAATATTTTCGTAAATCCTCAATCCAGAACATTTTTCCTCACAATGTTCATTTCTCAAATTCTACAAGAATAACACAATTTAATTGGCTACTTTGAAGAATTTGGAAGAAATTTCTGAAGTAATGTAAAAGATACATGAACGGTATTCGGTGCATCATTATCACACCTGCGTTCTCAGTTGCAGCACCCCTCCCTTTGGAACTCACTCCCACCTCACATCAAAGCCGCCTCCCCCTTTCTGCCTTTACATTTTCGTTTTTCTTTGCTTATAGTTCATAGCTTTTCAACTAGTTTAACTAGACGGAACAATACTTTGCCAGCCTTTCGGCCTCGTCTTTGGCCATGACAAGTTGTCGTCAAAACCCTCCCCCATAACAACCAGTCTGTGGGCATGTCCTAGGCTGGACCACCAGAGGAAACAAAGTTCTTAGGGTATTTTTAAACCGTTGTCATTTTGGTGTCGTCACCAAACCATGTATCGTGTTTACACATAATCCGTAGGGTTGGTGTGTTTACATGACAATGCACCAATTCACGCAAAAATGCTGGCGACTTCCTTTTTCTCCACCAAAGAGACTACAAGAAACTCTTTCCAACTCCTGGCAGAATGGCAGTCTGTGGCATTTAGTGGCAAACTTAAACATTTAAAAGTCGGGCGACGGAAGATTGCATTCGGACAAGACATCTGCAGCCCATGTTTCGAGATGAATCCTACCAGATCAAGTCTCTAGTCGCAGGTTGCCTTTGTTTGGGCTTGTTTCAGAAGTGTAGTTGCTCATTTGGCCTTGCTTTCAACATTCTTCTAGAAAATAGCTAGTGTAATAGAGCTCAAGTGGTGAAACTGTTGGGCTTGTTTTCATAGAGCTGGTCGCTTGTTTCACTCACAGAGTTTGGCAACCGAGGTAGCGGTGATTCTTTCTCTTTTCAAAACAAAGCACAGCAGCGCTATTACTACTTTGCTTTGGACTTAGTTTGTATAGGAATTGAGAGTTGAGATTGAGAATATGGAATTTAGTTCAAATGTGCCACAGGAAAATGTATTTGGCTTATTTAGGCTGGGTTTCTGCAGCAGCAGCAACCTAAGGTCCACTCTACAGGAGTATGGAGTCGGCTCAATTCTACCGACTCTTGCAAAAGGCTCTGAGGGTACATACAAAAAGCCGCGCTACAAGCTAACAACGTGTCGCGTCTGCAACACGTTGTTAGCTTGTAGATCTGCTATTTTCCGTGAGCTTCCCCGTACAACGGTCAGTCTGACAAGCTTCTGACAAGCTGACGTCATCGTATTCTCCGTACTGGTCCTTTTATACAGCTTCGAACTCAATACAAAAACAAAAACATCCACTTGCAGAGCCGTTCTCAAAAAAGATACAGACTGGGTCATAAATACACGTCTCTGTGTGTCAATATCGCCGTATCAATAGCTTAGTTTAGCGGAGTCAGAGCAATTCGTATTTGTGTAAAATTAGTCTTGCACTGCTGCTGGGTGTTAAAGCGCTCTCTGTAGTTGTTCTCGTGGGCCTGGAACTGCACCCACACCCATTGCTATTCCGAGGATGGACATACCACTGGAAGGCCGCCCTGTCTATTGCCTCTCTTCCCTGTAGCTGTTCACGGGAGGGGCCGTCAGTTAGCGTCGACTGTTGGTAGATTCTGTGAATAGTGCCTTCTTTTATGCAAGCTACATAGCCCACAGAAGTTCCAAGTTAATCCACTACAGTACTACATTGACGATGGTAGTTACAACGGAGCAGTTTAAGGTCATGCCCAGGACACACACAATTCTAATGAATTTCATGATTAGCATTTTGGCAGTAGTTTTCCTGTGGCCAGTGTTGCAGTAGTCTTGGGTTGCGCGCCCCCGACGACTCATATCTTTTCTGGGCCGGGGTCTCGCACCCCCCCCCAAGTTCACAACTCGACAACTGTTTTAACAAAGAAACGAGCCTATATGCATATCAATAGACATGTATAGTAGGTGTTGAGCGACGTTCGCGACCCCCCAAACATTGGATCACCATTGCACCACTGCCTGTGACTGCTTTCTCATTCATTTGTGGGTGTATATGTGCGTGTGTGTGTGTGTGTGTGTGTGTGTGTGTGTGTGTGTGTGTGTGCAGGGCCTGGAGTTGTGCAGAGTGGTTGCCATGCAGGTGGAGAACATGATGTCTGCCAGAGAGAAGAGGCTGACCCTGCCTCCCAGCGAGATCACCATGCTGTAGCTTCTTATCATTACAAAGACCTACAGTTTTGGCCCCCATAACTCTGAGGCCCCTTTTGCACCTGGGTTAAACTGGTTCCATTCTTATTTCCCCGCCTGATTTTTAACCAGCTCAGAGTGTTTCCACTGAAAATGAATTGGTTCAGAACCCTAAAAGTTCGTTCGGAAACCGGAACCAAAAAAACATGTTTTTCTTGCCCTGAACTGGGAACCACAGTGGGTGTGTCACTATTCTACAGGTTGGAAGATGCAGATGTGATATAAACAATGGCAAAACCAGCAGAAAATCATCATTAAAGGGGCTACACCATGCATAATAAAAGAATATATATTTTATATAAATATTGGCCCATATTACGTTTTTATACAGGTTTAAGCCTAAACAGCCACTCGGATAATGGACTTTTCATGTTCTGTCTGTCTGTAATTCCCAGCCTTTTCAGCTACAATACCAAAATGCCCTTTGTTGGCAAAGGGGCGCTATTGAGGGAATTTGTCTTTCAATCCCCGGCCTCCTCATGTGGAGACTAAAAAGACAAACCGCCTCAAGGACCCCTGGACACTTTGAGAACCGCTGCTGTAGAAATTAACACACACACACACACACACACACACACACACACACACACACGCACACGCACACACACAGAATAACCTACCTCCTCTCATCTTCAGGTGTTTATTGTTTGTAGCTTATATTATACTGTATGTATATGTTACGGGGACTTCGGGTAACTCAGTGAAAGCGTGGTAAGAGCGCTTGTTTTGTCGCGCTGACGTCACTCGTTTGCGACGCTCTTTCTTTATTTACTAGCCTAGCTCGGCGTTTATCGTGCGCTTGCCCAGGCCTTACGGCCTGGGCATAAATATAACGATTGCATTCACCACGGCTTCGTAACTCGCGCGGCGCTCCGCCGGCCGCGCGGCCCTGGCCCGCTCTTCGCGGCCACTCGCGCCTGCGGCGCTCGGGGGCGAAGAGCAGGACCAAGGACCGCTGGCCTTCGCGCCGCTTGCAGTGTCGCACGGCGCCGTGCAGCACGGCGAGCGCTCCGTTTCTCGATCTCCCTGTTTCTCTATATCCCCGTGACATATATACATACCTGAAGTCATATTAGTTATTGTATTATAAAGTATACTTAGGCTAAGTACCTGAAGTCAGTTGCTCCATTTTGGGGGGGATTATGTAACATCACTACCAATATAATAGATTGCACAGTTTAGCATTGCTGGTATAGCTATTATTAAATTGATAAATCTATTGTCAGGGCGACTGTATAATTGCACTTATATTATGCTAGTATGTTTAATGCTAGTTTTGATGAATCACAATGAAGATGGTTGCTCTGTTAGAAATGCTGTTTACTGTCAAATGAAGGAAGAGAGAAATTGTAAACGTATATGCCTTTGTTACGACAAACTTTTTTATAAGTGACGTGTGATCAGTTTTTATTTTTCTACTGATGTTGTTGAACCGTTTGTAAAGCTTAAAGACATGTTAATATTATAAACAAGTGCTGTTTTCATGTGTATGTGTTGCTACCACATTCATTTGTTTATTTTGTATAGGAGATTTTTATCACAATGAAATAAAGCATCATTTAAAAGAGTGAGTCATGTCTGCCCCAAATGTAATGCTGACTGCTGAATCAAGCAATCTGGGAAGCCTTCATCAAAAAAAGGGGAAAAACAGATTATAAATATAGTAGGACTGCTATTTTCTGCGCACGACACCGTCGTGCGACGGATATCGTAAGACGCCTCAGGGCGACATGCCAATTCTTGGCCATCTGGCCAGTGGTGTATATTTGACCAGTTACCCATATGGAGACCCCTGCATGATAGTCAACAATGATATGTCAAAACATGCCCATATATGTCCTTCAAATTGATGACATTGGGACAGGGATCTCCATATATGGCCATAAAATAATGTTAATTAGTAAAGCCAAGCAGGGCCTTGGTGAGTTAGGGCCTGGGTTTGATGCCTGGGGATCTCCATATATGGGCATAAGGGGGTACCCTAACAGGGCATCATCTGGGAATGCCCATACTGTATATGGGGACATTTTATTTGTTTTATCCTTTATTGATATTTATCCATATACATATATGGACTTAATATTGACGTTTTCAGGGAAGGTAGGGTCTAGGGTGTAAATCAGAGTAAAGCAGGCTCTTGGGCCAGTTAGGGCCTGGGATAGATGACATCAGAAATCTCCATATATGGGCTTAAATGGGATTTTGTTTCTGGGAATGCCCATATATGGATTTATTTATTTAATTTTATCCTTTATTAAATAATAATATTTATCCATATACATAGAATATATTTTATGCACATACATGGATCCCTATCTGAACCAGCCAGGCAGCCACACAGATATGGTATGGGCCATGTCTTGGCCATCTTGCCAGTGATATAGCCTATATCGATGACATCAGGGATCTTCATATATGGGCATAAAAGGGATTCTGGGGAATACCCATATTGACTTTTACATAGGTGATGTCACCTGTGATATCACCTGTGATGTCACAGTGACAAGAGAACCAACCCATAGACTGTAAAATCACACCCGTGTGAACTGAGCGGTGGTTTACCCACCCCCTCCCCCCTTCCCCCCTGTGTGTGTGTGCGTGTGCGTGTGTGGCTGGCCTGGCCTGGCCTGAAAACAGCGCCCCTCCCTTAACATGTGTGGTCATAAAAGGTACTACACCACAGGCTTCAGGCTACATACAGACCCACCCACCCACCCACCCACATACAAACATACATACATACCTACACACACGGCCACGCTATGGAGACGGTGTGACCACCGCTCAAAAAATGTAGGTCTATACTGACACAGACATACCACCAACAGTCTGTCTTCTCTTGGTATACTGGCTTTGTGTAACCTCGGCTTTGGGTTCCACCAAGACGGATTGACGTGTCTTCAAGCCAATGAGCGATCAGGAAACACGATAGCGCCCACCCCCCACACTGGCATGACAGACAGCGTTGCCATGTCCAGTTATTGTAAGCGATCTTTGGGGCTTGTTTTTCCTGTAAGGTAGCTTGACAGAAGAAGAAGTAGTTCACCCCCAAAATAAATGATTACTCACGCCATGGAGACTTGAGTTCCATACTATGTTTTTGTATGTATGCGCGTGACATCATCATACCCTGAAGTTGGCGGGAACGCCTGCTGACTCGTGCTGAGTGGCAAAAAAAACTACTTTGGCCTTGACAGCAGGGGGGTATCTAATGGGGGGGACGGGGGGGACAAGTCCCCCCCGGGCCGCCGCCCCCCCCCCCAAAAAAAAAAAAAGGGTTTATGGATAGAAATGAGACCAGTGAGTCCAGAGTTTCAGTTAGAGCACTGTAAAGTGTGTGTGTCTCAAATGCTAGTTCATGCTAGTCAGTGGCTGATTTATAACAGGGCTAGGGTGGGCTGCAACCCAGGGTGCTGGGCTGCAGCCCAGGGGGGGCTGCGCTAGGGTGGGCTGCAGCCCAGAGTGGGCTGCGCTAGGGTGGGCTGCAGCCCAGGGTGGGCTGCGCTAGGGTGGGCTGCAGCCCAGAGTGGGCTGCGCTAGGGTGGGCTGCGCTAGGGTGGGCTGCAGCCCAAGGTGGGCTGCGCTAGGGTGGGCTGCGCTAGGGTGGGCTGCAGCCCAAGGTGGGCTGCGCTAGGGTGGGCTGCAGCTAGGGTGGGCTGCAGCAATACTTGTAACAGTATTGCTATGGCACGCACTGTATTCCTACGCACTGAAGTGTTACTTGTCTTGATACCAATATTTTACTACTTTGAAAGAAGTAAATATTTGTGTTCACCACACAATGACTGTACCTTTGTCTTTCTCCATTATATATATTCCAAAGTTTCCTGGTTTGTCATAGCAAAACTTATGGAGCGTATGAAAATGAGAATGACTTAACTGAAAAGATTAACTGAAAACTATTTCAAAAAGTTGCAGGCAAGCTTTAAAATGCCAATTGAGTATAATGTTATAATCTATAAAAGTTGAGCTTTGACTCTGGTGTGTCTAGACATATTTTGGAATTTTGATTTCCATAGGGTTTGATAAAGTTTAAATTGGATGTTCATCAGTTCATACCATCATGGCCATGGCCCATATAAAGAAGATGGCGTTATTTGATGCTATTTTCCCATTTCACATCTTGCCTGTAGGCAAAACGGGTGATGTAGCGACCCCCTGTGGACATTTCAGTGTCTTTTTTTCCCCCATGGGGAACATTGCTGCCTGCTGGGGTTATATTGGCCAATCACAGCCTTGTTCAGGGAGGCTCTAGACTCAAAATGCTAGTGCTCTGTGCACACAGGGAATCAGGAAATGGGATTACTCTAGGCTCCAAGACTGAAGAGTTTGATGATGAAGCCAAGTAAGTTCATGCTAGTAGTGTGTGTCTGATGGTGATCTGATATCTATTGATCTAATAGATTACCTCTAAGTTGAAGAACCAGCAGTAAAACAAACCAAAATATCCAAAGGCAAAAAATAACCGATTTATAACCGTTTTTGAACATAAAATAACCGATTTTTTTCGCGCGCGGCCAATGTGGGCTGGTCAAAATATGTCCCCCCCAACTGTGGAGTGCTGGATACGCCTCTGCTTGACAGCCCATACATTCAAACAGAAAAGTCCTATTTGATTGCATTAAATGACATTCAACAACGTTTTGCCATTCACTTTATGCATATGCATACCCTCTATTTGTCGCATTCCTAACTAGGCAAAAATGTAATATTTATATACTTTATACTTTACTCCCATCCGGAATCAATGGTAAATTTATTGCAATCAAATTATTGTCTTAGGAATGCCACAAATACAAAAAAAAGTTGACCTTGTACTAGTGAACTGTACTGTCATGAAACTGTACCTTTTCCTATGCAAACTTCTAATAAAGTCTTCAATCAGTCAATCAATCAATCAATAGTTGCTTGTTTCTCTCGCACAATCTGGCAACACTGCCCCCGAGGCATGATGACAGACAGGCTGCGCATGCGCCGGGACCTCTGGCAGGTTACACGAGTAGTTTATTTTCAGCCTGGTTTGGGTTTCCTCTGAGGAGAGAAGAGTCGTGCTGGAACACTTTGTGTATTTACTCACTATAACAAACCCGTCTTTATGGACTCGCAATGAACTCATAGTTCTCCGGCGGCGGTGGGACAACGCACGGAGGTTTGTCTGCCCGAGGTTTGCAACATAAAACGCTTACAACGAAACATGGAAAATGTTGGGTTTGTCCGGCGGTGCCAACAGGCAGGCAGCTCGGGCTAATGCTAACAGTTAGCCACCGTGCGTGCGTGCATGTGTGTGTATGTGTGTGTGAGTGTTAGCATTGTGCGTATGAGTGTTACGTGTGCGCGTGTGTGAGAGACTAACTGTAAAAGTCTTCATTTTTTCGGGAGCGTTATAAGCTAGACAGAGCGGCCGGAGGTTAGCTCTGCTGCTGATGTCATTTATCGGTTTTGTCTGTGCGCTTCTTCTCCGGGTGTTGTTGCGTGTCGACTTGTTGGCTCCTCCAAGCTAACGGTTTTAGCAGCCACAGCCAGCATCAGCATCCACCGACACAGACAAGCAGAGAGAGAGAGCAGCGTCTTGTTCTTTTGACAGCCGGCCAACCCACACACCGCCGGCCGGGTTAGATTGCACGTTCAGCCCACAGTGGCTGCAATGTCGTCCTGATCTCATCAGAACCCGTGTTTGTTGTTTACCTCCAGCCAAGCTTAACGTAACGCCCCCCTCCTCCTCCTCCTCCACGCTACCCCCTCCACCCACCAACCCATAGCAGACTGTGTTGTTACATATCTACCCGCGGGGTGGCACTGCCACTGGGATGGCAGCCAGTAGCGGATACTCAGACCTGAGGGAGAAACTGAAATCCATGACTCCACACAGGGACGACCTCAAAAACAAATACTCAGATGGGGCGAATGGCAGTGGGAGGAACGGGCGAAAGCGCAAGTTCAGGGAGTCTGATGATGACGACGACGAGGCGGGGCAGCACAGCGGCGGTGACGACGACAACAACCACCATGGGGGAGAATCCCGCGAGCATGGTGGCGAGCAGGAGGCCCGGAGGGTGAGGAGCGGCATCGAGCAGCAGAGCATCTTCACGCCGGAGGAGTGCGCCGCCATCGAGGACAAGATCGACGAGGTGGTGGCCAGCGCGGAGGCGGGCCGGTACCGGGATCACACCGTGGACCGGGCGCCGCTGCGGAACAAGTACTTCTTCGGGGAAGGGTACACGTACGGTGCCCAGCTGGAGAAGCGAGGGCCGGGTCAGGAGAGGCTGTACCGCAAGGGCGAGGTGGACGACATCCCCGACTGGGTGCACGAGCTGGTGATCAAGCGGCTAGTGTCCAGCGGCGTCATCCCGGAGGGCTTCGTGAACAGCGCCGTCATCAACGACTACCAGCCGGGCGGCTGCATCGTGTCGCACGTCGACCCGCTGCACATCTTCGCGCGGCCCATCGTGTCGGTGTCCTTCTTCAGCGACAGCGCCCTCTGCTTTGGCTGCCGCTTCCAGTTCAAGCCCATCCGCGTGTCGGAGCCTGTGCACATCCTGCCCGTGAAGAGGGGCAGTGTCACGATACTCAGGTACGTGTGTGGCTTGCCTGGCCCGTCCCGCTGCTGTGTGGCCTGTTGATCTAGGGTTGGGATCCGGAAACGGAGGAACATTGAGGAACCAGAACCGGTTCCATCGCTTTTGGAACCGTTTCCGGGACCAGGTTTTATCACACTGTTAGAGCTGTGGACTTCGTATTTACTAGATAATTAGAAACTTAATTTCAAGGACGACCATAACTTCTAGTTCTAGACCTGTAAGGGTCCATTTGTAACCCCCTATAGGAATCGTTAAGGCAATCGTAAAAATCCCAAAAGATCCCAACCCTAGTGTTGATAAAATGACAGATGTGGCGAAGACTGCAGGGACAAAGTTAATGGGTAACTCAACTTTTTTAATTTCAAAGACCCCCAGTTATTGCGTGTACAAAATGCGGGTCCATTTGGTTCCATTCCATTTGTACACTCAAGAGTTACAGACCTTACACAGGTTGATATTTTACTTCCTAACTATCAATATTGTAGCTGGCGACCCTCGGAACCTCCTCAAGGACCCCTTGTTGGGGGTCCCTGAACCCCATTTTGAGAAACACTGACTTAAAGAGCCTGTCTTCTCTCCTAGTGGCTACGCTGCTGATGACATCACCCACTGTATCCGACCCCAGGACATCAAGGAGAGGCGTGCAGTCATCATCCTCAGGAAGTGAGTCAATGCTACAGTCAATCATCTTGTAGTCTCACGTAGCCAGACGACTATTCCACAACCTCTGAATTCTACATAGAGTCTGGAACACCCAACTACACCTTCCCGAAAGCCTAGAAAGGAAGCTGTCATCTGTTCGTCATTTCCGTTCAAACATAATATAAAATATCTTAAACAATTCCCATTTCTGCCAAGCAGCAGGTTGTATTGTGCTTTTGCAATGCACATGTACCCTGTCTGCAAAAACTAAATGGAAGACGTGTGGGGGAAGGCCGTGGCATTCACTTTACCTTCCGGATCATCAGCACTTCCATGCTCTAGAGTCTAGACTTGTATGATGGAAGCGTTTGAAAATTGTGGAAGGCAACAGTCTGGCTCGTGAGTTACAGTATGTATTGAATAAACAACAGATAAACAACAAAACAACAAACAATGCTAAAAAAGAGAGCACTTAAATTCTATAATCACCTAAAAGAAAGCAATCCAGACACGCTCCGTAACATAGCCCTCAACCACAGTGAAAACCTACAGGGATGCCCCCTCAGCCAGCTGGCCCAGGGACAAACCGAAGCACAACTACCAAACGGAAAACACTTTGGACCAAACCAGATTATAAGAAAACAAAAAGAAAGCTACCTAACATACTGGAAAGAGACAACCCAAAACCAAAGCAAAATGGAATGCTATCTGGCACTAAAAAGAGAATATACATTAGCAGAATATCTGAGCACGGTAAATGACCCAAAACTCAGGAAAACCTTGACTAGGTACAGACTCAGCGAACACAGCCTTGCAATAGAGAAAGAGAAAGACAGACCCCGCTCCCAAGAGAAGATAGACTATCCACCCACTGCACACAAAATGTGGTAGAAACAGAGCTACACTTTCTAACCACCTGCCCACTATACCAAGACATCAGAGACACATACTTCCCACAGATTACACACACCCGAAGTGAGTTTGAAAACATGACCAATGATGAAAAACTCCCATACCTACTGGGAGAAATACAACAATGTTCGAACACGTGAACTGTTGCGACAAAAGAAGGCTAGAAACACAACCACCCTAAGGACTATAAACCATGGATTGACATCTAGACCTACTGCACATACAGTATGAAACACTTGCTTTGGTAATGTAAACGTATGTTTTCTTATGCCAATAAAGCTCATTTGAATTGAATTTGAATAATTTTGTCCTCTGGTTCTAAAATAAACAGAATAAACCCATGCTCTCATCTGCTCCAAAGTAATGACAACGTTTAGTGCTCAAACCCAATGAAGAGCCGTGGCTCGAAACGTTGTCCTTAAAGGGCCATTTCACCTCCGGGACAACCCAATCTTATTTTATTGTTGTTTGAGAGACGATCAACACAATCCTCACAATCCTCTGGGACAACCCAATCTTATTTTATTGTTGTTTGGGAGACGATCAACACAATCCTGAGTTATTTTTTGTGTTCAATCTGTGTTTTTTAGAATTTTAGTATTTCAGCATGCACTAGTGATGCATTTTGCATCATATGATGCGAAACACATCACTAGTACATGCTGATATACTAAAATATCTCAAAACACAGATTGAACACAAAAAATAACTCAGGATTGTGTTGATCGTCTCCCAAACAACAATAAAATAAGATTGTGTTGTCCCGGAGGTGAAATGGCCCTTTAAGTTACAGTGAAGCAGATGAGTGTGCAGGGTTTATTCTTTTTCTTCTTCCTACCCCAGCACCTCAACTGAAGTGATGTGTGTATTCTATTTGTTTTTTTCCTCCTCTGGTTCTGACCCTTGCTCTCTCTCTGTTTGTCAGGACGAGGCCTGACGCACCTCGTGTTGACTCAGACAGCCCTTTACGCTCCTCTCCACCGGAGAGACCCTCTCTGAAAGCCAAGCGCACTCATCGAAGGGCAGACCCCAACGCCGCTCACAGGTACCTTCATTTTTTGGACCCAATTTTGACCCGATTCTATAAGTGTCTTTTGAATCCTAAGCTTTTTTGAAAAACCTATGTTTCTATGTCAGCAATCTGGCCAGCCATCGTCAAAGAAAAGGTCCTTTTTGCTTAATTGGACCTCAGTTAGTCTGTTCTTGAGAGACTGCTATGTCAGTGGTTCTCAAACTTTTTCATGTGAAGGACCCCCAAAATGATATGTATTTGGCCAAGGACCCCCATCTCAAAATATCTAGTTCCAGGGACCCCCAGAAGCAAAATTTGAGTTACAAACGTTCGCTTTAAAAATACATATATTCAAAGATTTGCACACATTTTCACGACTTTTTCAAAAATAGCAGATCTACAAGCTCGCCGCGCTGTGAGCTTGTATATCTGCTATTTTTTAAAGCATCCACAAATGTTAGGCCTATATGGGTTAATCCCTTTGCAATGCCTAATTATGACGATGGCTTTGTTTTAGGTCAACTTTTCAGGCTGTGGAGGAATTCAGATCAATCAATAATCAATGAGAAAATGAGGAGACAAGACAACGTAACATGATATCATGGACAGAAGTACAGTTTAACACTCTGGTCAGTGGTAAAGTAGTTCTGCCAAGAAGAACGGTCAGACACTAGAGTTATACTGTGTGGCTCCAAGGCCTCTGGGACGAGCTGTACCATAACAAGATGGGCTTTACCAAAACAATAGCTACTGAGGCCTACTGAAGGCCTCTCGACTCCTAACTATCAAGTATTAGTATCATCATAAAGACCTAGATATTAATATAATCAATGAACACATGATCTCTACTCTAATACGTCACACATAATCAACCATGATAATATATATATCTACTACAACGCCATGACCACCCAAAATAATCATATTTGAGCTGGGGACAATATTTTCTCAGTGCAATACTTTCTAATGAATTTGAAAAGACTAATTTCATTAACGTTTATATTTGATTTGATAACATTTCACTTGTACACAAAAATAAAGATGACGCACATGACTTTTCATTTAACCTCTTAACTCATCCAGTGCTTATGACGAGCTTGACGAGCTATATTTATGGGTCCACTCTGCTTATGACGAATATGACGAGTTATCAATTAGCTTTAATAACTATAAAACAAAAAAGTATGATCACCGATTCGCCGTCCATAGCGCTCTATGGAAGGCCGCTATTCACAAAAAACGGATCTGGATGTTCAAGAACCGGAAATGGGGGGGCGGGACAACGACGCCTGTATCCTGTCTGCCGAAATGTCATCCGGTTCAATGTTATGCAACACCAGCGTGGCGCTTCGTCGGTTTCGCTTTGAGCAATGGAAGGCTGTAGTGTTTTGTTGCTTACCGTGCCTGGATCGTATTGTGAATGGAATCGGTGAACCATCGCGCAATGGATTCGCGCGCGCGCCCACGTTAAAGGTAGGCAAAATCCTGGCGGTGTGGACCATTAGGGCCTATCTGCTATAGCTATGCTATTAGATCTGCCATTTCACCAGGTTGAAAGTGGTAGGAAAGAATGGTTGCACAATTGCACATGCCAATGTTATCCAAAAGGTCAAAACAATTGCCGATATTGAAGTGCGTGGGTGCATGACGAAGGCGATGGCGTGTGCTGTGAGTGGACACATCTTTCATGTACAGTTTTTGATTATTAATCCCTTTGCAATGCGTAATTATCACGATGGACTTCTCTTTCTGTCTGTCTGTCTGTCCCTCCCTCTCTCTCCACCAGGCCCAGGGTTCTAGAGATGGATAAGGAGGAGAACAGACGCCCATCACTCTCCGGCCGTCACCGTCGCCATAGCAACAGCTCAGAGAATTACTGGCGACGCAGCCACGATCACGACAAACACAGAGAAAGTTCAGGACGCAAAGTCAAAATGAGACGTCACTGAAGACTTTGCACACGCATAGCCTCCATAACGGTCCCTGCATGTTTTACACCTCGATTATTTTTGCCACTTTCTCGCTCCAGTTTTAGTCTGCCGTGAGGATCATCACCTTTAGTGTTTTTTGATTTGAATCTAAATCAGTTTGTGGCTGTGTGTTTTCTCTCTGGCAGACGTAAAGCCAGCATTTACTTATAACTGCAGTTATACTCTGTTGTTATACTGTAAAAATAAAAGAAGAAAAAGAAAAGAAAAAATCTCCACAATATGCTTTTTTTTTTTTTTTTTGCTTTGTTTTGTTTTCTGTGATCATAGAAATCAAAATGGCATGTATTTTTTGTAACTTAAGATGTACAGACCTCCAGAGCTAATGGGGAAAAAAAGGTGTATGTATGGACTTGTACAAAGGAGACAAAAACAAAAAAAGTAATTGTTATGTAAGTTGTTATAATGTTGAGCGTGTGCATACACTTTGATTGGGCGCACGTTTGTGCAAACAGAAACCTGTACTTCTTTTTTCACACACAGCTTTTGACTCGCACACATACGTTTTTCCAGACCGATTGTCCCTTTGTTACGTACCCGTAGCTCAGTTCCAGATGCAGAAATTGTAGCTGCAGCTGTAGAAACAGTAGGGATGCAAGATAATTGCATTTTTTTCTTTTTGCATATAATCGTTTACGCCCACTGTCATTTCAGCCGATGATACCAGTTTATTTTTCACCATTTGAGATGTACCGTTTGTACCTAAACTGTGATTCTTGGTGCAGACGAACGCCCCCCAAAACAAAACTACTGTATCAGTACCGTTTCCATTTTATTTCTAAACACTACACGTTCTGCATTTACCGAAGGACATGAGCACAAATTATTTCAATTTAGATTAAAAAGCAAGTCTTTTGCACACCTACAAAGGCGACAGGTGTGTAGGAGAAGACCAGACGAGGGCCCGAAAAGAAAAACATCCTGCACACCATGAAGCCACGAAACCTTTTTTCTGGCATTTCAAGGCGGCGTGTGGGAGATTTTTCTTTTAGCTTAAATGTAGAAACATTCATTTAGGCTGGCACACTCGTCATCACAATATCAGTAATGTAATATTTGTGGCAACATTGATTATTGGACTAGTTTAATCAGTAATGGAAAAAATAGCTTAGCCCGTACTCCACTCGAACAATTTTCACTTTTCTGTAAACAGGAATTCACATTTTAATTATCCAATATTTAATTATTCACCCTGGCGTACATATTTTGAGCATGTTGATATTGTTCTGCAAATCTCACAACGCCTTTCATCAAGATTTGAGCTATTTATTTTTACATCTTACATTTCTTTTTACATTTTACAACGGTCAGTTTGTTGGGGTTAAGACATGAGATGCCAAGGTTTGTGACGGTTTACATGTCTCACTCAAAGCTGGCGTCGGGAGGTGTTAAGCAGTTGACCTGGAATTCAAAGTTGTGGATGCATAAACAAGTCATTAGGATGGTTTCACAAGGATGTGGTCACATTTTCTGATTCAGAGCATTTAGCAGGTCAGTAGAAAAGTAATGTAAAATGTTCTGAGTCCATGAATTGGGGCACACATTCAGTGGCCATGTTCCATAAAGGGCTCATCTCCAAACTCGACTGCAAACTCAGGTACCTCGGATTGGGAATGAATAAAACACAGTTATGCTCACTCACTTCAAAATTGAATTATAACCGCACAAACCGATCTGGCGACCACAAATTGGTAACAATTATGATACACGAATGAAGTTGTAAAACTCTTGAGAAATTGAATTTCTCACTTGTAAAGGCGTTTTTACCTACCACAAATTGGTACCAATTATGATAATTAGCTTTACTTGAATGAAGTTGTAAAACTCTGAGAAATTGAATTTCTCACATAATATGAAGGCATTTTTACCTTGTCGTACATGAGGTGATGTAATAAATCAAGCTGATCAACTTCAAATGTTTCTGCAGTATAAACCATATTTTCTGAAAAAGAAAATGTCTTTCCTCTCCTTTTTCAATGGCATGTTGGACAATGAATTTATTAAACACAAACATATCTGCAGCGGTTCTCCATCTTGTCAGGCCGTAACCCACAAAAATAATCATTTGAACTGATCTGACAAACTTGACCCAGCACTTGGAATTGTAGCAGCATTACATTTAGTTTGACTCTGTTCCACAGAGGAATATTGTGAAAATATTTGATTTCTTTTTTATAATATAGTTTGAGGGGCACGGTGCACAGTGGTTAGCGCTGTCGCCTCACAGCTAGAAGGTCCTGGGTTCGATTCCCGACGGGGGACGCTGTGGGCACTGGGGGCGTGTTCCCTCCTCTGCGTCATCAGCGCCCACACCCTAGGTGGGGTTGGCGAAAGGGCCTTTCTGTGTGGCGTTTGCATGTTCTCCCCGTGTCTCCTACCTAGGGTAGATGATACCCTCACAAAAACATGCAGTAATCCTGGTCTCTATAATGAGATCAGGATATAAAGGGCGCCTGATGGAGGGGAAAGGAACTGGTTGGAATAACGTGTTCCTTCCACGCGGGGAAATCCCCACTGTCAGGTGAAAAGAAGCAACTTGGACTCCTCGTGCACTGAAGGAAGCATGAGGTCAGTCCCCAGGCATGGCAGAGGGAGAGCAGATACAGATACAATGAAATGCTTGTGCCAGGAGCACTCTCAGCCTTATTACACAAAGACATGGTCACAGTGACCGACAGGAGTGTGGACCCACATACCATGCAGGCCCCAAGTCCCAACAACGACAATACCATACAGTGTAACAGTGTACTGTTTAAAAATGCGTATAGTGCCCATGTTTACCTACGTTTCGCTTTCATCCCTTCGTTGAGCAACCTGACTGCCTGGGCAAAAAAACTATTACTGAAACGAGTGGTGTGCGATTTGATGCTCTGGTAACGTTTGGATGGGAGGAGTGAGAACAGGGAATGGGCGGGATGGCTGCTATCTTTCATGATGTTCTGAGTCTTTTTCTTGCAGCGTGTGATATAGATTGTTTGGAGCTGTGGCAATTCTGTGCTGATAATTTTAGCATCTCTCTTCACAATCCTCTGCAGCTGTTTACAGTCTTGAACAGTCAAGTTACCAAACCACACTGTGATGCAACCTGTCAAAACACTTTCTATGGTGCAGCGATAGAAATTCACAAGAGCCTTGGTGCTCAAGCCAAATCTCTTGAGGTGCCTCAGAAAGTACAGTCGCTGCTGTGCTTTCTTAAGGATACCTTTGGTGTTTAGAGACCATGTGAGTGTGTTTGTGATGTGTACACCCAGGAAGCTGTCCACTATATCTACAGATGAACCGTTGATGGATAAGGGACTGTGATTAACTTTAGACTTCCTAAAGTCAACGATGATTTCCTTAGTCTTACTGACATTTAGAGAGAGGTTGTTATTCTGGCACCATAGGGTTAGCTCTTCAATTTCCCTCCTATAGGCCCTCTCATCATCATTGGATATTAATCCTATCACAGTGGTGTCATCTGCGAACTTGATGATGGTATTATTGCCACACCTGGCAACACAATCAAATGTGAACAGACTGTACAACAGGGGACTGAGGCAGCAGCCCTGGGGCGCTCCAGTCTTGGTCAATATCTTAGATGAATGGTTATTTTCTATTCGCACAGATTGTGGCCTGCCTGTCAAAAAGTCAAACAGCCAGTTACAGATACTACTGCCAAGACCAAGACCCCTAAGTTTCAACACCAGCTTAGATGTTACAATAGTGTTAAAAGCAGAGCTATAATCAATAAACAGTATTCTGACATAGGAGTTCTTGTTTTCGAGATGTTCCAAGGCAATGTGTAATGCGAGTGAAATAGCATCATCGACTGATCTATTAGAACAGTAAGCAAACTGTAATAGTAACAGGAATAATATGATAAATGAATAGATTAATGAGTCCCCCCTCCCCAACTATACATAGCTATAGAATACGTATCGAGTTTAAAAACACTCAAAGACATCAATAAGTCCAGGCAAAGATGTCTTGTTAAAGAGAAAGTTACGACTTAAGACTCTTGTTTTGTGCCTCCTACCCGTGGTAATTAAATGAAATACTCCTGGGGGGGCCCTGTGTCTCCAGGGCTGGATTAACACCTCAGAGGGCCCCTGGGCACTGAAGCGCCAAGGGGCCCCTGTGTGCGCGCAAACTGTTTTGTAGGCATGTAGGTCCAAATATTGTACATTTTACTTAACACACAATCAGCACTTTTCAGCAGCATTCACACAGTATTTGTTTCAGGGGGTGGTGGACATAATTTATTTCATTCTGATAAAAAAAAAAAGATATATATATATATATATATATATATATATATGTATTTTTTTTTCTTTTTTTTGGAGGGCCCTTGATGCCCAGGGGCCCCAGGGCACGTACCCAAAGTGCCCATATGGTAGATCCGGGCCTGTGTGTCTCCCCCATAGGATCCCACTGTAACAGAGGTGTGTTAAGCCTGATTTATACTTACATTTTTAAATAGCAGATCTAAAAGCTCACAATGCGCCACGACTTTGACGCGTTGCTTGTATATCTGCTATTTACGGCATGCAACACCAACGTGCAAATAATAAGTACAAATCAGGCTTTGGATCATATGGGGGAGACACATCAGAGCATGGGATGATCCTAGGCTCTCTGTGGAAAAACACAGAGGGACTCAGGCCAGCATGTGTATGGGGAAAATGAAGGCCTGTCTCTGGGATATTAAGATTAGTGGCCTACAGTGAAATATACCCATGGTACCTGCCTGGGGTAAAGAGCTCAAAACAATAGCAACAACAGTAGAACACGCTGTAGTGCACTGGCAGAGATTTTCATGTTTCATGGGAGCAAGCAACCCACATAGGCCTACTCAGCTGCCCTGCTGCTCATCCCGCAAATGCATGCTCCTTACCAATGGGCTACCATTTAAAAGGGAAATAAACCAGCTTTTTGCCAAGAAGCATAGAAAAAATATCCCTGATGGGGTGGAAAACTCCCCCTTGATAACGCTGACTGTTAACTTGTAGTTAAAAAGTCACAATCCCAAAGTAAAAGACAAGATGGAATGAAACAGACACCAAGACCGGGTAGTTCTGGTATAATCGGTTCACACTGTTTTTGAGAGAGTGAGAATCACAGACGCATCAGCTGTACAGCAAGAAGGTCTCTCTAACAAACAATGGAAATGGCAGGGCATTATATCCCAGCATGATATCAGGTGTTGCAAGACATAATGTAGTGTTCAAGTGCCAGTATAGTCACTGGTCCTTGAACACTGACAAGACAACAAAGGGCATAATCGCAGAATAACGTCTGAGTGTCTCGTACTGTAGGTTGTCGTGTTTCAAGGCCATGCATTGTCTTTGGTCCAGGCGTCAATACTAACATGTTGCTGTTCCATCGTTTATCAGATGGCCCTGGGCGGCCAGTACAGGACCTAAGATGAGCCATCTACAGAAGGCCGACAGCTCATATCAGGGATTATTAGTTCAGTTATACAGAAAGCCTTCAGTATATGCATGATTCGACATTCATTCAAAGTGGATCAATGTTGGATAAGCTAGATCTATAGATCCATCAAATCCCTACTCGTGACAGATTTGAGGAATGTCAAAGGGGTCAAGGGGCAGTCAACAGAGCAAGGCTTCAGTTCAGGTCTAGCAGCGTCATCAAATCTCTTACCCCATGACAGTTTTCAAAGAATCAATGATAAGTCAAAAATATGTAGACTTAGTCTCCTGATGATATGAGTAAATAATAAGGGGTAGGAGATGGGATGGAAGGAAGAAAGCATAGATTATAGACACTTTGATACTAGAAAGGACAGTACTTTTATTAGTCTTAATATTAAAGGGTGAATGCGTAAAGGGGTAACTGAGATTGTCCCTCGCCTCGATCAGCCTAGGACATGTCTCCAACAACCTGGGATATCTAATAGATCCATCAATACCAAACACACGTTTCAGTGCAATATCTAGGCCTATTAGAGCTGTCAAGCGCTGGTGCACAGGGGTGTGCACAGTATCTGAGCCATTGAATGCAGGAGTCTCAGAAGTAATACTGGGGTGCCCGTTGGGCAGATCTTTATTCCCATATATTGTATGGTGTTCCATGTTCGAGTGCCCGTTGGGCAGATCTTTATGCCCATACATGGTGTTCCGTGTCCAGGCCAGTCTGTGATGTCAGGACTATGACGTCACAGTAGGCTATGACGTCAGACAGACGGCGGACAGACATTCGCTAAATTAATATTTAGATACCCGTAGGCCTATAGGACAGCTCTCTATTGATTTGATGCTCATATTAACCATAGGTAGTATTACGTTTGTTTTTATTTTCACATGCATTCCATAAATTCCATAGGGATCAATCACACATGGTTAAGACATCATCAACTTGCAACAGGCATTTCCCTTATTGAGTGGATGATTAGCTATTTCTAGAAGAAATTAAATATTTAATGTGTTTTTCATTTTACATTGTAGTTATAGAGGACAATTATAATGTATTAAGGCATATTTGTCGTATTAGCCAGGGATATACCTTAAATTCCCATCTACTGCAGCCAGTTTTTCTTAGCTCTAATGCAGTACAATTTGAACATTTCATTGGGGTTTGTAATTGATTTCCAATAATAAATAATCATACTATTGCATAAAGACTTTAAGTTAAAGACTTGAAAAATATCCCTCTAAGATATGTATTTTGTAGCCTTCCTATTGGACGCATGGGGTGTCAATCAGCTGTGTTGTGTAGGCGGGACGTTCCCCTGTCACTCACAACCAACAGCTGCTCCAGCAGACGTTAGCTTGTATTGTTAGCTAGCTGTGCTGTTTTAGCTACAGAATGCAGTGGTGGACGAGATATGTGAGGCTGAAGTACACGTTTTAATGCTTTTGGGGGTCGTAGTATTACTTTCCAATCCTTACTGAGTGGTAAGTAAGGCCTATATACCTCGAAATATATGCACTTTATCTCATATAACATTGTGAGGGTTGTGATTTGAGGCTGAGCCAGGTAACTTTAGCAAACTTGCTAGTTAGCCAGTATACGCAGGAACCAGAAAAAAAAACGATAACTTTTGTTTCATTCTTGATAAATTGTTTGTATCGGATACCGTGATATCCAGCCAACAAGAAAGTCGTCAGTCATGGGACTATTAAAGTTTAAATGGATACGTGCGTCACGTTTAGCCTTTGGGCTGTGTGTGTGTTCAATGTTGTTGTTCATTGACAATGCCTCGTAAACAATCAGCCTGCCCCGCCCACTCTTACTCAACTCATAACATTGATTGAGTGAAAGTATTACAAGTTACTTTGCATAGGAAAAGGTACAGTTTCATAACAGTACAGTTCACTGGTACACGGTCAACTAAAAGGATAAACAATACACCTCAATAAAGCTTTTGGGGCTTGTTGCAATTGGGGTCCTCTTTTAACCCCTATATAACATTGAATGACAGACAAATAAAACAACAGTGCTAGGCAGAAAATATGGGGGGGACTGTCAACTAAGATCTGAAGAGCCTCTGTTACTTCAGTTCAGTATTTAATGTCCAATTTGAACCCATCCTTATCCTTACAAAGTATCAGTCGTGCAGCCTTTGAGCTCCAGTCAGTGCCCCAGGGGGACCAGCAGCTATAACATGTGCCTTGATCAAGGTCACTGTCTCTAATAAACAGGCATGTTTTGTGGTGTGGGAGTAGACCCACGAGTATGCTACTCTCCACACAAAGCAAGGCCCCTAGTTGGGTTCAAAGTTTAAACCCAGTAACCTCTGGCCGTGATGCTAACCACTGAGCCATCATGTCTTAGCTGTGACTGTGTGAGTGACCTACATTTTAGAGCAGTATATCTCAAACATTTTCGTGCCAACTCTGCCAAGGACCTGGCTCCAAGTTGAAACATTTGGCTGTGGACCCCCCATCTGAAAATGTTCTGTGCCAGGGACCCCCAGAAGAAAACATCTGTGTTCAAAAATGTTGAAAAAAATGAATAATTTGAGAACCAATGATAAAGAGTCTGCTTTACTTTTCTAGCTAAATGTTAACCAGTGACAGATGACTGTTTTGTCTTGTGTGTGTGGTCGTTCCCTTGCTGGCTTGCTTTGTCTGGCTTTGACGCCAGTTAACAAAGTCGAGCTGTGTTTATTATTTTTGCATGCATTTGGTGGTTGTGTTGTCCTCGACACGCAGAGCGAGGATTCATCAACGTGGCATGTATGCATTGCATTCTATAAGGACAATGCGTGCGTTGCATCCATAAATAGCATCACAGACGGGTGCCAGTCAGAAGCGGGTATATGTCACCGATGTTGTGCCCTCTCACCTCTTGTGCTAAAAGGGAGCCTTGCTCCAAAGTCCAGACTGGAACAACTTACTTAACAGTGATACTATTACTATTTCTGGCTCCCAGGTGATCAGGGCTTCGATTTTATAAGCGCAGCGCACACATTTGGCTTTGGGCAAGTTGACAAAGTGTATTTCTGTTGCAGTCACGTACTGTGCGTATGCCCCGGCCCCCCTCTATCCGGAAGGGACAATCTCAGAGCGAAGAAGTGATCTCTCTGCTAGAGTTGTTCCAATACCGACACCAGTATCGGAAAAGCTGCCCATACTGGCTGAAACGTTGGTATATAATCGGACAGTATGCCAGTCAATGCCATTCCCATGCCATACATTAATCACACTGATGGGATTTCATTTACAGTAATATGTTGCTGTACTGTATTATATTCTCACTGTACAATTTACATGATTATTTGCATGATTATTTGTATTTATTCCTAGATCAGTGGTTCTCAAAACGTTTTAATTTCAAGGCCCCCGCATAACTCTTGAGAGTGTACAAATCCATTTGGTAGAGATGTGCTGATTGATCGGTGAGTGATCGCCATCGGCCAGTAATGCCTCTATCGGCATCTATTTTCACAATATTTATCTGTGGGACTGAAGATTCAACTTGTAGGAGTTTCAACTCCTACAAGTTGAATTGGACAATAAAGGACCTCAGCCTGCAATCTCCTAATGTTTATACTTAATATACAATGTCAATGTTTTGTAAGAAGAATCATTAATATATAAATGCTGCTACACTAACACAATTAATAGAAGAATTTATGGATTTGACGCTGTGATATGTCACTGTGATTCCAGTTGATCGGTGATCGGTATTGGCCCCAAAAATTGCAATCAGAGCATCTCTACCATTTGGTTCCATTTGTACACACTTGCTAGGGTGCATTTGGAACCCCTTCAAGGAACCCTGAGGGTCCCCGCTGGACCCCACTCTGAGAACACCTGTCCTAGACTTCTTTTTGAGCGCTGCTCCTGGAAGAAGCTAAACCCATCTGGCTTTGTCCGGTGGTCCCCATAAAATGTCCGGACTCTGAAGCGTGGCCTACATCTGGCCTAGATATGGCCTACATCTGGCCTAGATATGGCCTACATCTTGGCACAAACAAACGACTGTGATTGGCAAGCGGGACACTTAATGAAATTAACTCATAAGCACTGCTCACTTCACACTAGGTGTGATTTTTATTATAACAAACAGTGGTTTTCTAATCGGTACTCCGTAACGACCTATATGCAAGTTACAGAGATCGGTATCGGGAAGGAGAACATATTTTACATCTGTAAAAACTTAAAAAAACAGTACAGAATAAGAAATTCTGTGCCATTTTCTGCTGTGAGTGGAATATGTGGGGTAGAGAGTGGTCTGATAAGGAAACAGACACATAGGACCATTTAGATTTTTGACGACATCCGTGACCCCATTTCTTTTTTTTTTTTATGATTGGTACTTTATTAAGTTTTCCTTTTTTTTGACAAGACAATAATGACAATACAGCATACAAACATACACATACAAAAAATAAAAATACAAAAATACAATATAAACAGTTTTCAAGCGCGCACAGGAACAACGGACATCCACAGTCAAACCCCCTATAAAAATGTTATTGTTCACGTTCACCAGTGAGTACAGGCTCGCTCACGAGCCAGGAACGCCGCCCAGTCCCAAGTCCTGCAGCAGGTAGTGACCCCACTTCAAATCGTATTTGTCCGTATTGTTAAGCAACCTGTAAGACAACCTCTCATAGGCCGCGACTTGACCTAAGGCTGCACTCCATTGTGATAGAGCAGGAACTGTTGGATTTTTCCACTCTTTGACCAGGAGCCTCCTGCCTAGCATGATAGCAGTCTGAATCCATTCGGCCAAACAGGGGGCAAAGGCGGACAGTATATTGGGGTCTCCTAAAATGAACAAGCTAGGATTGAAAGGGATGATCAGGCCTGTTATCCGCTGCAGTCTCTCGTGAATGCCCCCCCAATAGTCTTGGACTTTAGAGCAGCTCCAAAGCATGTGTACCAGCGTACCGTCTCCGTCTTTGCATCTCCAACATTCAGAGTTTTCAGTGAGGCCCACCCTAAATAGTCTTGAGGGAGTCCAGTAAATCCTATTAATTATTTTAAATTGAATCAATCTAGTACGTAGTTCTCTCGACATTTTCCTGATATTCCCCAGAATTCTGACCCATTCCCTGTCCGAGATTGTCACCCCCAGATCCCTTTCCCAAGGGATCTTGATTGCGTGCATAGTAGTATCGGATGCTTCACGAAGCATGACATAATATGCCGACGCTTCATGGCCAATCCCGAAAGTTTTTAATAGAATTTCTACTGTATCGGATTTGGGGGGGGGGGATGTAAAGGAGCCGAATGTTTTTCCCAATAAATGTCTTAATTGGAAAAATCTCCATTGATGATTCTGTGGTATACCGAATTCAGTTTTTAATTCTCCAAATGATTTTAAGACAGAGCCATTATACAAGTCTCTCAGAGTTGAGATACCTTTTCGGTGCCATGATTCCCAATAGAATGGCTCTTTATTTATGCACAGCTTAGGGTTAAGCCATATCCCAGCAGACCAGTGAAGAAAGGGATCGAACTTGAACGTACATGATATTTTCTTCCAAACCCAAACAATATGAGATATAATAGGATGTTCCCTGGTTACAATATCCAGTTTAGTTGACAATGAGTCAAAGGGCTTGATTGGTGATAACACCGCACTCTCGAGACCATACCACGGCGGGGCCCTTTCCGGAGGTAAAGCCCACTGCATCATATGCCTCATAGTGAAAGCATAATGGTATAATAGAAGATTTGGGACACCCAGGCCTCCTTTGTCCACCGGCCTTTGTAATTTTTTCAAATTCATCCTGGGCCGTTTATTATTCCATAGAAATTTGTTGCAAATTTGGTCAAATTGTTTAAAGTAGTGCAGTGGAATTTTAACCGGGAGAGCCTGAAGCAGATAGTTAAGTCTCGGAGCGCAGTTCATCTTGATAATGTTCGCCTTACCCCACATTGAGAGATACAGAGATGACCATCGCTCTACGTCAGTCCGTAACTTATCCAGTAAAGGTTCAATATTAGTCTTAACCAAGTCATCCAATTTAGGTGGGAAAGTTATGCCTAAATATTTTAGGCCCTTTTGGGGCCATTCAAAGGAGCCCAAATTAAACAACGTCTTAGGACAAAATGAAGAGAGAGGGAGAGCTTCAGATTTGGACCAATTCACCTTATAGCCTGAGATAGATGAGAACTTATCGATAATGTTGAATAGCACCGGGAGGGATCGCTCTGGTTCAGAGACAAAAAGGAGGATGTCGTCGGCATAAAGCATCAGCTTATGCGTTGAGTGTCCCATTATTATACCTGGAAATGCCTGTTCTCTACGAATAGCCGCGGCTAAAGGTTCAAGGGCGACGGCGAAGAGCAGGGGAGAGGCTGGATCTCCCTGTCTGGTCCCCCTACCCAGCTGAAAAGGGGATGATATAATACCGTTGGTTAAGACCGAGGCAGTGGGAAGAGTATATATAAGTTTTATCCAATTGATGAATTTTTCGCTAAAACCAAAACTTTCCAAAGTGGAAAGCAGGTACAGCCACTCTACACGATCGAATGCCTTCTCCGCATCTAAAGAAATGGCCGCCAAGGGGGCGGAGTCATCTTGGGTGGTCCACATTATGTCAATCAGACGTCTAATATTGTCAGAGGAAGTGCGGGAGCGAATAAACCCGACTTGGTCTGGGTGGATAAGGGTCGTAATAACCTTGTCCAGGCGGTTAGCCAATATTTTCGAGAATATTTTACTGTCACATGATGTTAAACTAATTGGTCTGTAATTTTTACACTCTAACGGATCCCTTCCTGCCTTAGGAATGAGTGTAATAACTGCTTCAGTTAATGAAGGAGGAAAGTGACCCTCCGACAGTGCCTCATCATACATTTTCAATAATAGCGGAGCTAGCTCCTCAGCGTAAGCCTTAAAGAACTCAGCCGTGAATCCGTCCAGACCAGGAGCTTTACACGTAGGCAGAAGTTTGATAATGTCTATAATTTCGCTTATAGTAATTGGCACATCCAGACGAGCAGTTTGGTCCTCTGACAGTTTTGGCAAGTCTAAGGTCGTTAGAAATGAGTCAATTTCGTCTTTGTCCACTCGTGACTCAGAAGTGTAAAGGTGTTTGTAAAAATCTCTGAACGCATAATTAATCCCTCTGGGGTCCGTGATAAGATTGCTGTCGTCGTCCCTAATAGCAGGGATTGCACTCATAGCCTCTCTTTGTTTTATGTATCTGGCGAGTAATCTTCCGGCTTTATCACCCTCCTCAAAATATTTCTGCCTAGCCCGGAATAGACTGAATTCCGCCTTCTGAGTCATAATAAGGTTGAAATCATATTTGAGTTTAGTTAAATCAGCCAAATTTTCCGTAGACATATCATTTTTGAATTTAGTTTCCGCACAACCAATCTTGCGTTCCAATTCTAGGAGCCTAGCCGCATTCTCTTTTTTTTTATACGCCGCATGTTGAATTATGTGGCCTCGGAGAAAAGCCTTCAATGCCTCCCAGGCGATCCCAGCCGATGGAGCAGAGGGCACGTTGGTTTCTATGTACAGGTTAATCTGTGCTCTCAATGATTCCTTAAAGGTCTCGTCCAAAAGCAGGCTAGAATTGAGTCTCCATCTGACAGATCTCTCAGGCTTACGAAATGACGATAGGTTTAAGTAAATTGGGCTGTGATCTGAAATAATTCTATTGCCTATTTCAGTTGTCACTACTGATGATACATAAGACTGCGAGACTAAAAAATAATCAATTCTACTAAAGGAGCCGTGAGGGGAACTATAAAAAGTATATTCTCTTTCCATTGGATGCATTAGACGCCATATATCTACCAAACCAAGTTCCGTTGTCATATCATTTAGAGCAACCTGCGCCCTGGATAAGCGGGGAGCTGACGAGCTACGGTCAAGTATATTATCCCGGACTTCATTGAGATCGGAGCCAAGAATAATAGGATGATCCCCCATTTCTCCAATCATCCGTTCAAGAACACCAAAAAATGAGGGGTCATCTACGTTGGGAGCATACACATTAGCTAATATCACAACGTTCCCTTGGATTTGACACAATGTTAACACAATTCTTCCCTCCTCGTCCCTGCTCTCCTTGATACATTTAAATTGCAGATGTTTACTAATCAGTGTGACCACCCCTCTGCTACGACTATTTCCCCAGGCTGCTCCCACAAATCCTACCCAGTCCCTACATAACTTCTTTGTCTCTTGAGTGAGTAAATGGGTCTCCTGCATGAACACAATATCACATTTTTTGGATTTAACAAAGGTCAAAACTTTTTTCCTTTTAACCACGTCATTGAGACCTTTGACGTTCCAGCTCATGAGCTTCAACCCACTTGAAGTGCCGGTTGACACAAGGTCAGCCAGCTAGTGCAGAGGTCTAACTGCAACTCCCCTCCCCTGTGCTTGCTTAGCTTGAAATATACATTATACAAAAAACACATAGACATACACTGAACAAAAAAAACAGCAGACACCCCCCTCCCTGACCGTCTGGTAAACCAGGCATAATCCCTGCCCTTAGATTGGTCCATGACTCCCTCCAACAGCTGCCTGAAATCGAACCCTCCCACACCCGCCCCACATCCACTAATCTAACCCCAGCTGGGCGGGAAGGGGTGGGTGAAACGTCCCCCCCCCCCCCCCCCCCCGCTCCATCATTAACCATCGTATATTATAGTAAAGAAACAAAAATTATAATGATTGTAAAGTACACCCACCGACCTCATTCGATTTTTAATTATGCCCAAATTAGTAGTGCCGCTAGGACCCTGGATCATTCAGTCTAGCTCCCTCATATACCCGCATACACACACATGCACGCCCAGGTTAACATACAGAGTGTGGGGCCAATAGCTTCATCCCCCACTTTATATAAGGCAAAGAACGAAAAGGAGATGGAAAACGTTGTTGGCCCCCGCCTACAATCTCGCACGCACATGTGCGCACGCACGCACGCACACACCCACACACACACACACACACACACACACACACACACACACACACACACACACACACACACACACACACACACACACACACACACACACACACACACACACACACACACCAGGACCCAGCAGCAGCTACTATCATTTGCAATTTCCCATCAAACAGCCAGCCCTGAATTGAGCCTGCTGCAACAGCCCTGAGAGTATCCCCGTTTTATCGGGGCCTCTTTTAGACCCTATGTGCAGTTGTGCACCTAACCCCTCAAACAAAAAATAAATAAAAATAAAACAACAGTTTACCTATATAAATGGGAGGCTCTTATGAACTGTCCCCCCATGCGCACACACACACATACACACAGAGAAGGCATACACACACACACCCAGACAAATAACTCAACATTAATCTGAAGTATTATCATACTAAACAAACCCAAGCACACAGATACACACAGAACACATACCCACACACACACTCCCACAGACACAAATGCTGGCTGAGCGACAACGTGAGTACACTGCATGAATTTACACTATCTAACCACCAGGTGACGACCCCTTCCATGTTTAGAAGGGTCAGAGGCCGTAACCTAGCAACAGAAGAGGCCATGTGCTTTGAGCAGCTGTAGCTTGTAGTTTTGATCAGAAGGAATGCACACACGCCCCCTAGTTACCGGGCAGGCCTCTTCCCCTTAAGACATAACTCCATGACGTCACTCATTCACACCCTCCCTTCACTCATACACAGCGCGCATGGCTTCGCAGCCCCAAGGAACCAGCCATACGGTTCACGTTTAACCCCACCTCATCTCGGGTCTAAATTGAATCCTTGAATTAGATTAAACACTTTGTTGAACACAACATTCACCTAGTTACTTCTTCATAACTAAAAATTGTTACAGAAACACAATAGAATAAAAACTGAGGATGAAAGGTAAGAAATAAGAAAAATAAAAGATAAAAGCTATACATATATATATATAAATATCCACCTATACACACATACGTACATACATACATACATACATAGATCCACAGACCCATAAGTATAAAAATAAATACAGAAATAAAGATAAAAAATATATAAAGTAAATTATAAAAAGATTCACCCCAGGCATGGGCCCCAGAATGAGTATATAATATGGCCTGCCTTAATACAGAGCACTCTTAATTCACCAACATGAAACATGTTACCTATAGCAAAATACAAAATGAAAAAGAACCAAGATCCAAGACTAGGCCAAGTTTTAACATTACCCCACCAGTTCTATCCTCTACTATCCCTTACGAAACAGAATGGTAGCCTAGCTACACTTATTATAAAAAGTAAATACAATTAGCTTAAAAGCTAGGAAAACAGTAAAAATAGAAACTAAGGAATATAAAATGAGACCAAAAGAAAAAGAAACAAGGAAACAAGAATAGACTTGATTAAGGCATTAAAAGAAAAGGGTCATTGTAAATTAAACAAACAAAAGAAAAACAAAACAAAGAGAGAGGGTTAAGTAGAATAAATAAAAAATGTAGGTACTTGTACTCAAAGAGCTACCACAGCATCAGCGTGCGAAGATCACCCCAAGGATCGGATGAAGACCATGGCCTTTGAAGCATCTTCAAAGCGGCGCTTCCCCTGCGGCGTCCGAATGACCAGGACCGCAGGGAATTCCAGGGAGAAACGCACTCCCAAACCGTGGAGTGCTTTCTTGCTCTCCTTGAACTTGAATCGCCTCTCCATGACGAGCTTGGAATAGTCGGCGAACACCATGATGTGATGGTCGTTCCATACGACGTTGCCCATCTTCCGTGCTGCGTCGGCGACCAGGTTCCTATCCTGGAATCTCAGGAATCTGGCGATGATGGTTCTCCCAGCCGCAGGTTGACCACCGCCGCCGTCTGCGCCGCCCGTCTCCCCGTCTCGTAGTGGGCCGGTTCGATGTGCCCTCTGGAACTCCAGACCGTGAGGGAACTGTATGTTCAGCAGAGTTGGTAATGTGTCGCACAGAAACTTGATGACGTCACCCTGCTCGCAATGAGGTGGAAATCCAACTAGTCTTAGGTTTAAACGCCTTTCCCGGTTCTCAATGTCGTCCAATTTCAGTCGTAGAGCATCTAATTCAGCTGAGGAGGTTCCCGGTTCAGCGGCCCGTATGTCGTCGACCGCCTCCTCCAGCGAAACCACCCGTCTTTCCACCTCGGAAATGCGGTTAGCTATGTCAGCTAGCTTGCTATCTGTAGCTTTCGTCGTCACACTAATAGCCTCCAACTTTTTATCATGAGCCTCGGATTTCGCCAAAATAAGTGCAGTGAGTTTCTCAAACTCCTTACTCACGTCCCCAGACATCCCCCTGTTGCGAGTGTCCACGGTTTTATCTTCCAGTCGTGTCGGAGCCGGAGATGGGGGGAATAAGTACACTCTCTGCGAGTTACCCTGTGTTTGGTCGACGCTAGCCTCGTTGTTAGCCGCGTTGCTAGCTCCTCGTGTGTTGACCGACGACGTCACGCTTGCTTTAGCCGCATATGAGACTTTTCGTGTCTCTTGGGGCATTGTGGCACCTTATAAAGGTTTCTACAAGTCGGTTCGAAAAGTTTTTAGTTCTTTACTATTAAAAATAAGCAGAATGTGAAAAGATGTGAGAGCCGTTCTCCTCTACGCAGCCATCTTGGTTGAGCGCGTCACGTGACTCTGACCCCATTTCTTTTTAAGGGGGTGTGCACACTATTAAGTCTATGTAATGTAATGTGCTAGTTGATTGGTTTACATAAAAGCCATTTTATTACAATGCAGCCATGTAATGTTTAGTCTGCAGCTGCACGTTGCATTAGGGCAGGGAGATAAGGGAGATATGGATAAAATCCAATATCACAGTGTGTTTTTCTTCTTAACCAAATACCCCTATAAGATAGATAGATAGATAGATAGATAGATAGATACCTTTATTATCCCAAGGGGGAAATTTAGTTGTCCAGTAGTAGCACAGCAGTATACAGTTATTTACAAAGTTACAGAGACGTAAGAAAGATAGATAAGAGGGGGAAAAAAACAAACAAAGACAAGAGCAGTACAGTACCAATAAGGAGAAGGTGCATCAATAGAGGGGGCGAATAATATATAAGAATATATACATAAAGTGTCTTGCAAAAGAGACCATAGCAGTCAATGCTAGTTAGTGCAAACAAGTATCTCACTGTCAATGTTAAACAAAGCAAAACATACTCAGAAACTACCAACACTAACAACCTAATAGTGCAGTGTCAAAAATCAGTGCGAAAAAAAGAAGAAACTAGGAAGCGTGTCACCGCAAGGCGCACATGAGCACTCTTCCTGGAAGGTCCTTAGAGGTCAAAGTCAATACAGCAATTGTTCCTTAGAGGTCAAAGTCAATACAGCAATGGTTCCGTAAGTCTAAGTTAGGAAGGGAGACCTTTTCAAGCGTCCGTTATGTGTCTCGTTGTACAGCTTAAGGGCAGCCGGTACAAAAGATTTTCCTAATCTCTCACATCTCCGTACTGGGTAGGTAAAGCGGTCGTTTCCTCTCTTACTCCAGTAACTGGTGATCTCTAGATGGAGGGGGTGGGAGGAGTTCTCCAAGATGGAATCTAGCTTCTTCGCAGTGCGCACCCTGGTTACTTCCTCCACCCCCTGCAGAGAGGACCCAACGACAGAGCCTGCTTTCTTCACCAGTCTGTTTAGGTTAAACGTGTCACCTGCTCTGTTGTTGCCACCCCAGCATGTTATGCCAAAAAAGAGGACACTTGCCATGACAGACTGATAGAACATCTGTAGCATCCTATTGCACACCCCAAACGATCTCAGTCTTCTCAGGAGGAATAGCCTGCTTTTCCCCTTGCTGTGAATCACCTGCGCGTTGTCCGACCAGTCCAGTGAACTATTCAGGTGTACTCCGAGGAATTTGTAGTTATCCACGAGCTCAACCACCTCACCGTTAATGGTGCTTGGCACCGGGGGGACTCTCTTGGAGGTGCGGTCCTTAGTCTTGCTTGCGTTGAGCTTGAGATGGTTGTCCTCGCTCCACTGCACAAAGTCCCTAACCACACCATCGTGCTCAGCCGTGTTGTCACCCGAGATCTTGCTGATCACTACGGTATCATCTGAGAACTTCTGCAGATGACAGGTCTTGGAGTTGAAGCGGAAGTCCGATGTATAGAGAGTGAACAGGAAGGGTGAGAGCACAGTTCCTTGAGGGGCCCCCGTGTTGCTCACCAGCACATCGGACCGACAGCCCTGCAGTCTCACAGACTGTGGTCTTTCTGAAAGGTAGTCTGTGATCCATGCCACAAAGCCCTTGTCCACCCCCATCAGCGTAAGCTTCTCCGCAAGCAGAGACGGTTGGATAGTGTTGAAAGCACTGGAGAAGTCAAAAAGTCAAATAACTATTGTGTAGCTGACTAATGGAGGTTTCACAAAATACTGACACAATGGCTACGTTTACATGCACAGTTTTATTCCACTTATATTCGGAATGACTGCTCATTCAGAATAGAAAAGCTGATGTAAACGAATGAGGAATGAGGAATACTTTTATACCCATGTAAACGTGGGTATGAATCTATTCGGAATGAGTTCATTCTGAATGAATAAAAGTTGTGCATGTAAACGCAGTCAAAGAGATTTCTGATCATTTTCTAAGGGCTCCTTCCCTTGGGCCACACATGGGCTCGGCACAGCTTACTTACTTTCATTTAAAACTGCACTATGTAACTTTTCCTCTTCTACCCCGGATTTGAACCTGGTTTCCTGCGCAAGTGCTCAAATAAGAAATAGACAGAATCTTCTATGTATGAATTGGAGTTTTTATTTTATATTGTACACCTATGCAATGATTTATATATTGTGTCCTGTAAGTCCATTTGGGCTGGGCACCTCTGTTGTATGACACAAAAATAAAGACATCTACCTGTATCTATTTATTTATCTATCTATCAATGCCATATTACAATATCTAAAACCGCAGATGATGATATCTATCTCTTATATCACAATATTATTTTACAGCCATTCTTTGCATTAGTCAGCTTTGACCTTTCCTTCCCCTCCCTCAGGGCTAACTCCAAGACCAGGAAGTGATGTACTTCCAGAGCAGCAGAAGGGGGCGGGGCGAGGATGGCGTCGCCATGGTGGTGGACTTCCTGCTGTCTAACGCCCGATTGGTGCTGGGAGTGGGCGGGGCTGCCATTCTGGGCATCGCTACGCTGGCTGTCAAACGGGTGAGTTTGAACTTTTTCATCTTTTCATTGGTCAAGGAAGGAGACTGTCCTTTCAGGGCAGTGGTTCCCCAATCTTTTGAAAATCGTGAAATTGTTTGTGGCCCTCCCATCGGACCACTTAACAATAAGTGGGATGATTGGTTGGGCCGACTTAAGTGTCACATTACATGTTCAAAACAGTCTGTTCTGCAGAAACTGCGAGGGCTTGCTGAAAACACGCTTGAGGATTGGGTAAACCAATCCTCAAGCTTGCACCACCCCTCCATTGAACTCAATGGACTTTTAGGGTTACAGAAAAAGTCCATTGAACTCAATAGACTTTGGGGTTTTACAAAAAAGGTTACAGGAAAAGGTCCATTGAACTCATGCAGAACCTTGTGGTATTGCTACTATTTATATTACAAGCACTAATATAAATAGTAAGACGGAATTCATTTCCCATTGGAATTCACTGGGGGCATGGTGGTGCAGTTGGTAGAATGTTCTGGGTTCGATTGCTGGCATGCTGGATGCTGTGGGCGCCGGGAGGCGTTTTCTCTCTTCCGCGTCATCAGCGACCACACCCTAGGTGGGGTTGGGGAAAGGGCCTTTCTGTGTGGAGTTTGCATGTTCTCCCCGTGTCTCCTCGGGTAGATACCCTCACAAAAACATGCACTAATCCTGGTCTCTATAATGCCTCCCCCTGGCCACCCTGGCCAACTGGTTGGAATAACGTGTTCCTTCCACGTGCTACGTCCAACAGGGGGAAGCTCCCCCCTGTCAGGTGATAAGAAGTGGCCTGCTCACGCGGGGAAGCATGAGCTCAGTTCGGGTCCCTCCCCAGGTTGGCAGAGGGAGAGCAGCACCCAGGATTTCAGCTTTTACAATTGGCACTGGGTGAAAAATGTGTTAGGGTTAAAATTGTGGGATAAAACTATTAATTAAAAAAAAGGAATTCACTGGGAAACTATTTTTTCTAACATCACAAAAAGTATAAAAGATTGTAACGAAAAAAAGTACAAGCACACACAACTGTGTAAAGCTGAACAAGTTGAAGTTTGAACAAAATCTGTAGCTCTAAAAATGTGGAAGAAATAAATAGCACCGCTCACTTCACACTAGATGTGAGACAAGGCTGTGTTGGACATGGCTCACAGGAGAGTCAGTAGTGACGTTTCCATAAACCTATTCGAATTAGGGAAGCGAATTATCAGAAATACGCATTAAGACAAAGCGAATTTAGCATGTTTCCATTTGCGGGTGTCATTCGAATTAACGACGTTCGCAAGAGTTGATCGGGCTGATTTTTTTCAGACCAAACCTGAGCACTGCACCGTCTGCACGTCTTGACTGCTGTGACTCGGTCGCTGTCTAGCAGTGGGAAGAAGGGGTTATCAGTCATCATCATGGCCCCAAATAACTTTTAAATATATTACAATTGGCGACGAGTCTCTTAAGAAATTGGCAAGAGTTCCTCTCAATACATAAAGCTACCGGTTCACCGGGAAAACCGCGGTCGCGTCGCTGCACAGTGAAAGTTTCAGCGTCCTCTGGAAGGTCAGGTGGCCGATCTGCAAGCTCACAACGCGGCGCGGAGACGTGGATGCGAGCAGCGAGCTGCTGTGCCTGTGAGCTTGTAGATTGGGCACTTCAGGCACGCAACACTGTGTGATGAGGAAGGGTTCGCTCGCCACCGATGGCTTGAGGTGAAAACGGGAGGAATTTACACATGGTCCGTGTCACTCTGTGTGTAACAAACAACAGGTTTGTTTTGTGGGCTAACGCTATACCATGGACAAAACGGCAGGGGAAATGGACCTAGAACGTCATAATCTATTCGCATTTATTGTCTGACCCGTTTCCATTCACTTAAGCGCATTTAGTTTATTCGATAAAGGCTCAAAATCCTCCTCCTCCAAGCGGATAACCTTTTTAGCGGATAATGAAAGTTTATTCGCATTTTGAAGTGTTTCCATAAAAACATTTTGCGAATAAGCCGTTAATGCGCAAAAAGTGGCTTTATGGAAACTCCACTATAGTCTGGTTGTTTGGTAGTTTTTAAGACCAGTAATATTATCAGGGGCCCGCTGTGATTCAATCAATGTGACCCAGAGGGTCCTAGGCTGTTCCCCCCACCAGTTAAAACGCTGCAATGCTTGTCTGTCAGATAGCAGCAGGGACAAAGCCCTGCATGGGCCTTGAGGTTTGTTAGATTAGGATTCTATTGGGAGACTTGGAGCACAATGCGTCATGAGCTGGCCCATCTTACTGCTAAAATGCTCCAGAAAATACATTTTCAAGCCACTCTGAACCCTATCTGTGCCACACTCCTACCAAAGTGCCGTATATGGCCCCCAGGCATTGTACGGCCCGGGGTCTGCTCCAGAGGTACCAGCCCCTCCAGGTGACCTTGACTCCTGAGGCATTTTACAAGGTGGAACAGTATCTCATTCTATTTGAGTGAAATAGAAATAAACTAATAAAGCTTCACTTTTTATTTAAATACACCTGGCAATGTATATTTTCACTCACAAAACTGGTTTGTGACGAGCGGGGCAGATGTTTGATTTCCCACACAGGTTCGAGTCTCGGACATTACACGTGCCGTGCACGCACTCGCAGAAAGCAACTTTGTGTTGCTCTCTGCGAGTGAGACCAAGAGACACTGCAGCACACATACTACGACGTGTCGCGCGTAGAAATTAAGCACTTACCCTGCTTACTTTGTGGGTGTAAATTGAATTTTCATGCCTAAGTAATTCCATTCTCCTCCATTAGTGAGAGGTATGCAAACAGCTGTTCATGACGGCCTCTTTTCCAGGTTGTAGAAGGTCTTAATTGCCAACACGTTGCCCACAGGTGGCACATTGAATTAGGTTTTAAGACCGAGCGGGGTATGATGTCTGCCACGAAAGCATGTTGCACACCAAAAATAGCATATCTACAAGCTCACAACAGGTCCCAGCGTGCTTGTAGATCGGCTATTCTCGGTCATTAGTTACTGTATATTAAGATTTTAGTTTTTTAAGTGGTCAAATTAATAATAGAAAGAATACAAGTTAGTCTAAGCATCGTCCATGAACCATGAATGGTCACGAATGGCAACATTTAAAGCTTCAACCTGTGACTTTTTTTCAACCGGTTGGCAGTTTGTAGAACAGCAGCAAAATAAAGTTTACAATGATGATAACCTAAACATCATCATTACATTTTCAGGCATGAGATTTAATTTGGCTTTATTCTGTGCGTGTGCGTGTGCGTGTGCGTGTGTGTGTGACGTCTCCAGCTGATCGAGCGGGCGGGACGCGCCGCCGAGGACGAGAAGGTGGAGCAGAAGATGGCGGAGAGCTGGGAGGAGCTGGGTTTAGTCTCCGCCTCCCCCACCATGATCAGGAAGGGCCTGGAGGGCGTGGTCATGAAGCACGTGGCCAAGGCAGCCAAGCAGGCCAAGCAGAAGAAAGGTGCTGAAAACCTTCAAAGACACATTATCCCTGGCTGGGGTCTTCAACAGGGGGTCCTCGGGACCGCTAGGGCAGTGTTTCTCAAACTTTCAAATTTCAAGGTCTCCCCTTGACTCTGACAGTGTACAACGGGTTAATAATTTGTGCACTGTCAGTTACAGACTTGTATGGGTCCATTTCAACGCCCCTAAAGGATCCCACAGAGTCCCTGGAATCCACTTTGAAAACCACTGCACTAGGGGGTCAGTGCGTTGGTCCAGAGTTACTTGCAAGGGGGTTGCCAATCCTTGTGTGATAGGATCATCTTTTTTACATGAACTACTTGAATCCTAGCATCCCTATTCTGAAAGGAACTTTACCCAAAATTAGCAAATACAAACTCACATGTAGATTTCAGGTTTACTAAGTATTGGCGGTTTTAAGTGGTTGATTATCTGAAAATACACGTTAACTTCAATCCAACATACACTGATGGTGTTAAACGCATCTATGAAGCAATCTATGAAAAGGTTTAATGTGCAACACCATTTTATACAATATGTACAGTAGTGGGGTTCATCTCTCTCTCTCAGCTAGGGGGTACTTGGTCTGAAAACCTTTGAAGACCTCTTATCTTATGGTTTTTAAAACTCAAAGACAGACATAACCACTTTAATTTAAAAAAATCAAACCTCGGTTCGAAGTTGTGTGTGTGTGTGTGTGTGTGTGTGTGTGTGTGTGTGTGTGTGTGTGTGTGTGTGTGTGTGTGTGTGTGTGTGTGTGTGTGTGTGTGTGTGTGTGTGTGTGTGTGTGTGTGTGTGTGTGTGTGTGTGTGTGTGTGTGTGTGTGTGTGTGTGTGTGTGTGTGGCCACATTTGCCTGGAATTTTTTTTTTTTTATTGTTTTTTTTTTTTTTTTTTTTTACATAGCCAAATAGCAAAATGTAATAAAACAATAATACTAATAATAATAACTTTAGTTGCGCAACAATCACATACAGAAGTTAACTTAGTTAACTTAGTGTTTCCTTATCAATAGTGAGTGACAAAACAAGCCAGCTCTTGGAGGCTGGTGAAACGGGTGAAAAAATAGCTAAGGCCGCCCCTGCACTGCTCATGCACGGAGATGTTGATTGATTGTAAATGGAGGCGAAGCGCTTTGCTTCCTGAGTCTCCCGACGCAAAATTAACACAGTGATAGGGACAGTAGGACTACAGTAGGTGGGTAACACAGCATTAATAATTAAACTACAACAATAAGTAAGTTTACCAGCTCAGCAGCGTTTGTTCTGTTTGCTGCCTGTACCAGCGCGAGTGAGCGCAGTGCTGTGGTGAGCTCTGCCACAGCACACAGTCTGACGTGCGCTGCATGTGCATCAAAGAAATGACACATCAGAGAGAAATTAGTATTAATTTGGTGTCGGACCTTGTCGTCCTGCTTTAGGAGGACCGGGCTGTGTACGTTTTGCCCCTTGCAAGGCTCCAATGAGTAAGAATAATCGTGTGTGTGTGTGTGTGTGTGTGTGTGTGTGTGTGTGTGTGTGTGTGTGTGTGTGTGTGTGTGTGTGTGTGTGTGTGTGTGTGTGTGTGTGTGTGTGTGTGTGTGTGTGTGTGTGTGTGTGTGTGTGTGTGTGTGTGTGTGTGTGTGTGTGTGTGTGTGTGTGTGTGTGTGTGTGTGCGCGTGCGTGCGTGCGTGCGGTAAAAGTTGCACATGCGCAGATCCCGCCGTGCTGACCAACTCGTGCTGACCAACACAATTTTTCAAGTGGACACACAAAGCGACGTACAGGGAGCTCGTGCTAGCGCACACGCTCCAAAAACGTTTAAAGAAATAGCAGATCTGCAAGCTCACAACGCGTCACAACGCATATGAAAAGTGAATATATTAAAGGTTTCTGCCCGTCAGCAACGATTTGCAAATTTGCAGATTTGTAAACTTTACCACACGTCACACAATACAAAGCGTTGCAATCTAGCAAATCTGCTAGTTTCACTATTTCTGTTTGACCATCGACAGCATGGATATTCTGGGTTACTTAATGGCGTTGGTGTGTGAGGTTTGACAGCCGTTTCCTTGTCCTATCAGGTGATCTGTGCCAACAGCAGCAGCAGGTGTTTGCTCTGGATGCACCACCAGCGCTGGAGTCCAAACCCAAGAAAATCCAACTGTGTGTCCTCACCCTGCAGGTATGTTCTCTCCATTTTAACCTCTCAAACCCCATATGGTTGAGCGTATCGCTGCTGTCCCTCAGGGCTCTATGGTAGTTTATTCTCTGTTTTTCGCTCAACATTAAATACCTTTGCTGAAACTAGCCGATCTACAAGCTCTCAACGCGTCACAACGTGACACGCTGAGAGCTTTAGAAATGTTTTTGTCTGAAAACGAAAATCGGGAGGCCAGGTTGAAAGTGTTTTAAATGAGACTAATAACTCATCGGATGCCCACGAGGTGTCAACGCGTCAATCTCTTTGATGTCTACGTGTGCCCATCGACGCGTTACTATAAACTATACTGTACTTTAGGTACTGTACCAGGCTACCGCGGTGACGAAAAACACTACATTTCACGAAATGCAACGCGAGATCACATGACCGAGAAGTGCTGTCTCCCTCGTTCACTTTCCTGTAACGCTGCTGCATAAACATGCAGTTTTCTCCTAATCTAGTTTTTAAATCACGTTCATGTTCAAAACGGGGCCTTTTCTACCCACGATTGAGAACCTTTCAGACAGACTGAGCTGCCATCTTCACCCTGAAGAAGTGTGGCTAATACTCCTTTCATTATTTAGTGTTTAACCCATTTAGAACGGGTACACATTTTGTGTATCATTATTTTATGGTTTAACTATTGAAAAATAGCAGATATACAAGCTCACAGCACGGCACCGAGTGCCGCGCTGCGAGCTTGTAGATCTGCTATTTTTGAAAAATCGTGAAAATTTGAATTTTGACCCGATTCTATAAGTGTCTTTTGAATCCTTCTAAGGTTTTTTGAAAAACCTATGTTTCTATATGTCAGCAATCTGGCCAGCCATCGTCAAAGAAAAGGTCCTTTTCACTTAACTGGAGCTCAGTTAGTCTGTTCTTGAGAGACTACTATGTCAGTGGTTCTCAAACCATGTCAGTGGTTCTCAAACCTTTTCATGTGAAGAATCCCCAAACTGATATTTATTTGGCCACGGACCCCCATCTCAAAATATTTAGTTCCAGGGACCCCCCAGAAGCAAAATTTGAGTTACAAACGTTCACTTTGAAAATACATATATTCAAAGATTTGCACACATTTTCACGACTTTTTCTAAAATAGCAGATCTACAAGCTCGCAGCGTGGCACTCGGTGCCGCGCTGTGAGCTTGTATATCTGCTATTTTTCACTGGTTAAAGCATTCAATAATTTCTAGGCCTAAATGGGTTAATCCGTTGGCTTGGCTGGCACCTCACAAGGACCAGTGTACTGTGCACCCTTGGTAACCGTGATACACTGGAAACCATACTTTTTGCAAGAGCTAAACAGTGGTGACAGTCCTGATCTGGCGTTGCTCTCCTGCTTGACTTTGTTAACCGAATTGGTGTCAGTTCCTTCCCTGCAGCTGTTCGTTCCATTTTCTAAAACACCCTCCGTCGCATGCTATTAACCACTTAAGCCCTAATTCATACTTGGTTGTGAAGATTGGCCGATCTACAAACTCAAAACGCATCGCATCGTGAAAGCGCTGTGAGCTTGTAGATTGCCTGTTTTCGCCATTTTTGAAAATCGTCGGGTCGTGTTTGGAAAATTGACAAAAGTCCTCGCCCCGTAAATGACATGCCCAAAATAGGGACGCCATGTTGAAAGTAGTATAAACTACATTATCCATTATCCAGTTAGACAGTTCTATATATAACATAATCCAAAAGTATGTGCATATCCTTTGAAAGTACAAATAAAACCGTCACTTGACTGGAACATTGCAACACAAGTGTTGCGCAACCCATGATAAACGATAGACAAAAGGAAGTAAAGTGGATATGTTAATATCATCATTGTCGGACAGAAACCTCCTATCTCCATATCTTTTTTCATAAATTAAAGCCAGATCAATCATGCTACAGCGTCACATGAAAGCACCAAAAGTAGAAGATCTCCAAGATCTTCTAGATCTGCTACTTTTGCTGTTTTTTTTAAAAATATGAATCTTGAAAAGTTTTGGACATATGAGGATTCCACCCGACAGAGACGACATAACAACCTTTGGTAGCTCTTATCTTAACTGTAAGGTGTCAGTTCCACAATTAGGTTTTGTGTTAAATCGGCAAAACATAACTTGAACATCATACAGCATATGAGTAGTAATAATGCTCTGCACTGCAGTGTGTTTTTTTTTTTTAACATCTGCTAAACTAGGACCTGCATTAGTCCCTTTTGTTGTAACATTGTAATTGTAACATTCCCAGGTCTGTCTGTCTGTAGTAACTCTGCGGACCCCCTTGGGCAGAGTTTCTCAAAGTGGGTACCGTGGCACCCTAGGGTGCCTTGACGCAAGTCCAGGGTTGCTGCAGAGTACTTTAATAATCTTTCATATAGAAAAAGTAACAGGGGCCATGGAGTGCGACTGGCCTTGGAAGCAGCTATTCGCAGCAGACCAGTCCCATGCTTGGTACATATACTGCTCAGTATACTTGGAATTCATCAATGTCACTTCAGTTTAACCACTTTAGACACTCTACAGTTAGTACAATGGACCTGAGTTGGTCTGTACTTGGTGAGCTCTTTTTCCATCTTCACCAAATCTCTTTGCCACAAATAGCAGATCTACAAGCTTGTAGCTTGTAGAGCTGCTATTTTTTGGTGAATGCCGTGGATGAAAACGTTATTTCCAGGGGTGCCCTGAGTCAAAACGGTCTCAGAACCACTGCCCTCGGGGTCCCGGATGCCCTGTTGAAGACCCCTGTGCTAATACCAACCTGTGTGTGTGCCTAGGAGCGTCTGCAGCAGTACTATGACACGCGGGCAGCGCTGGGGGCTGAGGAGGTGTCGCATGCCCAGCGTCTGGCTCTGGACGTCTGCACAGAGATCCAGGCCTTCCTCCACACGCGCCACCCTGACATGCCCCTGGGAGAGATGAGCCTGGGAGGCTCTCTACTGGACGACCTGCAGGTGGCGCTGCACACACACACACGCACGCACGCACACACACACACACACACACACACACACACACACACACTAGGGCATTCACGAATAGTGATTTTTAGTATTCGAATTATTCGACCTCAAAGTATTCGAATAGTCGAATATTTGACAGGACTGGCCAAACTGTCAAATATTATAAGTAAGCAAGAGGCGAACATTGTGAAAATAGCCGATCTACATGCTCACAACGCCTCGCAACGCGAGGCGTTGTGAGCATGTAGATCTGCTATTTTCACAATATTCATCTGTGGAACCGAGTCACATTAAATGTAATACCTACAATTCCAAGTGCTTGTCAGGGTGGGGGGGGGGGGCTTTGATATTCGAATATTTGGTGAATGCCCTAAGACACACACACACACACACACACACACACACACACACACACACTTTCACTACGTAAACAGACTTGGCCACAGTTCTTCCTCGTATGTGGTTATTTTGTAACACTTGACATGCCTGCAAATACTGTAGTTGCTGTGTCGGGCAGAAACCTTTTATCATGTTTCAACTTTATATGGCTCTCGTGCAAAAGTGGAGCTGCTATTTTTTACTTTTGAAAGTGAAAGTGGTTAAGTCTTGGGGTGTTGTAAATATTGAACCAATGAAAAGTATTAACAAGAACTTGTGATTCAATAATAACTAGGATTCATTGGAATGTCTTTTCTTGAAAAGTAACATTTTGGACATGAAAGGTTTCCCGGCCGACAGCAAGCTCACAGTGCGTTGCATTTAAGCTTGTAGATTGGCTATTTTCGTTTTTATACGTTTTGTTTTATACGCTTTGAACTTGTGAAACGGGACATTCTGCACAATGAGTACTTTCACTTTTGGTCAAGTATATTTTGACACCGATACCGACACTTTTGTACTTTTACCCGAGTAGTTTGAAAACAGGACTTTTACTTGTAACCGACTACAGCATATCCACGTTGGAGTATTGATACTTTCACTTAGGGCTGTCACAATGATTACACCAAAATCTGGCATGGATCGGGGCAACGGTTGTGCAGATAGGAGCAGGGCAAAATTAGACCTGGGGGTCCCCCAGGGACCTGGGGGTCCCTGGAGCTGCGGGGGTCCTTGGAGGTAGTAGTTTGGCAGGTCAGGAGTGTGTGTGCAAGATTTGGCGTGGATGGGGGCAACGGTTGCGGAGATATGAGCAGGGCAAGAGTGTGACGTGTGACGGACTGACTCACTCACGGACAGCCGGTGGAGGTTTTGATAGTAAATGCGACCTACGGTCGAAATAATCGTCTAATCGTGATTATTTGACCTTATCGTAATTATTTTGTCATAATCGTCATAATCATGAATGTTGAAAAATGTCCGAAATAGTGGAAATAGCAGATCTACAAGCTCTACAAGTTGTGAGCTTGTAGATCTGCTATTTCCACTATCAAAGTAATTTTTTAAGTAGTAAGTTGTCAAATATGTCAGTAATTTCTTTGTATATTTAGGTTATGTGTCATATCTGCCATGTTCAACTTCAAAGCCTACAAGCCAAACAGAAATGTAATTGTCAAAGACAAAAACACAATTAAATCGTTAATCGCCAATTATTTGAGTGACAATTAATCGTCATGTAAAATGTCATATCGTGACAGCTGACAGCCCTACTTTCATTTAGTTAAAACGTGTGAGTACTTCTTCCACCACTGCAGATAAGATATCATATGTACTATCATATGTACTGTGTGTGTGTGTATGTGTGTGTGCGCGTGTGTAGGTTGTGAGTGCGGACCATGCGTGCCTGCTGGTTCCTCTGCAGCTGGAGACCTCTCTGTGGCGTCTGGTTCCGGGGGAGGAGACCCTCCTCACCCACCCCCTCCACTGGATGGTCCGGAGGGTCAACCTGGAGTACTTCCCCCGAGGACGCAGCTACTGGGACAGGTACGTGTGAAAACGCTGCCATGAATGAACGTTTTGTAACCGTTGCCCAGGGAAACGCACATAAACTATCAGGAGAAACAGTTTAGTGTTATTATGTCGTTCGTATCGTCGCTGCCGGCATATCAAGATATTTCAATGCATCATTAATTGTGCTTTTTTCCATTACCTGAAAAGGTTTAATTTTACATCAAAGGTTTCCACCCAAAAGAGTCAATATGTTGTCGCTGTCAAGCAGAAACCTCCATATTCCTAACTTCCTAACCATAAACCTTTGTGTTTTCATAAATGTACAGCCTACTACTTGATCACACTACAGTGTCACACAAAAGCATCAAAAGTAGCAGATATACAAGCTCGAAACGCAGCGCTAAGCCATGAGTTTTGAGGTTGTAGATTCTTCTACTTTCGCTATTTCTGAATTTGAATCCTGAAAAGCTACGGTTTTGGACATGTATGAGGTTTCCACCCAACAGAGACGATATATTTGCTAGTGGATGTTGAAACACAAGGATGTTCGCATGTCTCCTAGCAACAATCTAAAATGTGGTGTAGTAGCAGCCCACAAAGTTGTGCTTCACTGAGATTCTCTTGTGTCTTTCTCTGATTTTTGTCTGTTGCATAATACAGATTCCTGGTGGGGGGCTACCTGTCTTCAGAGGCCCTGGTGACCATGTTGAACAAGGCTATCATAGAGACCATGAACTGGCCTTGTCTCAGCAGCACCATGGACTGTCTGGTCAGACCCGTACCGGGAGTTCCAGAGCTTCACCTTGAGATACAGTATGTCTTATTATTAATGTGCGTCTGTTGTGTTATGATGGTTCTTGAAATTAAAACGCCACCGTTATTGTAATCGTATAGCAGACGTCAAGTCCACATACTGTACCAGCTGTGACGGTGTGATGAAACCATTTCCGGAAATGGTAACGAAATGTGATGGAAAGTTACAGTCATTTAGATTCCATAGAAGCCAGCATGTCTTTTATGAAAGCAGTTTGTGCAGTTATCTTACCTAAATCTTACTTGTCTGATATTTCATTTAAAAGCATTGCATCTGTGACTGTGATTTCTTCACCTGGTTGGCAGTATGTACAACAGCAGGAACAATATTACTAAAACTTTTTACATTAACGTAATTTTTTTAGGAATCCGTGCTAGTGTGTGTGGTTGTGATTGTGGGGAGGGGAGAGGGGGTGGTGGCTCCTTTCACACAATTTCACAAATCGCACATTAGGACTTACAAACTTTTTCAGTGGTGAGATTTTATTTTGCTTAGTTTAATCCATGTTGTGTACTATGCTGTGGTTGTCTTCTAGGCCCGGAGACGAAGCGAGCGACGTGCAGCGCCTGTTCATCTCCATCCTGCCCCTGATCAGGGAGGCCGACGTGGCGCTGACGGCCCAGCCCGAGCTCACCTCGCCCTGGGTCAACGCGTGGCACCTGTCCCTCTACCCGTGGGAGACCCAGCGCCTGGCCCAGCTCGACGACGCCGACGGCGGCTGCCGCCGGCACGTGCTGAAGACCCTGAAGGCGGTGTGCCGCCTGAATCCCGCGCTGCGGCCGCTCCCCGCCGCGCCGCTGGCCAACCTCATCCTGCACCTCAGCGACAGCGAGAGCGACTGGTCCCGCGGCGCCGTGGACGCACGCTTCCGGCAGTGCGTCGCGGAGCTGATTGGCTACCTGGAGCAAGGCGCCATGCATAGCTACTTCAAGCCGGCCGTTAATCTGTTGAGCTGCCTTTCAGAAGAGCAGGTGGACCAGATAGGCTTTATGCTCTACTGCGCCGTGTCGGAGCCCGAAGTACTGCTCATATAAACGTGTAACACAGACGCACCAACATGATTTGTGTTAACCATTTTCAAGCTGAACCTGGTGTCCATATTTTCTGGGCAGTGGTCATTCATACGACTTTCATACAAGTTTAAAATAGGGCTTAAAGGAAACCCTAGGCTTTGCTTATATTGTAGGTTGTTGTTTTCCAGCTTAGGCTAAAAACTATAGCATATTAAAAGAACATGGCAGGCTAGCTAAGGGTGTATTAGCTTTTGGTATGCACAGAGCCGTGGGCATGCCAATAGGATGGCAGTGGCTCAGGAGGTAGAGCAGTCGGTTGGGAATCCGAAGGTTCCCAATTTTGAACCTGGGCTCTTCCAGAGTTGGTGTCAATCCTTGAGCAAGACATTGAACCTCCAATTGCTCCAGATGAGCAGGTTGGTGCCTTGCATTTGCTTGCTTTGCCGTCGGTGTGTGAATGTAATGCACATTGTGAGGCACCTTGGATAAGGATGCCATATAAATGCACCATTTACCATTTGCCAGCATTGTGCAACCATAGACGGTAGTCAACAGTATTGTCAATGCACATTGGCAGGTACACCTAAATCTAACTCACCCATTATTCGATTTGATTAGCTGCATTACTTGCATCATGGTGTACTATAAGGTCAATCCTAAGCAGCCTGTAAAGTGTTTACCCTGCTGTATTTCTTTTTAACCTGAACTGGGGAAAAAACATCGTACACAATCAGCCTAGGGTTCCATCCCATCCCCCTATAAGTGGTAAGAGATAACTGAATAACAGAGTCGTGAGGTAAAGGTTGCATTTTAAGAGACTTGACTCTTATTATTTAAAGACACTTGAATGTGGTTTTTATTTTCTCCAATGGCCTCCTCCTTGCTTCCTTCTCCCCTCCCACTCTGATCTGAGGGTGCAGGATGCAGCAAGGTATAAAAAGGTGAGAATGGCAGTCGCACCGTGCACTTTACTCTACCCTCCCAGTCGGAGGAGAGGAACACAAGGAGACTGGAAGGCATTTATTTTACATAATATATTGCGATACAGCTGGAGGTTGGTGACCCTGATGAGCAAAAAGGGCTGAGGAAAGTCAAACACGTGCCAATGGGAAGGAGGTGAGGAAGGGTTTATTATATAACCCAAGTTGTTGGAAAAAGCTGTCTTTTTTTTTCCCTGAAGGATGCGCAAAAATGATAATTCCTCCCACACGCGCGCGGACAAGCTTCTGGGTCTGTTTTTACGGACTGTGGTGAGATGAACACCGACTCGCCAAATGGAACAGAAACCTTTTCGGGTGGCTTGTGTGGGATTATCGTGATTGATATAATATATATTGTATTGATTACTAGCGGGTGAATGTTTGAGTTCGTTGAAGGTCTACAAGGCCATATTATGTTCTTGCAAATGGAAGAGGATAAGTAACAGAATTTGATGATGCAAAATAAAGTTCTTGCACCAGCCAACAAGTTTGTTAAAAGCCTATTACAGTCTAGTATTGTGTGTGTGTGTGTGGGTGTGGGTGTGTGTGTGTGTGTGTGTGAGTGATGGGGAGGGCGCATGCTGGTGCCAAATCCCGCAAAAGGTTATGTTTTAGAAGGGGTTTTTTAGTATTGGCCTCGGGTCTATATGGGTTAAATGAATAAAGAACGGTTTTCTGTGCATGACTTCAGTACATCACTTGAGAGACAGATTCAAGACACGTAGGGGTTCCTCCATAATGCACATTAAAATAAATACAATACATAAATAACAAGCTAAACACCCAGATCAGCATACAAGGCCGTACTACCACAGAAGATATACATTCTTATTTAGCAGTCTTATAGCCTGGGGGAGGAAACTGTTCTTCAGCTGCTTAATTGTGCTGACAGTTACTTTCAAAGTCATTTCAGAGAGAGAGAAAGAGTGAGAGAATGTGGTGTGTTCATAATCACAGAGTTCTTTAGTTTCTACTGTTTGTTACAAATGTGTTGATGATGACCCTTGGGTCATACTGTATGTATGTATGTATTCCCTAGTGGCGTCTTGCCCTCTGTATGTCTTTTCCCCTCATTGGTATGGGACTATGGCTGACTGAGTGGTGTCTGAATGTGAGTGGTGGGCTACTATAGGTGGACCCTGCTGGTGATTGGCTCCTGTGACCAGGCTGTGGACTATAAAGATGGCCGTCTCCAGTTCCACAGATGTCTTCAGGGACATGCTGGGCCCACTGATTCAGCCTGGGAAAAAGAGTTGGAGAGGCCCTCATTGCGCGCTATTTCAGATCATGACAAGTGACAAGCCAGTGGGCCAATTACATGAGTTATATTTGGTCGTTGTCGGGTGGAAACCTTGTATGTCCAAAACTGTTTGTTTTGTATTTATCATTTTTAAAATGATTTAAACTAGTGAAAACAAACGATCTACAAGCACACAACGCCTCGCACCGCGAGGCGTTGTGTGCTTGTAGATCTGCTGTTTTCACTACTTTTGTGCGACGGCCTTGTATGATGAAGCAGGGCTTTACTTTGCAAAAAAAAGACAATGACGATTTACTTTGTTGGCCAGCGGCCACCCAGCCCCCAAAATGGAAGGCCGACATTTTATTTTTAATTTTTTCCTAATGACCGGCCGGGAATGAACCGGCCGTTCGGAAGTTTTTCCCAATGGCCAGCAAGTCCCTGGATGTCTTCCTCCTAGGCAGCCTCCAACCACACCAGTCCTCTTGTGTTTTTAGATTTGCCAGTGTTTTAGAGATGGTGTTAACATGACAGCCTTGGTAGTGTACTGTAGGAGTGGGGTGGTCTTTCTTTTGTTATCGTTTGTTAGAATAGGTAAGATCTATGCATCTTTAATTATTTGTGTTAAATGAAAAGTTCATACATTTTCTCTTCTGGGGGTCCTTGGCACAAAACCCTTTCAGGTGGTTGTCCTCGGCCTTAATACATATTATTTGGGGGTCCTTGACATGGAAAAGACTTGATAAACTGGATCATGAGTTGGCTCTGTACTCCATCGTACCAAGGTGTAGCTCAGTACTGTAAATAGCTGATGTACAAGCTCACATGCAGTGCATGACTGAGTTTAATAATAGGTAGGCTATTTTTGGGGAAGTACATGCAGTGGTGGAAAGTAACTCAGTACATGTACTCAAGGACTACTTAAGTAAAATTTTGAGGTACTTTTACTGGAGTATTTCCAATTTATTTTTTTATTTTTCCCTTGGATTATTGACTGCTTTAAGTGTCTTTTGAATCCCTCTAAGGTTTTTTGAAAAACCTATGTTTTTATGTCAGCAATCTGGCTTAGCCATCGTCAAAGAAAAGGTCCTTTTCACTTAAATGGAGCTCAGTTAGTCTGTTCTTGAGAGACTGCTATGTCAGTGGTTCTCAAACCTTTTCATGTGAAGGACCCCCAAAATGATATTTATTTGGTTATGGACCCCCATCTCAAAATATTTAGTTCCAGGGACCCCCCCAGGAGCAAAGTCTGAGTTACAAATGTTCGCTCTAAAAATACATATATTCAAAGATTTGCACACATTTCAAAAATAGCAGATCTACAAGCTCGCAGCGCGGCACTCGGTGCCGCGCTGTGAGCTTGTATTTCTGCTATTTTTCAACAGTTAAAGCAGTCAATAATTCTAGGCCTAAATGGGTTAAATTACAGGCAAATATTGCACTTTTTGTTTTTAGTTTTTTAAATCCACTACAATTATTTGAAAACTGTTTCCACCCACTGCGTGGTGACACCGTCGTATACATGGATGTATAAGCATAATCTTGGAAAGATGCCCAGACTTGAGACTTAACACACAGCAGGACATGTGATGCTGTGAGGCAGCAGCCAGATTTAAAGCAATGTAGTCACAGATCAGCTGATGAAATGGATTTACAGAGCTAATAGAAATGAAAAGGATGGCCAATTCCCCTTTTCTCGTTGCTTGTTAATATCAAGCGTTATTAACACTAAAGTCCTACAGTTTCAGGCTGTAGTCTCAGGAACCCAAGATAAATTCCTCTGGCGCCTGGCACTTTGTTTTATTAATGCAATTTTGAGTCATTGGTGGGATGGCCAACTTTAATATTAGGCCTAACTCTTATTCTATATAGGCCATTACAATCAGTGAGATTCCATTACACAAAATTACTGTTAAAAATAATAATAATAATAATGGACTGGATGTTAACTATTTTGTAGTGTTAATAATGTAATAGTCTATTATTATAGCCTACAAGTGGTTTATAGCCTAAATGTTTCTGTCTTTACATAATGCGCGGCATATTAGTTGTGTGCATAATTCTATGGCATTTTAACACGTGTCTGTACATTGGCGAGATATGAAAACATAAAAAGACCGGTTTTGTTGAGTCTACAATAAACCGGTCTTTTTGTGTGACGAATCTTGCTCATTGTTATAATGGCAAAACTATACAGTCAGTTGATAAATGGCACCTTTATACATTGCGTAACTTATATGGTCGGGAAATGATGTGCATTATCATAAAACAAACGTTTACTGACGGACGGCTGTGTGGTTTATTCATGTGTTATGACTTGGAGGAATTCATTCATAAAGTTAACCCGCCCACTTAACTGATTTTGTTGTAGAGCGCCGCTGTTACACCCAGATCGGCGACCTATGTAATCTGTGGCGCAACTCAAGAGCTCACTTTCTTTGGAATTGGTGCCTAAAGATTAGATTAATGATGGCTCGCGCTCGCCTGAAAAGATTTGCAAACTTAACGAAAATAAACATTTGGATTTGCATCAATTACACAACATTTAATAGGCCATACTATTTATAGCATTACAATTTACAACCATTGTAATAATTCATGTAAACTTCACTTTTTTGTTTATTTTGTTTAATATTTATAATAAATGTTTTTAGATTTTACATATTAACTACCGTATTACATTACAAGTCAAGTCCCTGTTATCGTTACTTTCCCTGTTTCTCACTCACAGAATAAAAGGCATTGAGATGAGTGAGCCCTTTTATAGCTGACACTCTCTTGAAACCAACAAAACAGCGACCCGCAGAGTCACCAAACTCTCCAGTCCACCAATGTCGGTGTGACGCCAAAGCGCCTCCTCTTGAAGACAGCCGAGCAAAGTGTGCGGTGTCGGTGTGTCTGTGCGTCAACACAACTCTCCTTCCCTCCCTCCCGGCCGACACCGGACCGGGGGACCACCAGCCAGCTGTCACATGGCTAAATATGGGTGTAGAGGTGGTCTTTCACTTGCCGGTCAGACTTCACATTATTCGAAGAGAATCTTATTTTTTTTGTCCAGTTTAGATGAAGGTTTATGTGGACAGAGACAGAGGAAAATGTCATGAAAAGAGGAAACTAAACCCCCCGTCTTGTTCTATGACTGTCTTGACCGTGTGATCTGCGTGACGGAGAACTTTCGCTTCTCGGATTACTTCTCTCCAAGTCCGCATTGTTTTTCTTGTTTGTTTACGCCACCCACGACTTACTGGCTGCCGCTGTAGTGTTGCACAATACTGGAAGAGTTCGAATGAGCTGAGAAAGGTTTGTATTGATTATTACAGTTGTGGGGGGTAGGATAATTAGAATGTCTGTCTTTGCGCAGTTGGATTATAAACTAAAAGTGATCGTTCCATGTACTGCGCAACAAGTTTCATTGTAAAGAGCTGACTCACTACACTACAGGAGGATTGGTGGACTGACAGTGTAGCCTACATAACTAACTGTAACTGTAAATAACTGTTGGCTACGCAATTGGCCTATTTCAACTAGAAATAGTGTAGCCTACTTTTGACTACATTTCTAGGGATGGACTCTTGGGACCAAAACTTACAAAAATGTTATGAATTCAATTCACTATTTTAACATTTATATTTTTCTTTACATAAAAAAAGAAAAAAATATATATAGGTCTATTCTAAATGTCAATACAGCAATGCATTGATATATAAAAATGTAACCTACTTTGTAATTTCTACTTCTGCCTCAATGGAATTGACTTGATTGTTTGTTCAGTAACAGGTCCCTCCAGCTCTTGATTGAACAGAAAAGAAAAATGTTCAGGTCAGGATATCAATTTTATCCAATCAGGGTAGAGAACTCACACAGGGCACACGAAAGTGAAATTGGAAGTGATGATGACACAAAGAAATGACCAGACGAAATTTGAACTGAAACACTATATAAATGAAGCTGATAAATGGGTACTTTCTCCTCCTGATTGGCTGAAGATTTGCCACCTACCTACCTGTTGTGTATTTAGGAAGACCCTCAGTGTGTGCCTGAAAAATTATTTTCTGTTTATTAAAGGGCTGAAAAGACCCCCGTTACTGAACTCTACAGCAAGGGTCTTCAACAGGTTGTCCGGGACCCCTAGGGGGTCCTCAGAGTTACTACGGGGGTCCTCCAAATCTTTGTGTGACCTTTTTTCTCATTTCTTATATTAACCACTTGAACTATAGCGTCCATATTCTGAGAACTTTTGCCAGAAATAGCCGATCTACAAGCTCGTAGATCGGCTATTTTCGGCAAAGAGCAAGAGGTTTGGTGTAGAGAGGAAAAAGAGCAGACCAAGTACAGAGTGAAAGTTCAAGTTTATTAAGTATTGACGGTTCAAGTGGTTAAATATCTGAAAACACAAATTGACGTGAATCCAAAATACAATGATGATTGTGCTGTCAAACGATGAAACTATATGGAATCTATTAACAGGTTGTGGGGGTCCCTGCTTCATCTCTCTCTCAGCTAAGGGGTCCTTTGCCTGAAAACGTTGAAGACCCCTGCTCTACAGCAATGATTACTATCAGAATATAGAGCTTTAACTTTTTAACAAAAAGGTTTTTGTTTTAACAACAAAAAATCACGTACCCTACGTTTTACTTGAGCACATACTTTTTCCACAACTGTACAGGAGTTTGAACAGGAGTGTGAACAGAAACTGCCAGGTCACACAATATGAATGAGTTGATTACACTCCCATCATCCCTCAAAGATTATTTTATCTCGACCAAAAGCTCAAGACCCAGTTGTGGTTTTACACCAACAGGATCGATCTACTAATAGCTAGAGTGAAATCAAACTCTGGATGCTCCCAAAAGCTTCACCAAAGAGGCTCCCAGTCCCATCCATGGCGTGACCCCTCATCGCCATCGTCCTCCTCCACTCTGACTGAAGAAGGATGATCGGGTCGCCGGACCTGCTGGCGTTCACCGGCACGGAGGGGTTCGGGGACGACGTGGTGGTGGTGGAGGACGCCCTGCCCGAGGAGCTGTCCGTCCCCCTGTACCCCCCGGCGGACCCCTGGGCCACGGCCGCTCAGTTCCACAGAGACTTCATCCTGGTGGCAGAGTTCTCGGAGCAGGTAACGTTGATTTGCAGTTTAGGCATTTAGCAGACGCTCTTAATCCAGAGCGACCTTTATCCCAAACCACACCAATGATTCGCCATGCATGCAAACTAGAGATGTTACCGATCAATCGGCAATGGATCGGATCGGGCCGATCAAAGCATGATCGGCGATAATCAGTGGTTTAGATCAAAAGGTAAATTCACCGATCCGATCGGATCGGTGCATCTGATCAACCAGCCGTTCAGTATGCCCACTTCAGGCCATTTTGGGGTATTGATTTCCACAGTGCTGAAGGAATAATTAGTTACTGCTATGATAATAAATACATAGTAATGCTGGTAAATAACTATAAGGCAAATATATAAATGAATTCATGAGTGAACTAGAAGCAGTGCTCTTCCGAGCACAGGTCTCCACCAGGTCAGGCATGTAATGTGTTTTACATAAGTCAGCCTCCTGATGGCGCTATAAAAGGCTGATGTAAAAAATGCAGGGAAAAGGTTTTACCTTGGCCTCTAAGGAGTGCGCATACAAAGTTTGACACTAATCGGTGGAGTTATAGGTGAAAACATGAATCGGCCTGTTATAGCGCCACCATGAGGCTGATTTGATTTTTCTTAAGTGGCATTTATTCCTCTGCCTATTGGGAATGTGCATGCACAATTTCGCCAAAATCGCACACTGCGTTCAGGATTTCAGGCATTTTATTCAAAACTGACCAATCCTGCAAACTTTGAAAGCCAGTTTTAGCCAATCAGGATGGAATATGGAAAATCTGACACATCCATGTCGATCACATGACTGTAGAGATACTGTCTACTGATTTACGTGATTTTTGGACAAAATCTGTAGGAGTACTGGCAAAAGTTAGTTTTGCAAAAGTCGGCCTCCTGGTGGCGCTAGAACAGGCCCATGTGAAATATTTGGGGCAGAGGGCGGACGGAGGGGAAAACATACTCTCCCTCAGCCTTCGGCCGGTGGAGACAATGAATGAAAAAAAGTTAAAACATTAACATTTAGAAAATATAAATAATAACTTGATCGGATCGGTGATTGATCGGGATCGGGTGATCACACTTTTGTGATCGGTGCTCGGTGATCGGTTCCAAAAAACCTGATCGGACCATGCCTAATGCAAACACACGGTTGCATATAAAGTTAGTATGTGTGCAACTATACTCGCAAACCATTGTCCCCAACAGGGATGTGCACACATAGACACACATTGTCTGTCATTCAATGTTATATGAGATACTTCAATGGTTTCCAGTGGAAATAAGCTTAGTCTTTTCATGGATCTCCTTTTAGTAGACCTTGTACCAGTGAACTGTACCGTCATGAAACTGTACCTTTTCCTATGCAAACTTCTAATAAAGTCTTCAATCAATCAATCAATCAAAGGGGGCCTGAGCCCTTGCCCTTTCAGCCGTCTGTACAAAAGTGCCCTCTCCAGACCATGAATGAACTTTTGACTATGGTGAAAGAAATGCAGATGCCCTTTTTAATTACATTTTTACATCAAGGAAGCAAGCACGACTCCAAATCCCTTCACTTCTGAGCATTTTTACCGGGTGCACGCCACGGTCGGGAAAGTAACTTTGAACAAGAGAACCTCTAAAAGAGAATACCAGCACTCACGGAACTGTCATTTAAGGCACTTTTATTAAAGTGTGTAAGTTGGCATGTTACGCCACAGAGCAAACATACAGCGAATGTTTCGGCGTAAAGCCTTCGTGCCTTAAATGACAGTTCCGTGAGTGCTGGTATTCTCTTTTAGAGATTCTCTTGTTCAAACTTTTTAATTAATTGCCATACCTGATTAACCTGAAGGCAGCATTCAAGAGAAGTGCCTTGTCCAAACTCTCCTGAACTTGAGTGCAGGATCTTATGTTGAAATTCATGCCGTTATGCCACATCTCCAGTATTGATTATGCGTTAAGTGTGATATCAAGCACCGAAAATAGACAACCTCCAAGAGTTGTGAGCTTGGAGGTCTGGCTTTTTTCGATATTTTCACCAGAAATTTTAGAAATTTCAGCCCCTGCCTCTCTAACATTCTCTGCACGTCCCTGATCCCCAATGGCAGTTGAAAGGAGGTGCATTGATGTGGAGTGTCCTTAAAACTGTTCTGTTGCAAGGAGTTGCAACCAGTTGCATTGGTGTGGTTTGAGCTTTACAGTAAGCAAGTTAAACACGAGGTAATGCATCAAATGCATAGAGCCGGTAATGTAGGATCATGGGTACACCAAGAACCTATATAGAAACTATACAAACTATAGGATGCCAGGTCAACAAACGAACCTGCCATCATTCTGTCTACGAGCGTTCTTGTATTCGCTTGAAGGTGCTGTGTGTGAAGTTCCTACTCCTAGCTTATCATTTTGTGCCAGGGTGGGAGCCCATAACTGAAGATTTGTGATTCAAAAATAATATACAAAATGTCAAGATTTTTCCAAATATTTCCAAAACAATAATGAGCCAATCTACAGGCCCACAAACGGTAATTTCGTTTGTCACCTGGCTGCTATAGGTGGGACCCCAGCCAGTGCTGACCGTCCCGGACGACCCCAGGGTCCTCGGCATGTTCGACCTCAACCACTTCTCTGTGCGCCTCATGTCCGTGGACTACCAGGCGTCTTGCCCTGGGCCCACCTCCCACTACTCCACCACATGCACCGGGCCCCGCCTCAACTTCAGCGAGGACTCCAGGTAGGGATCATGGGACCTACAGTATATGAAAATTACATGTCACGATTATCGGGAAGAAAAAAAAAAAATTATATATATATATATATATATATATATAATATATATATACTGTATATATATAATATATATATTGTGATCAACAATATCATCCCGATAATCAAAATATGCTTAAAACGCGATCTGGGAAAAGAAATCAGAGATTATTGGATTTTTTGAAATTTGATAACGTTACAGCGGACGGGTAGATTTTATTTTTTTAAGATGCCACTTTTGTTTTACTTGACCTCCTTGCATCTAAGTGACTTTTCAGAGCGGTTTAAAGGAGGGTAGGGAGGGCATTCCATATTTTTTTGGCATAGCAGGAGAACTACTTTAACCCATTGTTTGAGCCAAATGTGGGTTGTGGAGCTGCCTCTGGTGTTGTAATTGTGAACATCCTTGCCGTTGACATATTCTGTCAGGTACATCTTAGTGGTGTACTAGTGTATCTTGTACACCCTAGTAATGTATGACGGAGGACAAGTTCGCGATAAAGTCTGCGATACCATTATTGTGAGCGTTTCTTTTATTTTCATCACCATAAACAATAATAACAATTATGGTCCCATCCATCCCTATAACTCCAGGGTGGTGCTGGGAGACTCGGCTGACGGCGCTTTCGCCTATGTGCACCACCTGACCCTGTACGACTTGGAGGCACGCGGCATGGTGCGCCCCTTCTGCATGGCCTACGTCTCCTCAGACCAGGTGAGGAAGAAATGATATTATATTATTTATGATTGTTTTGTTTTTTATATGTAGGGCAGGGACTTTAAAGTTATACCATGTAACTTTTTTTATAAAACAAATCTTAAAATTGTCCTAACTGTTAAATCGCTAAAGTTTTAGAACCCCCACTCTGTTATTTTCAGCTTCTGAAGCCTTCTCTTTATATGTTTTCTATGAGTTGTGAGGGGGGGAGAATTTCCCGGCAAAATGATGTCATCTCCCACATGATACACTACCGGCCAATCACAGCGCCGATCATACACCACCGGCCAATCACAGCGAGTCTTGCTGTCTCTAAAGGAAGTAGCTTCCCTCAGCAACTGTGTTTACATTGGTGAAGGAATCTTGCTTGCTACTCCCTCAATTCTGGTCTAAAAATGATGGGAGACGGCTCTACGGAATCGTATCGACAAGGCGGAGGTGCTCGCGACGACTCCGGCCGAAAAAAGCAATACCGCTACTGACCACTAGTTGAGCAGCTTCCACAGTACAGCTTTAACTGATTAATTTAGATTCATTAATGGGGCAGCAATAGCTGAGTGCAGTGTTGAGATAGTTCACTTTCTACATGAACTAGTTCAATGTTCAGTTCACAAATGAACTAGTTCAGTTCATAGTTCATAATTCAAAATGTTACCGCAGGGCATCGCCTCAAAAACGCCATGGTCGGTGGCCAAAGAAACAACGACAAGTTTGTGCTGTATTTAGGGCGGCAGTGGCTCACGGGTAGAGTTGCCATCTTAGAACGCAGGGCTCTGAACCCCTAGTTGCTCATGGTGAGCAGGTTGGTACCTTGCATGGTTTCCACCACATAAATGTGTGTGTGAATGGGTGAATGTAATGCACAATCTCTGTAAAGCGCCTTGGATAAAGGCGCTATATAAATTCACTATTTGCCATTTACCATTCAGAAGCTCTGACCTCACGGTCGCCACTCGCCATTAGGGCGTGTTACTTGTTTTAGACAGAATGTAAGTTATCATCTTATCTTTAATTACATTACTATATGAATAATCATCCAGGAAGGGAAAACGGTGCGTACTCATTGAGCACAGTGGAACCATGTAGCGGAACGTCAAGTCCCCTCAGACTCCTGTCTGAGCCCATTGCAGCAGCAAAGCAAAGATGGGCCTCAGCAAGCCCCGAAAGGTTGATGCAGAGAACCCGGCACTTTAAAACAATTGATATACCCATTTTTGTAAATGTCTATGGAAAAAATGAATGACCGATTTTTGAGTGGCACCAGGAAACCACACCCACTGCTCTGCCCTTTCACTGATTGGTGGTGAACTCCACCACTCCAGGACAAGCTGATGCAGTACTTCAGCGAGCTCTCCGCCTGCTTCTCCCGCGCCTCCGACAGCCTGAAGACGGGGAACCGCCGGGCCTTCGCCAAGGAGCTGCAGCGGAGACTGCAAGAGCTGGAGTAAGATTGTTTTTTAAATATTATAATATGTTTTATTAACCCCCTGGAAAGCATCTGTGTCATTTTAGATCTTAGCTATTTCTCATAAAACTGTTTTATAGATGTGCCGATTGATCGTTCAGTGATCGCGATCGGCCGATAATGCCTCTATCGGCTTTGATCGGTATCGGCTTTGCCGATCTACAGCTATTTTCACAATATTTATCTGTGGGACTGAATGTAACCTCAGCTTCAACTCCTACAAGTTGAATTGGATACCAAGGGACCTCAGCCTGCAATCTCCTAATGTTTATACTTAATATACAATGTCAATGTTTTGTAAGAAGAATCATTAAATATATAAATGTTGCTACAATAACACAATAAATAAAAGTATTTATGTATTTGACGCTGTGAGCGCGAATATCGGTATCGGCAGATACTGATCCCAGTTGATCGGTGATTGGTATCGGCCCCAAAAAATTGCAATCGGAGCATCTCTACTGTTTTAGAAGGCATGCCGTTGATGTTGAGGAAAACATCTCCATTTTCTAACTTTTGTTTTTATAAAGTAGTTCCCTACTTGATAATACTTTAGAGACACACAAAAGTACCTAAAGTAGCAGATCTATCTACAAGTTCGAAACGATTTGAAAAATCCTTTTGCCCAACAGCGATAATATACAGCCCAGTTGAAAAAGATCCAAGTGGCAATAAAAGAGAGTTCATTATCGGGGCAAGGACAGAAGGAGCTTCAGTAACAAAAGTGGGAACACTAGATCCTGCCTAGTGTTCCCATAGGAACAGAGACTCAAGTCAACAGGGCTGGGAAATTGTGGTTGAAAGCACATTTATCCGTGACCTTGATTCTTTGTGTATTAGTGCAGTAAGTAAGGAGAAACAGAAGAGCAACTCTCGCTCAGGAGACTGAGAATGCAGGATGTGATCAGACTGTCAACAAGAACAGTCTGTCAACGACGACGTAGAAAGAGATGTTATAGTAGGGCTGCAGTGTACTGTATATCAAGCCCTCAGGCTCATTACAAAGACAAATGCACATTGAGAGCACAGTGTGTGGTGCACAAACCATGGGCTCTTCTCTACAGAGATGTGTGGGAAAAGGGATATGGTCACATGTAGTCGTGGAAAAATGTACTAAAATGTTTTACTTAAGTAAAAGTATCAATACTCCTATGTAGAAATACTCTGTATTTAGGTAAAAGTCCAGAGTAAGGGTGCCCTCACACCAAAATGCCTATGAGAGTGGAATCCGCGTTCCGCCAATGCATTTCAATGAGAGTGAAGCGGTTTCATCCCAGCAGAGGATTTCGGCAAAAAACGCTCCCTTATCATTGAAATGCATTGGCGGAACGCGGATTCCACTCTCATAGGTATTTTGGTGTGAGGGCACCCTAAAAGATTTACTTGAGTAAAAGTCTTGATATCAAAAGTAGAAGGTTCAAGGTTCAAGTTTATTGTCACATATATCCATACAAAGTACAAATACAGTGAAATGCTTGTGCCAAGAGCACTCTCAGCCTTAATACACAAAGACATGGTCACGAAAATAGCCGATCAGTGGCTATTTTTCAAATGCCCAAAATGTATATAGGGCTGAAGTGGTTAAGTAAGGGATAATTACCCCCACGCAGGTTGTTGTTGATAAATAACTCCCGACAGGATGATTAAACACAGGCATGCAAAGGTGTTTAATCATCCTGAAGGGAGTTTGTTGTGCAAAAATAGTGAAAGTAGCTGATCTACAAGCTTACACCACACCACACCACATTGTGATGCAATGTGAGCATGTACTCTATATCTGCTATTATAACTTGATAATGTCCATTTGACCAACGTAATGTTGGGCATATATATACTGTTTTGGCTTCAGATTATTATATCCTAAAATGAAATAATGAATAGGATCTGCACAACTGGCAGATCGATTATGAAAGGAAGTATATTTAAATGTTAAATGTTTATTATAATATTATAATTATTATTATAATCTATTATAATATATTAAGTCGGCACTTATATGTCAGCGCTCCCCACCACCACCATCATCATCATTAGTTCCCAGATGAGGGAATCTGTGTTGTTAGAATGGAGTTCCATCCCTTCAGAAGAGTTTCCAGAGTCTTGGAGGCTCTCTGTCACTGTGCATCCAAGATGTTATGGTGGCTGGTGGTGACCCTACACCATGACACACTGACACACTTCATGACTGTTGTTGTTTGTTTTTTTTTCTTTCATTTCGTCACCCTTCTGACTGTATGTAGGCTAACATGTGCATACTTGCACGCACACACACACACACACACACACACACACACACACACACACACACACACACACACACACACACACACACACACACACACACACTGTGATGCGCAGCTAATGTGGATTGTGTGACCTTTCTTGTGTACAACGGAATGGACCCTTATGGATGTCCATTTGGTTCTATTTGTACACTCTCAGAGTCAAGTAAACACTGAGGATTCTTTCTTTCTTTTTTTTCAGATCTGCTGCTTTTGATGCTTTTGTGTGTAACGCTACAGCATTCAATTCCATTTAATTTCAGAATCGAGGTCCATATCACATACACAAACAACTAGAAAGATGCAATTAGGAATTACAAGTGTGGTTGCCGTGACGCGAGTCACTTGCAAATGAATTCCGTCTTACCATTTGAATTTTCCCCATTCAAGTCAATAGGGAAAATGTATTCACTAATATATGAATGGCCATAAATGGAGATCTCTGATGTCATCAACATTAAAGGACAACTTTAGTTTTTTACAACAAGGGTTCATATTTTAGATTGTAAATGAATAATATAAAAGATGAGTGTTAAAATTATTTCATTTACTTCTTTCTATTGTTTTAGAGATTCTTATTTCAGTGGTTGGGGGCATGCATACAAGTGGCTAAATATGTCATTTTACACAGAATAAGCCCATTCCCAAGATACAACACAACCTTTCATGGTTGGATGTGACTTATGGGGGCTAGAAGTGTTACTGTAAATAGCAATAAAGAAACTGCTAGCTTATTGTGTCTAAAAAGACATATTTAGCCACTTGTACGCATGCCCCCATGCGTACACATGCCCCACATTTTAGCACGGTAAACGTGATAAAACAACACTCACTTTTTATTTTCTCTAATTACAATCTAAAATATGAACCCTTGTTGTAAAAAACTAAAGTTGTCCTTTAAGCCCATATATTGGAATGCCCTTGGACATACTGTGTTAAAGTCAATGGAGAAACTTAATTCACAAATACATTTATTTATATAAATTAAACTATATAACATATCTCTTAGCAAAATGCACCCCTACTCGTACCGATGAAGCCGGTCGATTTGACATATGGCCCAAGTGCATGCCACCAAAATTGTGGTAGGAGTAGCGTGGCAAAAAAAAAAGGTTATCTAGAAAGATGGATGGATTGATGGAAATAAAGTAGAAAAAAAATCAGTCCAACCTACTACAGTCAGTCCTCACAATCATGCTCACAGTCTGTAGAGGCTGTTGCGCCAGTGTCTCCAACATCATGGAAGAGAACTGATCAGAACTCTTCACAATAACACAGTTTCAGACTCTTCTATACGACACATGAATTTGTATGATCAAGTAGGGCAGAGGTGGGCAACTTTGATGATGGCAAGGGCCATTATATTTCCACCTTCACTCCAGAGGGCCACATTGCACACATATTACGTCCTACTTTGTCATTCTACTATCTCAAACTTGGAATCCTGAATTTTTATTTTTTATTTTTTAATTGGAATCCTGAAATGTAACATTTTGATTTAATTTGAAATGCATTTAGTTATATACTCATGTTAACCTTATGAACTTAAATACAAATACATTAGACAAAAAATACTACCATACTAGTCATTAAGCTACTAATATAGACTGACGGAATTAAACCAGGTCATGTTAGGAATTGTAACAGCCGAAATCAATAATATATCAGTATTCCAGTATTAACCTGCGGGCCGCATTAAGCGAAGGTGGGGGCCGCTTGTGTGGCCCCCGGGCCGCCAGTTGCCCATGTGTAAAGTAGGGTGTTCATTTACACGGGAAAAAAAAACCCCACAAAAACACAGAGGTTTCTGCCAGACAGCGACGACATCAAAACGGGCGTCCTTGGAGACCCAAAAGGTTGAGAGTCATAATGATGATGTTATTGTGTGACAGGTTCAAGCGCTTGGCGCTGCAGAGAGCAGCAGAGCTGCAGGCTCCAGCAGCAGAGCTCCAGGCTCCAGCAGCAGAGCTCCAGGCTCCAGCAGCAGAGCTCCAGGCTCCAGCAGGAGAGGATGAGTTCGTGGAGGTGGGAGATGAGCCCTCTGAGCTGGCTGCAGTGGAGCACTCCATCCTGGACCACCGAGAGCTCCTCCGACAGGTACTCTAGGCCCTTTGCTCTTGCCATTAAGAATTATTGAATGCTTTAACCAGTGAAAAATAGCAGATATACAAGCTCACAGCGCGGCACCGAGTGCCGCGCTGCGAGCTTGTAGATCTGCTATTTTTGAAAAAGTCGTGAAAATGTGTGCAAATCTTTGGATATACTGTATGTATTTTCAAAGCGAACGCTTGTAACTCAAATTTTGCTTCTGGGGGGTCCCTGGAACTAGATATTTTGAGATGGGGGTCCGTGGCCAAATACATGTCATTTTGGGGGTTCCTTCACATAAAAAGGTTTGAGAACCACTGACATAGTAGTCTCTCAAGAACAGACTAACTGAGCTCCAGTTGAGTGAAAAGGACCTTTTCTTTGACGATAGCTGGCCAGATTGCTGACATAGAATCAAAGGTTTTTCAAAAAAAGGATTCAAAAGACACTTATAGAATCGGGTCAAAATTCTAATTTTCACGATAAAAAAAAAACAGCAGATCTACAAGCTCGCAGCGCGGCACTTAGTGCCGCGCTGTGAGCTTGTATATCTGCTATTTTTCAATAGTTAAAGCATAAAATAATGATACACTATAATGTGTACCCGTTCTAAACATCAATTTAAATTGCTTAGTTTGATTACCTGTAACTGTTGACCCCACCCCCTGCCGCCAGGTCACTTCCTACCCCAACAGGAAGTTAAAGCAGCCTGACTTCCTGCCATACGATCCGGCCGACAGCCTGGCTGACCCGTCTGGGTCGCTGACCCCCTCACCCTGCCCCTCCACCCCAAGGTTGGTAGCTTTCTTTTTTTGTTTTACATTCTTATTAGTTTTAATGATTTCAGTTTGTTTTAATTTGTTTTTCTTTCTTTCATTACTAGCAGTTACATACTGTTGTGCCGCATTAATATACAACCAAAAATACAAGGCTTTTTCTTTTAATGGTGCCATGAGCATTAATGAGCACCAATCATATGAAGATAGGTTGAAAATGTCTGAAGTATTCCTTGCTTTAGTGTCCCCTCTCTCTCCCAGCTCCGCCCCTCCCCGCAGGTTTGAGAACCCCTGCTTTAACTATAGAGGGTATGCACGTCCGCCCCCCTAATCTAGACTGAGTGGCAAAACATTGAGCAGCATGGAGCATTGGAGTTTGGAAGTGCTAGTTGCAAATCACTCAACAGTCCTGCATACCACCTGTTTCTAAATTGCACATAATGCAGGAGGCAGCAGGATGTCGTGTTGTTGAAAATGAGCGCTTCCAAACTCTGACACTTGGAAAAATAATCCTGTGTACAGAATGTCTTGACAGAAAGTAGCTCATAACATGTCTATGGTAGATTTTTATGAAACAAAAACTTTGCAGATAGAAAGAGGATAATTCAAGCTTTCAGTACAGCCGCAATGTTGGTGAGTTTAACTTTGTTTAATACAATCAGGAAGGACTTTTCTGTTTGGATGTATGGGCTGTCAATGGCAGAAATTCATTTTTTGCCACTCAGTAGGCATTCCCACATAACTTCCAGCAACAGTGATGTCACGCGCATACCCTCTATAATAACCTTGTGTCCCCCTCCCCCTCTCTCTCCCAGCTCCTCCCCTCCCCGCAGGTTTGAGCGGCGCCTGAAGCCTCTGGAGGAGCTCAGCGACGCCTACTTCCTGGCGCTGACGCTGGAGCAGCTGCATGACACGGAGCGGCGTCTGCGCGGCGCCCGCAGCGCGCTGCACACCGCCCGCCTCACCCGCACGCTCTCCCGCAGCACGGCGCTCACCAACTTCCTGTTTGAGCTGTGGCCCCGCCCCGAGCTGGACTGCGAGGAGGACGACGAGAGGGACGCAAGGTTATTATTATTACCGTCAGGTCGCAGTTACTATCAACACCTCCACCGTCTGTCTGTCTGTCTGTCAGTCTGTCTGTCTGTCTGTCTGTCACATCACACATCACACGTCACACTTTTCCTCTACTCATATCTCCGCCACCGGTGCCCCTAACCATACCAAACTTTGCACACACACTCCTTGGCTGCCAAACCACAACCCCTCATTTCTCACATGGCCCTCTTCTAGCGCCACCTTGAGGCCGATTCTTGCAAAACACATTTTTGGACACTGCTCCTACAGATTTTGCCCTAAAATCACGCAAAGGGGGGCACGGTATGTCCAGAGTCCTGCCATCAACATGGATCTGCCCCATTTAGCGCCACCATCAGGCCGATTTTTTAAAACACATTTTTGGACACTGCTCCTACAGATTTTGCACTAAAATCACGCAAAGCAGTGTATACATGTGACGTGGCGGTCGCTTATCTCCCGATTAGGGAGTCTTACTGGTGGTATTGGTCACAACTCTATATCATTGCTGTCGGGCAGAAACCTCTCATCTCCATATTCCAACTACGTTCTTTCCTAAATCAGATCGGAGCCTGTTACAATGTTATAATCATCTACTCGCAATTATTTGTCATAATCACTATTATTTTGTCATAATCGTCATAATCGTTTCCATGTTGAAAAATGTTTCTATGTTTTCAAACATTTTCAAAAATAGTGGAAATAGCAGATCGTGTTGTGAGCTTGTAGATCGGCTATTTCCACTATCAATGTTCTTTTTTAAGTACAAAGTTGTCAAATATGTCAGTCATTTCTTTGTATATTTAGGTTATGTGTCAAATCTGCCATGTGCAACTTCAAAGCCTTAAAGCCAAACAGAAATGTAATTGTCAACGACAAGAAACACAATCAGGGGCGTCGCACCAAATTCTGGGCCCTGGGTACAAGGATTCACTGCGGGCCCCCCATGAATGTTCTTCATAGGGGGAGAGGGGTTTAACCCATTTAGACTGGGAACACATTATTATGCATTATTTTGTGCTTTAACTATTGAAAAATAGCAGATCTACAAGCTCACAGTGTGCCACCGAGTGCCGCGATGTGAACTTGTAGATCTGCTATTTTTTAAAACACTTGAAAAAGTCTTTCAAATCCTTTTTGGTTGAAAAACCTATGTTTCTATGTCAGTGGTGCTCAAACCTTTCATGTGAAGGACCCCCAAAATGATATGTATTTGGCCACAGACCCCCATCTCAAAATATTTCATTCCAGGGCCCCCCCAGAAGCAACATTTGAGTTACAAATGTTCGCTTAAAAAATACATACAAGTATATATACAGTATATATATATATATTTGCACACACTCTGTGACGTGCTGTGTGCTTGCAGATCTGCTATTTTTCAATAGCCAAAGTATAAAATAATGAAGGCCCCTCCACCGTGTGCCCTAGTAACTCAGTCCCACTTTTCGCCCCTGGTGACAGCCCTAGAGCCAGAGAGAGCCTGGAGGTGATGCTGGCCTCTCCGGCCAGCCTGGAGTCCTTCCACTCCTGTGTGGAGGAGATCCCCATCAAGATGGCCACCGAGGAGGAGGAGGAGGAGGACCCCGAGGTCGCCACGGAGACCATGACGGGCAGCGTGAGCAGCGGCGACAGTATCGAAGTGCTCGGCACCGAGAGGTCGTACCGCACGCAGCATGGCGTCTACATGGCGGCCGACGCCAGGGGTACGGTGTTGATTGAAGCCTTAATTTCGCTGTTGTCAGGTGGAAACCTTGTATGTCCAAAAACGTTTTTATCCACAAGTTTCCAATGTCCCATCCTGCATTGCGCAGAAGGTGTGCGGCATTTCCGGCGTCGCAGCCGAGAGTGATCTACAAGCTCACGGCGGTTGCATCTGCAATGCGACGTGAGCTTGTATGTCTGCTGTTCTCCACATGTGTCCCACACTTAATTCTACAGTTAATTCCCGCGGAAACAGGTGAATACATCATCTAAAGAAATATATTTAAAATAGTGAAAATAGCCGATCTGCAAGCACACAACGCCTCGCAGGCATTTTCACTAGTTTTGTGCAACAGTCTTATATGATGAGGCAGGCAGGGGATTTAATTCACGAAATAACATGCTAATTTGAAACTTGGAGATACATGGTTTCTTCCGTTTTGTTCTCCAAAAGAGCATTGAGGCCTACCCTCGTTTGCAATGCTGGTTGAGATTACACACTCAAGCATCTGTGTGATCTTACATTTTAACCACTTTAACCTTTATTTTATAGTTTGGCTACATTAATTGACCGGTGGTTCTCAACCCTTTCAGGCCGCGACACCCAAATTAATCATGTTTTAACTGGGGGACCCTGACGAGCACTAAGCTGAGTTGAGGCATTACATTTTGTATAACATGGTTCTATTGCGAAAATACTATTTATCTAGATCTATTTAGAGATCGAGATCTATTTACTCACAATGGCTCACGTTGCGAGGCGTTGTGAGCATGTAGATCGTCTATTTTCACAATTTCTGCCTATAATATTTGACAATTTGGCCAATGTTTAATTTGTCATTTTAGACAGGAATGAGTTTGTCCCACTGTTAGTCTTGAACTTGGAAGGAACCACATTGTTAGTGGCACTCCCTCTTGTTGCATGCAGAGTTATGTGAAATACAGCACTTGGTTGATACTCAGTTACCAACACATCAAATGAGCTAGTAGTAATATCTGCAGTGGTGGAAAGTAACTAAGTACATGTGCTCTAGTATTGTACTTAAGTGCACATTTGAGGAATGTTTACTTTACTGGAGTACTTCGAAATGTCAGTACTTTTACTTTTAATCTCAGAGGCAAATATTATACTTTTTACTCCACTGCAATTATTTGAAAACATTAGTTACTAGTAACTTTGCAGATTTTGATTATTATTACAAAACATACATTAACCAATTCATCCCTATATACTTTGGCTATTTGAAAATCATCTATTTTCAAAAGATTGTTATACATTTTGAACACATGTGAAATGGGACATTCTACATAATGAGTACTTTTAATTTTGGTACTTTAAGTACATTTTAATGCCAATACTTTCACACAAGTACATTTAGCATACAGAACTTTTTCTTGTAACAGAGCATTTTTACATTGTGGTGTTTGACTTTCTTTCTATTGTTGACATGAAAATGTTTGAGAAACACCGCCATAATGTCTACATCAAGGGTCTTCAAAACACCGCCATAATGTCTACATCAAGGGTCTTCAACAGGGGTTCCGGGACCCCTAGGAGGTCCTCAGAGTTACTACAGGGGGTCCGCCTAATATTTGTGTGATAGAAACTTTTTTTCTCCATTTTTATACAGTATGCATGCACTTGAGCCCTAGTGTCCATATCCTGAGAACTTTAGCCAAAAATAGCAGATCTACAAGATCACGTTGTGAACTTGTGAATCAGCTTGTGAACTTGTAGATCAGCTATTTTTGGCAAAGAGGTTTGGTGTAGAGGGGAAAAAGAGCAGACCAAGTACAGAGTGTAAGGTCAGGTTTACTAAGTATTGACAGTTCAAGTGGTTAAATATCTGAAAACACAAATTGACTAGAATCCAATATACACTGATGATCGTGCTGTCAAGCGATGAAATATGGAATCTATGAAAAGGTTGTTCCTGCTTCATCTCTCTCTCAACTTCTTTTCTTTTTTAAGATTTGTTTTGGGGCTTTAAAGGAGTAGTTCACCCCCAAAATGACTTTTTTTCTATTGATTAGTCACGCCATGGAGAGTAGAGTTCAATAATATTTTTTGGTTTTTGTCACATTCCTAAGACAAAAATGTGATAACAATAAATGTACCCCTATTGATTCCGGATGGTGACCCGTTTCGAAACGGGTCACCATCCAGAATCAATGGGGGTAAATTTACTCAAATCAAATTTTTGTCTTAGGAATGCGACAAAAACCAAAAAATATTATTGAACTCTACTCTCCATGGCGTGACTAATCAATAGAAAAAAAGTCATTTTGGGGGTGAACTACTCCTTTAATGCCTTTATTGGATGGGACAGTAGACTGACAGGAAATGGGGGGAGAGATTGGGGAGTGACATGCGGCAAAGGTCGTCCGGATCTGGAATCGAACCGGCGACGCCACCAGGCATCCATGCCTATGTGGCAATGCCTAAGTGGTATGCGCCCGGACCAGTAGGCCAGCGGCCACCCCACTTGACTGTGTCTTCTGTCACTCTCATTTTACCAGAAGCGTCAGCGGGGATGATGTTCGACACCACGTCGAGGCGTGTGACACCAGCGCCAGAGGTGGGGAACATCAGGCGCGCGGCACGTGCGTCTGCCAGGTAGGGCTGTCACGATTATGAAATTTTACATGACGATTAATTGTCACTCAAACAATTGTGATTAAGGATTTAATTGTTTTTGTTGTTGACAGTTGCATTTCTGTTTGGCTTGTAGGCTTTGAAGTTGCGATGCGAGCTTGTAGATCTGCTATTTCCACTATTATTTTAAATGTTTGAAAATATATGAACATTTTTCAAAATGGAAACGATTATGACTATTATGCCCAGAATAATTGCGACTATGTCAAATAATTGCGATTAAACGATTATGGAATGATTGTGACAGGCCTGCGGCTGCCAGGCGCGCCAACAGCGAGGACAGCATCGAGGTCCTGAGCACCACGGAGTCCATCTTCCCCGACGACCTCACCGCCATATCGGAGGAGGAGGCGGAGAACCAGCCCAGCGATGGCGGCGGATTCCCGGACGCCAGCGTGCTGCTGCTCCGGGGAGAGGAGGAGGAGGCGGAGAACCAGCCCAGCGATGGCGGCGGATTCCCGGACGCCAGCGTGCTGCTCCGGGGAGAGGAGGAGGAGGCGGAGAACCAGCCCAGCGATGGCGGCGGATTCCCGGACGCCAGCGTGCTGCTCCGGGCAGTCCGGGGAGAGGAGGAGTCGGTGAAGGAAGAAACGGTGACTACGGCAAATGGCGGCCTGCGAGAGGAGGAGGAGGAGGAGCTTGTGCAGAGGAGGATGGAGGCTCCGGCTGAGAGGGAAGAGTCCGCGCAGCAAAGGACTATGGGTAATGAAGTCCGGGAAGAAGAGGAGGAGGAGGAAGGAGTGATGGAGTATGGGAAGAGAAATCATGGAGTCCACAGGCAGAGTGGGGTGGAGGAAGTGCCCACTCCACAGCCGGGTAATATACAGTATATTATAGTTATCGTAAATGAACGCCCAGCCTACATGATCATACTACAGGATCACTCAAAAGCAAAAACAGTAGCAGATATGCACTCTAAGTTCTGATCTGCCAATGCATATCACACGTGGGCCTCCAAATGATTGCCGACAAACTAAAATTGTAATGATAATATGACGTTGATATAAAAAAAAGTACTTTTGATTCTTTATTCAACTCTGTAGTACGGCAAAAAATATATAGGGAGTTTTTGATAAGAGGTTTCTGCCCTGACGGTGGCGATATGTGCGCCAGGCGGTGGTAATTGCATCACCGTAATTAACAATGCACACTAAACTACTTCAGCTTGCAATAAGATGTGCTTAACCCATTTAGGCCTAGAATTATTGAATGCTTTAACCAGTGAAAAATAGCAGATATACAAGCTCACCGAGTCCCGCGCTGCGAGCTTGTAGATCTGCTATTTTTGAAAAAGTCGTGAAAATGTGTGCAAATCTTTGAATATATGTATTTTCAAAGCGAATGTTTGTAACTCAAATTTTGCTTCTGGGTGGTCCCTGGAACTAAATATTTTGAGATGGGGAAATATCATTTTGGGGGTCCTTCACATGAAAACGTTTGAGAACCACTGACATAGTACAAGCTGCTTGTATATCTGCTATTTTTCAATAGCTAAAGCATAAAATAATGATACACAATAATGAAACTGTGGTATTTGAAGGAGACGCGGTGGATTGTGACGGCTGCCAGAGGGTCCCCCACGCGAACACAGCGCCTCCTCCGTCAACGCTCCTCCTCCTGCCAGAGGTGAGCCTGTGGCCTCCTGCTGCTCCTCCTCCTCGCTTGGCTCCTCCTCCTCCTCCTCTGCGGCTGCTGAGCGTGGAGGAGGAGGCGTCCGACTGCGCCAGCATCACCTCCTCCTCGGAGCCCTCCTCCCTGTCGTCCCACAAGCTCCACCCCGGAGGAAGCCTCCACCGCACAAGGTTAGAACACCTCTGTGAAGTTGGCACCCCATATGTTGAAAACATATATAAAAATGGTGTCATTATTTTGTGCTGAATTGTGCCGTAAATTTTAGAATTTGTGCTGGTATAATTTTTTAGATATTCTACATAACACCACTGTTCTGCTCCTATCTTCTACCATTAAGCACTGCTGCTCTCCATCGCCCTCCGCAGGCCACACCATTGTAATGCTGATGAATCTGCTAATTCATAACCATATACATATTTATATATATAAATATATATAAAAGCACAATTGATGATTTCAACAGCACAAATTAGAGCACATCCAGCACTAAAGAATGAGACCCTTTTTTCCCGATTTGGAGCCAAAAAATTTGAGTTACAAACGTTCCCTTTGAAAATACATATATCCAAAGATTTGCACACATTTTCACGACTTTTTTTCAAAAATAGCAGATCTACAAGCTCGCAGCGCGGCACTCGGTGCCGCGCTGTGAGCTTGTATATCTGCTATTTTTCACTGGTTAAAGCATTCAATAATTCTAGGCCTAAATGGGGTTTTTAACCATAACAACCTCCTCCCCCCCCCCCCCCCCCCCCCTACAGAGCCCAGAGGGCGGGCAGGCGGCGTCGGGCGGCCCTCAGAGCGCTGCGCTTCCTGAAGGAGAACTCCTTCTCCCAGCACGCCGTCTTCTGCCTGCTGAGCGGCCGGCCGCTGGTGGTGGTGGGCGCAGACGAGGGCGCGGTGAACAAGCTGCTGGGCGCCCTGGCCCTGTTCCTGCCCGCCCCCGGCCCCGAGGGCACGGACGCCGTGTTGCCCCGCCTCACCGCCCCGCTCCAGGTGACCGACCTCGTCGCCTGGCGCCTCATCGGCATACACAGGTACCGTCCATCGCCTTGTCATTGGCTATGCTAGGAAGTTAGAACCCATCTCTGAAGCAGCTGCAGCATTTCTCTTATGCCATCCTGGGATTCGTCCTGTCTCAAGCCGGGGACTGCCCATAAGTCCGAAATCTCATTAGTCCTACATCTCATTAGTCCGAATTTAGTTAGGGTTAAGGCCCATTCCCACTGGGCCAGATAACAGATAAAAAAATCTCTTTCTCCAGATATTTTTCCATTGAAGTGGATGGTAGATACAGATTAAAAAATACATCTGTCACAGATAAAAAAAAAAAAAACATATCTGTGACAGATATTTTTTTTATCTGTATCTACCATCCACTTCAAAGGAAAAATATCTGGAGAAAGAGATTTTTTTATCTGTTATCTGGCCCAGTGGGAATGGGCCTTTAGGTTTTAGGGTTAGGTTTAGGCATAGTTTTACTGAGGTTAGGGTTTGGGTTAGGTTTAGGCATAGTTTTACTGAGGTTAAGGTTAGGTTTAGGCATAGTATTTTTCACCAGGTTAACATCACCAGATTCTGACTAATGGGATGTAGGAGCAATGAGATTTCCGACCAATGCCATGGCACCTCTGAAGCCATGGGTCTTTTCTGTTTGATGGTTTCTTTCCTTATCCTGTTCGCTATGTAAAGCCGTCATCATATAGAACACTTTGATTACAGATGTGACTACATATTTTATTGTCTTAACTCAATATTCTATAAATATATCTTTATTTTTGAGCGGTGGTAGACCGCTCCATAGCATGGCCGTGTGTGTATCCGTGTATGTATCCGTGTATCCGTGTATGTATGTGTGTATGTAGCCTGAACTACCACTCAGTGACCAGAGAGGGTGCTCTTGAGTCTAGTCTGAGCATCAACTGCAATATTCTCTCTCTCTCTCTCTCACACACACACACGCACACACACACACGCACGCACGCACACACACACACACACACACACACACACACACATACACACACACACACACACACACACACAACCACCGCTCAGTTCACACGGGTGTGATTTTTTAAATAATTCTCTACTTGATCACACTACAGCGTCACACAAAAGCATCAAAAGTAACAGATCTACAAGTTCAAAACACACCTCTTAGCGCCACGTTTTTTGATGCTTTTGAATTTGAATGCTGAAAAGTAACAGTTTTGAGGTGCAAAAATGAAGAAAAAAAAATCTTCGATGAACCAATCGTCGTCGTATTTCTCTGGACTGGAAATTGCCGTCATGCACTGACTGGAAGTCAAGTTTCCCTTTTGACTAAATACCGGTAGAGGTGCACCTCACCTCTGGTAAACAGGTCATCCTATAATCCCTGTGGTAACAGGTCAGCCTCTATACCAGGGGTTCCCAAAACTTTTTTGTCTCAGGGCACCCTATGAATATTCTTTTAATCAGAGGCACCCCTACATTATAATTTTCACTCCCAGCACCTTATATTTATAGCATATTATCGTTGTCGGGTGGAAACCTTGTATGTCCAAAACCGTTCGTTTTGTATTTATCATCTATATAATGTACTAAACTAGTGAAAACAGCAGATCTACAAGCACACAACGCCTCGCAACGCAACGCGTTGTGTGCTTGATGAAGCAGGGCTTTGCTTTACCAAAAGACGTACACATTGGAAACTTGGAGATACAAGGTTTCCGCCCGATAGTGACGATATTTTAGTGATTATGTTGCAAGGAAAACATTGAGATAATAGCCATTTTGGTTTGAACTGAAAATAACTTTGTACTTTGAACTTTGATACTAAATATTTTTTCAAGTGTCCAAATAAATTCCAAATATTATCAAATTATCTCGCGGCACCCCTGGACTGCCGTCACGGCACCCCAGGGTGCCCCGTCACCCACTTTGAAAACCCCTGCTCTATACCTCATGTAATCCCTGTGGTAACAGGTCAGCCTCTACCTCGTCGTGCAGTGTGCTCAACTCCCTGGCTCGGTACGGACGCTACCTGGCCGTGTTGGACCTGGACCAGAGGACCCTGCGCTGTCCACCCTACCAAGGTGATTTATGTTTGCTTTCTGATCAATTTCACTTTAACTTTGATTAGGTGTCAAAGCGGGCTTGCCAAAACCATAACGTGACAACAATACATCTTCATCAGGTCGCACACAGATGTGTGTGGGGAGGAATTAACACATAGGTTGCCAGGATCCAGTTAAGACGTCGAGAGATGTCTTACCTGGTTACCATGGTTACCTGGTGTACAGGTGCCGCTGGTGAGCGAAAACACTACATATCCCATGATGCAACTCGGCCGCCAGCATCGTGGAGCGTCCAATCTCTGTAGGCTCCTATTCATTTCTGATGCAAAGAAACGGCTTTATCTCGGAATCTAGTTTCACAAAAGGTTTGAACGCCGCAAAGTGCTTTTTTTCCCAGGCGACACTGTGCTCGCGACGGTAAGCCCTGGTTTTAGCATTTGAGATTTTCCTCTGAATGTAAACATACTCGGCGGCCATTACAGACCGTCAATCAGGGACATGCTGGGCCCTGATTCAGCCTGGGAAAAACAGTTGTCATTGCGCGCTATAGAGAGAGATCGCTCTCTAGCGCTGCTGCTACTCAAAGATTTGCCATTTCAGATCATGACAAGTAACAAGCCAGTGGGCCAATTACTGTACACAAGTTATATTTCGTCGTTGTCGGGTGGAAACCATGTATGTCCAAAACCATTTTAAAAATGATTTAAACTACTTTTGTGCGACAGCCTTGTATGATGAAGCAGGGCTTTGCTTTGCGAAAAAATTTACAAATTTGAAACTTGGAGACACAAGGGTTCTGCCCGACAGTGACGATTTACTTTGTTGGCCGCCCAGCCCCCAAAATGGAACGACATTTTATTTTATTTATTTTTTCCTAATGGCCGGCCTGGACCGGCAGGGAATGAATCGGCCGTTCGGGAGTTGTCCCGCTTTTCCCAATGTCCAGCACGTCCCTGCCGTCAATTTCCACAACGGGGGCTTCCGGGGCTCTTTATAATAAAGCGTAAACGAATGGTGGCATCCAATGTGTTCCAAACTGTCATAACGACTAATTAGGGGAGAAAAAGGAGGTAAACAAACTAAAACATGAATAACCTTCCGCCCTGCCCTACTGTTCGTACGCAGGCTCCGTGGTCAACCGCCTGGCCGACCCTCACAGCGCCATCTTCAGGGGCAGCACCTACCTGCAACACCTGGAGAGCTGTCTGACCGCACTGGCCGGCCAGGCCCTGCTCTACACCTTCACCTCCTCCTGCCACCTCCTCCTCCCTCCTCCTCCTGCTCCTCTCCACCACTCCGGGTAGGCCTGGCACTATTGTTACATAGTCGTCTAATTGCACAGGGTTCCCACGGTCATGAAATTCCTGGAAATATTTTGAAATTAGAAAAATATTTTCCAGTACTGGAAAAGTTTTGGAATTGATCAAGGGTCCTGGAAGGTCCTGGAAAAATAGCTATGCATTGTCTTTCGTTATTGACTTTGTTAATACTGAAATGACAAATTAAACTTTGGCCAAATTGTCAATTAGTAGAGGCAGAAATTGTGAAAATAGCCGATCTACATGCTCACAACGCAACGCGAGGCGTTGTGAGCATGTAGATCGGCTATTTTCACAATAAAACTGTGTTATACAAAATTCCTCAACTCTCTTCAAATATGATTATTTCGGGGGTCACGGCCTGACTGTCTTTGGGCATTGCGCATAGGAGTAAGCGACTCGTTATTGAGCTGAATTATTGTTATATAGTCCTGGAAATCGGGTTAAATATTCTGGAAAAGTTTTGGAAATGAATTGGTAAAGATGTGTGGGAACCCTGATTGCAATTATTTGACACAATCGCAATTATTTGACATAATCGCAATTATTTTGTCGTAGTGGCCATAATCGTTTTCATGTTGAAAAATGTTAATATATTTTTGACGTGTTGAGAGCTTGTAGATCGGCTATTTCCACTATCAATGTTCTTTTTAAATAATGTCAAACATGTCAGTCATTTATTGTATATTTAGGTTATGTGTGTCCTACCTGTCATGTACAACTTCAAAGCCTAAGTCAAACAGAAATGCAATTCAAAAACACAATTAACACAATGCCACCTCTTGTTTTCCCTACATAACTCTACTCTCCCTCTCTGCTATTTTTACTTTTTCTGTGTCCCTGCTAATTGTCTTTTTTCAAACTTTTAGCCTTTTATATATCTCTCTTAACCCTTTCAAAGCCACGGGGAGCCCCTTAATGTTAAAACCGTACTATATCGCACATCCCAGCAGGGAGTCTCAGCCACGCCGTACTTTCCCGGACTTTGTCATTAAAATGTCAATAAATGATTTTGATCCGAAAATCGGCGATCGTCTAACCTTCCCTAGTCACCACTCGTGCATTGATAGCTCATGCACGGTCTGACATGAAGCAGAGGTGACGTCAGCTCCTTTCCTTCTTCAAGGCTACTCCCAGCCATTCGTTTGCTGTCTGTACCCTGGTGCTCCTACAGCAGCCATGCTTGGGGCTATGCTAGCGAAAATTTTCAGTTCTGCTTTTGAGTCACACATGGATTATTTGCGGGGACATTTACGTGAAGGGATCGCGCACGCGAAACGCACGGGGAGATCGATGATCGGCCAAAACCCCCATTCTATCCCAACGGAGAACCAGATAATCACGGTGAGTTTATGACCTGGGGAAGAAAAAAAAAAGAAAAAACAACGGCGCTGTCCAAGAAGGAAGGGCGGCGGGCTCGTGTTTATAAACATAATATTATGTCTCAGATCACAATACAATAATAGAAATTTCACGGCTAATCAACCAACCACCATTCTATTTCGGACGGCAAAGTGTTAATAAAGTTTTACTTTTTATTATTATTTTTTGTAAAGCGACTTTGGGTACCTTGAAAAGTGCTATATAACTCTGATGTAATACGGTATAATTAAATCGCTAATCGCAATTATTTGAGTGACAATTAATCGTCATGTAAAATGTCATGATCGTGACAGCCCTAGCTCCGGGAAGGAGGAAGAAGACGACGGCACCGCGGCACAGAGGACGAGGGGGCGGAGCCTCCTCCTGGAGCGCCACGGCGGCTTCTGCAGCAGCGAGGACGACCTGAGGGTGATGCACTTCCTGTCTGACCTCATCAAAGTGCGCCACGTGGGGAGCGGTCCGCCCATCCTGAGCTTCTCCTACGGTCCCGTGCACCTGCACAGGAACACCACCACCGCCACATAGACCAGTGGTTACAAAACTTTTTTAGTTTTTAGTTTTTTTTTAACTTGGAGCTCGAAACGCATTTTGAGCTTGTTAACTACCCACAAAAGGTTCGAAAACGTTATCTTCGGTCCATTATAACTCCCCTTTAATGATACAAATTGAGAGAGTGTTTATCAATAATCTTTTACTCATTGATTAGTCACCTTTACAACGAGGTACAGCTTGTTGGCATTGGGCATTCGTGGAAGAACAATTCTTCAGCGGTTGGCCCTGAGCGGTTCCAGATGAAGGCTGGACAACGTTGTCAGCTTATAGATCAGCTATTTTAGAACATTTTACGAACTTTTATTTGTATTTATTTTTTCATCTTGAAAAATGAAGACTATTTTCTGACAACACAATGACCCCCATAAAATACAGGTTATGACATAATACAACATGTTTAAATACAACATGTTTAAAATGCTGGACTACCTCCAAGCAGCCACACAATGAGTAAGCCTTGCCGAGCCATGTGGCCGATAGGGCAGCTTGATGTACATGACGCTAGCATGTCACAGAGACTTATTGCCCACAGTCCAACCCTGGATGCTGAGGGGGCCCAGCATTGGGTCCCGTTATTTTTATAGTCTTCTTTGGTATGACCCGGCCGGGGATCGAACACTGACCTCCCAATCTCAGGGTGGACACTCTTAGCCACAAGGCCACTGAGCTGACATATTATAGTGGTTCTCAACCTTTTCAGGCCCCCCCCAAAAAAAAATATATATATATATTTAACGGAGGTGATCCGAACGTCCCCACCCGGTTTCGAACCTGGGTCTCCCGCGTGAAAGTCCAATATCTTAACCATCACTCCAAAGCGATATCCCTATGGAATGAGAGCAGATACTAGACTTTTGAGGCTTCAGGCTGGGGCTGCGACTCTCTCCGCCACATATATATTGAAACCCCCCCCCCCCCCCCCCCACCACCCTGACAAGGACTTGGAATGTAGGAGTTGAGTTGAGGCATTTTGACTCGGTTCCATGGATAAATATTGTGAAAATAGAAGATCCACAAGCTCATAACGCATCACAACGCTTGTAGATCTGCTATTTTGACAATTTCCGCCTTTTAAAATGTTTTAATGACAATTTTCTTTGGCAATCTTCGACCACTTTTTATAGCATAGTTTGTTGTTACTTTTGATGCAGTAAGAGCCTTTTTTTTGGTATAAAAGTGGTCTTAAAAGTCCTTAAAGGAGTAGTTCACACCCAAAATTACTTTTTTTCTATTGATTACTCACGCCATGGAGACTTGGGTTCAATAATAAATATATTTTTTGTATTTGTCACATTCCTAAGACAAAAATTTAATTATAGTCAATTTGCCCTCATTGATTACGGATGGGGACCCAAATTCATCCGGAATCAATGGGGATACATTTATTGAAATCAAAAGTCTCCATGACGTGAGTAATCAATAGAAAAAAGTCATCTCGGGGGTGAACTACTCCTTTAAATTGTGTCACTTCGCTGTCATCTGGGGACCTCTCTGGGGGTCCCGACCCACAGGTTGAGAACCACTGACATCGAGCAGGGCTATAATGTTATGGTGTTAAAAGTGTGAAGGACCTCTGGTGCGCTGGCCGCATTTTACTGTCTTCCTTCTAGCTCAGTTTCCCTGCTGTGACGCTCCGCTACGCTACGATACGGTTGTTGAGTTCCCGAACAAGTGAGGAGCTGTGTTCCTGAACACTGCCTTTGGTTCATCCGCTGCCACCACAAATCAGTTTGCTTCATAGCATGTTATGTACTGTACTACTACTGAGCCAAGTACTGTATGGTTTGTTCAAGATTAAATGAATGTTATGTCTTGCAGTCACAAGAAAGGGAATCTTCTGTATGGTACTGTCCATATTTGCGGCTTCATGTCCTCGCACACAACTGACACACAGCCTACTACAGCATTTTAATACAGCGTTAGAATAATGTGTGTGCGTGCGTGCGTGCATGCGTGTGTGTGTGAGAGAGAACTGCTCTAAGCAGCTGTAAGCACCCTGCAAAACATTTAAATGAAATGGTTGGTTTTGGTTGGACTTATTTTGTTGCACTTGCAACAGTGCTTTTATTTTCATGTGTTGTGACCCTGCTATAAAGGATTTATATGGCAAACCCTGAAGAGTGGGAACCTGAGAAGTATGGGCACCTCAATGTTTTCCAAAAAAATTAAATACAAATTAAAATAAGAAATAGAAAAATATAAATGTATGCTTTGGTAAATGGTCTGAAATAAGTATACATGATTTGAGCATGCTTGAACATTTGACGTTTAAGGCTGCTGGGCAGAACCGTAGACCAACGAGGAACTTGCAACATGCATACAATATTACTGCTTTTGAGTTTGTAAATCAGTTTCAGTGTCTCAATGAGTGGAGAAACAAGGAAATGGTGGTAATGAGCAATGTGGAGATGATTTTCCTTACCATGGTCGTTCTTATGGGTGGTAAGCTACAGTACAGTATATTTATTACACACCACACATTCAACCCTATTTTGTAACTTCTAAAAATTAAATTGCTAGGGTGCTTAATGCAATGCATGTTTTGTATTAATAATGTACATTTGTAAAGTCTCGATTGAGTAAAGCTGTCAAATAAGTACAGTGGAGTATAGTGCAATATTTGCCTCTGAGATGTACCGGAATAGAAGTTTTGAAAGTATTACGAAATTGAAATTAAATGTAATTTTATTTGTAAATGTAATCAAGTAAAGTAAATGTACCTCAAAATTGTACATATTAGTTCAGTACTTGATGAAGAGTAAGTACTTAACTATATGCACGTCTTCTAAATCCACCTCTGACAAACTCTCTCTCTTCTCTCTGACTGTCTCTCATTTATTGACTGATCAGAAGAGAAAATGTGAGCTGACGTGACATTGTCCATTGTCTTTTGACAGGGTTGTGTGGTGTTGAGTCTTTGGATGTGAGCGTGTTGGGGGTGGAGGGAGGCGAGGTCAAAATCACTTGCTCCTCTCTGAGCTCGCCCTTGCTGGTTAATTTAGAAAAATACTTCTGCAAGGAGCCGTGTAGAGATGAAGACGTCCTAATCAATAACAAAGGGAAAGGTGATGTTTCAAAAGGGAGATACCACATCCAGGACATGGGAAACGCCTTCTTCGTGACCATTAGTGATCTGACAATGGAGGATCTGGGCCGGTACAGGTGTGGAGTAGACAGACCTGGTCCTGACACGTTCACCAACGTGCAACTCAATGTTTGTGAGTTTATTTTGGCACTACTATTTTTGCTTAAGTTTGGTAAGGTAGGAAATTGAGTCATTTCCCTTTCACAATATAGCATGGCTACACAAGTAAGTTTGCATTGAGCTTCCCTATTTTTTGCAGCAGATATTGTCTAAGGAATGCAATTTCCCCCCATCAGTTTTTTTCTTCTTTTTGCATTCAAGAATTAAGAATTAAAAAAATGAATACAATATTTGATTAATTTAAGTAAACAAGGATCCAAGCGTAAAACTATAATAAATCATATTATAAACAGCTTTCACAGTGCAATCCAAGTAGTGCTGTACAAGATTACTTCCGTAGGATTTTTGAGCTAAAATAGATTTATTTTGCAGATCTTGGTTCTTAGAGTACTAACTATGAGAAATTGGAGGGGTATTTTTCTTTTTCTCCCCTGAACCCCAGGGGGGTCTGTGACAGATATTTTGTATCTGTATCTTACCATCCACTTGAATGGAGACAGATATTTTGTATCTGTTTATCTGGCCCAGTGGGAATGGGCCTTTAGTCACATCTGCCCATGAAAGATTGCGGTGCATCTTGGGAATGGGCTTATTGTGTCTAAAAATACATATTTAGCCACTTGTACGCATGCAACCCACTGAAATCAAAATAATTAAAATAGCTAAAACGATAGAAAGCACTCTTCTCTGATTACAATCTAAAATATGAACCCTTGTAAAAAAAAAGTTGTCCTTTAAAGGAGTAGTTCACCCCCAAAATGACTTTTTTTCTATTGATTACTCATGCCATGGAGAATTGAGTTCAATAATATTTTTTTAGTTTTAGTCGCATTCAAGACAATAATTTCATTACAATAAATGTACCTCCATTATTTCTGGATGGGGACCCAAATGCATTTGGGTCCCCATCCGGAATCCCCATCCAGGGTAAATTTACGAAAATATATTTTTTTGTATTAGGAATGTGAAAATGTATCATTGAACTCAAGTCTCCATGGCATGAGTAATCAATAGAAAAGTCATTTTGGGGGTGAACTACTCCTTTAAGGTACGAGAAAACAAAAAAAGAAACTTGATGCCTGACAGTCCACCTGTTTCCTCTGACTCACCATCATAAAGTGTCTCCTGGTCCTCCTGGTCTTCCTGGTCCCACTCGTCCTATTCTCCCTCGTCCTTTTCCTCGTCCTACTACTACCTCTACCACTGCTGCTGCTGCCATCACCAAAGCCACTACGACGGCAGGTAAGACCTAGCTAGTGATACAATGGGGGAAGTAATTTTATTTAGTAGCCTACAGCAGTGGCTCTCAACCTGTGGGTTATTTTGGGGGATCCCCAGATGATTTACTTAATGTGCAACATTGTTTTCTCACTCAACAGTAAACAAACCAACATAAAGTTGTATAGAGGGTATCTGCACATTTCTAAAGTGATAATTTAATTACTTTTTAATACCTAAAATGACAAATTAAACATTGACCAAATTGTCAAATTTTAGATGCTCTACATGCTTGCAACACAAGGCGTTGTGAGCATGTAGAACTGCTATTTTCAAACCGTCTTATACAAAATGTAATGCCTCAACTCTTGTGCTCGTCAGGGTGGGTGCCGGGGTGGGGGGGGGGGGTCCCCAGTTATAATATGATTATTTGGGGGTTGCGGCCTGAAAAGGTTGAGAACCAATGGTGTACAGTATGTAGTGTAACTGGTTGTGCAAAGAAATGAACGCAGCTCAGGTCTTTGGATGTCTCTCATTCGTCTGTCCATTCTTTCTTTCTTTCTTTCTTTCTTTCTTTCTTTCTGACTCTGTTTCTGTCTCTCTCTTCATGAAGGTCCACTGGGAGCAAATGAAAATGATTCAGCCGATGGTAAGCAAGACTGAAGACTTGTGTTTGCGTGTGAATGTCTATTAGTGATGATTTTGTTGACTAAACCAAACTATGACGGAAAATGTTTGTAGCTCTGAGAATAGCTAAGCTCACAACATGTCGCAGCTTGTAAATCGTCTATTTTCAGTTGATATACTTACTGATGTAGGGCAGCAGCAAAGGAACTCCACTCTTGTCGGTTTTGGGCCAGCGTCTTTGGGGTCTTCAACTCTCCCTCCACTGTCCTACACCAGGTGTTCTTTGATATGAAAAGGGTGTCCCTGGCAAGGGAGGGCAAACCAAGTTTCCTGGGGTTCAGAAGAAATCCTAACCTTAATAAAATGGACACTTGCTACTGGGTTTGGTGTGTCGTCATATTGGCCCGACCCAAACAACCTCCTGTGTGAAAACTGGAGTATCCCTGCACTGACCTTGTCTCTGTAATGTACATACATTTGTTGTGAGAGGCATGCAGATTGCAGGCAGTTGCCTCATATGGAGGCGACAATGCTTCCTGTATCCGTGATGTGTTTGTGTTCAAGAATTCCTTGTTAATAATTGTAAATGCAAGAGAGAGAGAGAGAGAAACTGAACATATTCAAATTGTAGGAATTGTCGAATATATAAATATGCATTAATACTGTATTCCTGCAGTTCATCTCGTCATCCATCGTGTTGGTATTGGAGTCAAGGTGTTGGCAGTGCTGCTGCTTCCTCTGGTTATGTTGTGGGCCTGGTGAGTTTCTTCAAGTCATGTCGAGTCCCAATACTCAATTTAATATCCCGTTATTGACTGTATGAAAAAGAAAATCTAAAAAGCTTAAAACATCTATTTAAATATATTACTTCTTGTTTAAAGGAAGCAAGATCCTGACGTGGACAAAGCAGTGAGGAGAGCTTTTTTTTAATTGATTCCGCTTATACTGATACATTTCATAGAGAAGATATGTACAGTTATTGATGATTGTAATGAATGTGATGAATATTGAAGTGTGTTGTCATGTTTCAGGAGGACGGTCCAGATTACGTGAACGTCAGTGGAAGTGTTGGTCGTAGAGGAGGCTTCATCTCCTCTGCTCATCAGGACAACAGGGTTGTAGAGGAGGAAACCAACGTGTGAAGAAAGCATGGAAACATTCCTTTACATTTACAACAGACCAGCTGTTTAGCACTGTTGACAGCTTGAGAAGACAAGATCAGATACTGTAGCTTGTTAGTTGTATAGCAGAACAAACATACACACTGATGCTGATGCTGTTAAAACTGAAAACTGCTGTAATTGTTATTTTATTATCCAATATTATCATGGGATATAAATTCACAGCTTCATCATGATGATGCATGGCTACGCTTAGTTTGTGTGTGTGTGTGTGTGTGTGTGTGTGTGTGTGTGTGTGTGTGTGTGTGTGTGTGTGTGTGTGTGTGTGTGTGTGTGTGTGTGTGTGTGTGTGTGTGTGTGTGTGTGTGTGTGTGTGTGTGTGTGTGTGTGTGTGTGTGTGTGTGTGTGCACTGGTTTTTGTATGTTTGTGGGGACCAAAATCTGTATACAATGTTACTCATGGGGACCAGGTACGGTATGGGGACCAAAAAGCAGGTCCCCATGAGGGAAACTGTTAAAAACCAACACAGGAGCTGCTCTGATGTGCCTCTGAAGTTTTTAGCATTGGCCCATAACTCACGTTTTTTGGTCATGGTGTGTGTGTATGTGGGTGTGTGTGTGCTCAGTAGCTTTATATGTTTTGTGGGGACCAAAATCTGTATACACAGTCACGTCATGGGGAATAACTTCATCAATTCTGATATTTGAAGTCGTGTATAAGCTAACACAGCCATAGTTGTTATACCTGATTTGGTTTCATAGCTGTATAACATTTAGAAAGGGTGGTCCCCACATGTGGTGATTTTTTGTGGTCCCCACAAATCATAAAAAAACAGTGTGTGTGTGTGTGTGTGTGTGTGTGTGTGTGTGTGTGTGTGTGTGTGTGTGTGTGTGTGTGTGTTCTAGTTCTTTGAATTCTATGTGTTCTAGATCTATACATACCGGTACATTAAAATCTCTGTCGCCCCAGGTAAATCTTTTTGGTCATGGGGACAACAAGGAGGTTTGCGTCACCAGACCTGAGGGAGCGGGAGGGGGCATTGGGTTCCAGGAGAGGAGGTATGGAGGAGCGAGGTTGTTTAGTGCTTTATAGGTGTTTATGAGCAGGGGTGTCACTGTGGGAGGGAAAGTGGGACTGAGTTACTAGGGCCCAAGGGGCCTTCATTATTTATTATTATTTTGAAAAGTCATGAAAATGTGTGCAAATCTTTCAATATATGTATTCCCTATTGCGTTCTGTCGGTGTTGTTTGGTGTTTGTCTGTTTTTTGTTTTAGTTATATGTGAAAAAATGATTTGAATGCAAAAATGTAGTATGCCAAAGCAAATTCCTATGTGTATTACACAATGGTTAATAAAGTAATCTGAATCTGAATCTGAACTAAATATTTTGAGATGGGGGTCCATGGCCAAATACATATTTTGGGGGTCCTTCACATGAAAAGGTCGAGCACCACTGATATAGAAACAAAGGTTTTTAAAAAAAAACCTTAGAAGGATTTGAAATATTCAAAGATTTGTACACATTTTCACAACTTTTCCAAAATAGCAGATCTACAAGCTCACAGTGCGGCACAAGCTTGTATATCTGCTATTTTTCAATAGCTAAAGCAGAAAATAATTGTGCGGGGCACCGCAGTGAATCCTTGTACCCAGGGCCCAGAATTTGGTGCGACACCCCTGTTTAGTAGTACTTTGAAGTGGATTCTGTAGTTAACTGGGAGCCAGTGAAGGTCACGGAGGAGTCGGACGGGTGTAATATGATCTCTTGAGCGGGTACTGGTGAGCAGGCGGGCTGCAGAGTTCTGGACATATTGAAGTTTATTGAGGACTTTGGAGGTGGTGCCATGGAGGATACTGTTGCAATAGTCGAGGCGGGATGTGATGAAAGCATGAAAAGCATGAGTATTTCAGCTGTACAGTACACAGAACTACTTTGTTAATGAGAAACAAGGACAACACGGTGAGCAATATGAAGAAATTAATCACAATGGCTATTCTTCTGGGTGGTAAGTACAATATATTTCACACTACGGCCCTACTTTCGTCCATGCTGAACACCTGCCTTTTCTTACTATTTTGAAAAACATTTTTAAACAGTTGAAATAGCTGATCTACACGCTCACAACATGTCTATGTAGATCGGCTATTTGAAGTATTTTAAAATATTTTTCCAAATAGTAAAAATAAAAAAGTCAAAGGAGTTTTGGGCTTTAGGGTTTAGCATGGACGAAAATAGGGCCCCATAGATATCCACTCAAACACACACGTGCACGCACACACGCACACACACACACACACACACACACACACACACACACACACACACACAAAGTCAGTCTCATATCTCTTTCTTTCTCCCTCCCTCAGTGTCTCTTAATTAATGATTGCTATCGTAAAACTGACACCTTTTCCATTGTCTTTTGACAGGGTTTTGTGGCGTCGAGTCTGTGGATGTGAGTGAGGAAGCGAAGGAGGGAAGCAAGGTCACAATCAAATGCTCTCACAGCAATGCAGATTCTAATATCAAATACTTCTGCAAGGAACCATGTAGAGATGAAGATGACTTCCTGATCAGTAACAAAGGGCCATGGGCAAATTTTTCAAAGGGGAGATACCACCTCCAGGATGAAGGAAACACCGTCTTTGTGACCATTAGTGATCTGACAAGGGATGATTCCGGCCAGTACAGGTGTGGAATAGACAGAGTCGGTGTTGACACATTCACTTACATACGACTCAACGTTTCGTACGGTGAGTTTATTTACAACAATGGTAGGCCTACTACTAAGTTAGCATACAGTAGGTAGGACTTTTTGTAATTTCCCTTTCGTAATAGCATGACTATAGTTTGCACTCAGCTTCCTTAAAGGGATATATTGTTCACCCCATACATGTATTTTTTCTATCGATTACACACCCCATTGAGACTTGAATTCATGGATTTCATTTTTATTTTGTATTTGTTTGTCACAATAAGCCAATAATTTGATGACCAGCAGTGTCCCTATGGAGAAACAAATAGCCTGTTTTGTATATGAAGACAGAGTCTCCTCAAATTATTGGCTTAGGAAAGCGACAAAAACAATAAAAATATCCATGAATTATGAAAGTAATTTAAAATGTTTGTCAAAATAAATATAAAAGATAAAGAAGTCTATAGAGATAAGGGGTAAGGCATGGATGAAAATATAGCTGGTTGTCTCTAAGGCGTATGATGAGTAGGGTGGCAGATTTGACTGATAAGGCTAGGCCAGGCCATGGTTGACATCTGTGAAATGGATCATTTCATCACATTTAGATATTTGATATTCATTTGATCATTCGACCCTTTCCTATACAAAAAAGAAGGGTGTTTTTGGTAAATATCTAATGGTTACAATCGGTTTGCATAGGAGCTAGGGGATGTGTCTGATAAAATCAACATCAAATATCTAAATACTGAACCAAGCAACTCAAAAACTGTCTCGGGTGCTCCCAAAAGCCAAACATACATGTTTGTGAAGTAAAATATCCATTTAACTCTTCAGTTTTAGCAACCATCTTGCAAAATATCAAAATCATAATGTATCGTATTGTATGTTTATATTATATTAAATAATATATATTATACGTTTTTTAGTCCTGCTAGCTGCAGTATTATAGCATGCATGTAGAAGCTGAAACATTATGACTGTTTTCACACTCCACCTTTTCCCTCTGGCTCACCATCACTACCATAAAGCTATGGAGCCCAGTACTACCACTGCTACTGGTACTGCTACTGCTGATGCTTCTACGACAGGAGGTAAGAACCTGGTGGTGCACAGGTGGTGTACAGAAACATGTAGAAAAGTATTGGCATCAAAATATGCAGAATGTCCCATTTCACATGTTTTCAAAATGCATAAAAGTAAAAAGAAATATATATATAAAAATAAAAAAATCCCCAAATTAACAAGAAACTAAAGTTTTCAAATAATTGTAGTGGGGTAAACTTTCCACCATTGGGGTGCATGAGGCAAGATGTGAACTGTCAGTGTCAACACTAACCGCCGTACCGCGGTATACCGTACCGCGGTATACCGTTATACCGACTGAAAAGGTTGAGAACCAATGGTGTACAGTATGTAGTGTAACTGGTTGTGCAAAGAAATGAACGCAGCTCAGGTCTTTGGATGTCTCTCATTCGTCTGTCCATTCTTTCTTTCTTTCTTTCTTTCTTTCTTTCTTTCTTTCTTTCTTTCTTTCTGTCTCTGTTTCTGTCTCTCTCTTCATGAAGGTCCACTGGGAGCAAATGAAAATGATTCAGCCGATGGTAAGCAAGACTGAAGACTTGTGTTTGCGTGTGAATGTCTATTAGTGATGATTTTGTTGACTAAACCAAACTATGACGGAAAATGTTTGTAGCTCTGAGAATAGCTAAGCTCACAACACGTCGCAGCTTGTAAATCGTCTATTTTCAGTTGATATACTTACTGATGTAGGGCAGCAGCAAAGGAACTCCACTCTTGTCGGTTTTGGGCCACCGTCTTTGGGGTCTTCAACTCTCCCTCCACTGTCCTACACCAGGTGTTCTTTGATATGAAAAGGGTGTCCCTGGCAAGGGAGGGCAAACCAAGTTTCCTGGGGTTCAGAAGAAATCCTAACCTTAATAAAATGGACACTTGCTACTGGGTTTGGTGTGTCGTCATATTGGCCCGACCCAAACGACCTCTGTGTGAGAACTGGAGTATCCCTGCACTGACCTTGTCTCTGTAATGTCCATACATTTGTTGTGAGAGGCATGCAGATTGCAGGCAGTTGCCTCATATGGAGGCGACAATGCTTCCTGTATCCGTGATCTGTATCCTGAAACACTTTTTGTTGAATTTCTCAAGTTTGTGAATTTGCAATTGTTTGTGTTCAAGAATTCCTTGTTAATAATTGTAAATGCGAGAGAGAGAGAGAGAGAGAGAGAGAGAGAGAGAGAGAGAGAGAGAGAAACGGAACATATTCAAATTGTAGGAATTGCATTGAATAATATATAAATATGCTGTATTACTGTATTCCTGCAGTTCATCTCGTCATCCATCGTGTTGGTATTGGAGTCAAGGTGTTGGCAGTGCTGCTGCTTCCTCTGGTTATGTTGTGGGCCTGGTGAGTTTCTTCATAACTCATTAAAATGTCAAGTCCCAATACTCTATTTAATATTGTGTTATTGACTGTATGAAAAACATTTTCTAAAAAGCTTCAAACATTTATTTAAATATATTATTTCTTGTTTTTAAAGGAAACAAGATTCTGACGTGGACAAAGCAGTGAGGAGAGCTTAATATTTTTTTTATTGATTCCACTTATACTGATACATTTTATACAAAACATACTTATTGATGATTGTAAATGTGATGAATATTGAAGTGTGTTGTCATGTTTCAGGAGGACGGTCCAGATTACGTGAACGTCAGTGGAAGTGTTGGTCGTAGACGAGGCTTCATCTCCTCTGCTCATCAGGACAGCAGGGTTGTAGAGGAGGAAACCAACGTGTGAAGAAAGCATGGAGACATTCCTTTACATTTACAACACACCAGCTGTTTAGCACTGTCTGCTGCCTGGATGCTGAGATACAGCTTGAGAAGACAAGATCAGATATATACTGTAGCTTGTTATTGAATAGCAGAAGAAATTGCGTCATTACCCTTTACATGATAAGAGTGTAAACATAATGATATAGTAAATATGAGGCAAGTATCAAGTTCAATGTTGTTCATGTGTAGCGATCTAACTTTAACTTGATACTGTAATGACAATAAATATTTGGTTCATACAGACAGTCCTTTTATCTAATATTGTCTGATATTCAATTACTGCATTACTGCAATGGTTTTATAAGGTTGGCTAGCTGCTGAAAGTAGAGTACGGGGTACACATTTGCTTACTATAATATTCTACATAGTCTTCATGGCATAAAGTAATGTCAAGGGCCAGTTAAAGGAGAATACCAGACTACCCGCTTTATTACGTTAATCTGATGTTATGATATTCCCGAATGATCCCTGCATTATTATGTGAGCGGTGGGACTTTACGCTTATGTGTGTAGCTCGACAATTCCTTTTTCTTGTTTAAATCTGTTCTTCATAATGCCGCCACAGAGTGTTGTCACTGCTGCACTCTTGGACTTCTTATTGGTTAATTTATAATAACCAGTAAGACTCCCTAATCGGGAGATAAGCGACCGTAGGTCGCTTATCTCCACAAATAGGGCAAAAATTTGTTTTTCCAAAATCTTCCTGATCCATGTTGATGACATGAGTGTAGACATGCTGTGTAGTGATTTTCGTGATTTTAGGGCAAAATCTGTAGGAGCAGTGTCCAAAAATGTGTTTTTAAAAATCGGCCTGAAGGTGGCGCTATATGGGACAGATTCATGTTGATGGGATGAGTGTAGACTGTAGACATAGTGTGTAGCGATTTGCGTGATTGTAGGGCAAAAACTGTAGGAGCAGTGTCCAAAAATGTGTTTTAAAAATCGGCCTGAAGGTGGCGCTAGAAGAGGGCCATGTGAGAAATGAGGGGTGGGGTCTCCGCGTTGCCTTGGCGGACGAATAGGTACCGGCCCCGGCTCTCCCGGACGCTCCTAGCCCGAGTTACGGCATTTTATGTGAGCTGCAGTGGAGGGGGTCCTCCACTTTTGCATCCGTTCTGGAGCACCAGGAGTGGGTGGTCCCCAGGAATTCCCCGTGAGCAGCCCCGTTGGGGTGGTCATTTGGTCATTTTTTACACCTGGGGGTCCCCCAGGGACCTGGGGGTCCCTGAAGCTCCTGGGGTCTGTCACACCTCACACGTCACACTCTTGCCCTGCTCATATCTCCGCAACCGTTGCCCCGATCCATGCCAAATTTTGCACACACACTCCTTACCTGCCAAACTACAACCTCCAAGGACCCCCGGAGCTCCAGGAGTACCTTGGCAGTGGCAGTGATATACTGTATACCCTATAGAGAATTTGAATCAATCAACACAATCATTCATTTTTATTATTTACCTGCTTGATACAGGACATGGTCACAGGACGAGGTTGTGTCACACAAGACAGCTTCATCCCTCTGTCACAGTCAAAATGAACACTTGAGAATGTTGCTGTGTTTGTATATGTTTCTGTTTCTATCCATCTATCAAAATGTGTAGGACATACTGCTACTGCTACTGAAAAGCCTGCCAATGGGCTGCTACTTCAACATATTTGGCTTTGGAAGTGAATATGAACACATCTTTTCGTGAGTTACACACTCACTGATTATTAGTGGCCAAGCCACGGAGTGGCAGAGGCCACTTATTGATATTGGTGTTTTTCTTATTATTATTCTTCTGCCACTTTTTCTGTCCTGGCTTGACAGTGCAGTCGCTTTTTACGAAACTCTGCAATATGGTAGAGGACTATGCCCAACGGCGAAAACACAAAGCTTGCAACAATTGGCCAAAGGGTGGCGCTGTAGGAAGCCTTTGAAAGTGCAAACTTTTAACAGGTATAGCTCATGCTCTGTTTGACATACAGCCATGAAACCTGGACACACATACTGGTATGCGTCTCCTCATGCATCTGACCTTTAGATCTCCCACCATTTTGAAATATATGAAAAACAGTAAAAATCTATCTCCTCCTGGGATTTTCGCATCACGCACACAGAACCTTTTTTACATGAACTTTGGACCAATATCTAAAGATCTGTCTGATCGGATTTTTTTAATAATTCAATGAATATTGCAGTTTTATGCAATTTATTCTTCTGCTTCTAATCATACATGCAAAGTCATGACATTTGGCAAAGATGTAGAGGGTTAGTCCAAATATCACTGAAACCAATCTTATTCCAATTGGCCAAAGGGGGGCGTTTGAGAATTCAAATTTTAAATGGGCATAAGTCATGCCATGTTTAGCTTGAAGACATGCAACTTTCTTACACGAGTGCCTTGACTCAAGAGGAACACATCTGTGTCTTTGTCAAGTAAGCTCCGCCTTTAGATTTTCCGCCATTTTGAGCAGTTTGTTAAACGCTAAAACTTAAATATAGCTGCAAGCAGCGTATAAAGTTGCCAAAAACGCCTCAAATCATGAACACAGCCTGTGATGTGCCTGAAATTTTGCACGCACATTCCCACTAGGTCAAGGAACAGATGCCACCCTTCTCCCATTGGCCTGTTATAGCGCCACCAGCGGGTCAAATTTTGCACAACACAAAATGCCTCAAATCACGCATGCAGTGTCCGATTGCCGTGAATGGCCCAAGAACACGTAGCACCCTTTTCAAATTGGCCTATTGTAGCGCCACCAGGAGGCCAAAAAACCAACCTGACCTGCCGGAGACCTGTTCTTGGAATAACACTTCTTCTAGTTTTTCTTTGATTTATTTTCCCACTTTTCTTGCTTTTCCTGTTTTTTCTGCTGCTTTTTTCCTTTCCTACTTTTTCCTGGCTTGGCCACTTTATTGCTGCTTGCAGCTATATTTGTTGTTATTATTAATATTATTATTATTATTATTGTTATTAGCCTAGACACCTTTTGATAGCACTGCAATGGCAAAAAGTAAAATAACAGACTTTTCACAGAACAGTTAAAGATTATTTGACTACGTTTTAATGAGTTGACCTGGTGGCTACTACACAGAGCTAATACTTAATAGGTTTATAAATATAGTATTATATACTGTAAATACACACATACATGCATACATGCATAGATGCATACATACATACATGCATACATACATACATACCCAGGCAACTTGGCAAGGTACTCTTTGTGAAAACGTGCTTTGCCAGTGGAATAGTCATAGTGTTTCCATACTCTGTTATGGCAGTGCGAGTGTGGAGTACAGCCAGACCACCATGGATGTGGCTTTGGAGAAGATCAAGACTATGTCTGCAGATCTGGGTGGGAGAGACATCCTGGGGCCTCTCAAACACATCTACACACAGCCCTGCATTCCCAATCAGCCCAGAAAGGTACTGTAGCACGCAAACACACCCCATTGTTGCACCATTTCCACCCGTCGTTGGCAGGTGGAAACCTTGTCCAAAAGCGTTTGTTTTGTATTTATGAAACTAGTGACAATAGTCAAAATAGTCAAAAAATATACACATGTGAAACTTGGAGATACAAGGTTTCTGCCCGACAGTGGCAATATACAGTATACAGTACACACACTATTCATACCAGTAAGACTCCGAAATCGTGTGTGTGTGTGTGTGTGTGTGTGTGTGTGTGTGTGTGTGTGTGTGTGTGTGTGCGTGTGTGCGTGCGTGCGTGCGTGCGTGCGTGGTTATATGTAAAATTATGTCGCATACAAGTGAATATAAGGGTTATTTATGTAGCTGTCGCTGTCTGTTTTGTCATCCCAGCTCTTTGTCTTTACTGATGGTGCGGTGAACAATACCATGGAAGTTCTAGATCTGTTGAGAAGCCATGCAAATTCTCACAGGTAGGGCCACATCTACAGTAACGCCTGTATGGACAAACAACAACTGACAAGCCTGCGTTGTTGTACACACACAGTACAGTACATTGATTATATCCTATTCTACTGCAGGTGCTTTACTTTTGGCTTTACTTTTGGGATTGGGGAGGAGGCCAGCCCTGCTCTCATCACTGGGATGGCCACGCAGGGAGGAGGTCATGCCCAGTTCATCACAGGAACACAGAGGATGAAGGCCCAAGTAAGATATAATCCACCACGTAATCCAGGGTTCCCCAATTAGTTTTCCCCAAGGGCCGAATTATGTCTAGGGTACCAAGCCTAGGGCCACAACATTGCAGGGGGCGACGGTGGCGTTCCCACTACTCCAGTGACAGTTTTCGTCGTTGTCGGGTGAAATTCTTGTATGTCCAAAACCGTTCGTTTTGAATTTATCATTTTAAAAATGATTTAAACTAGTGAAAACAGCCGATCTACAAGCACACAACGCCTCGCACCGCGAGGCGTTGTGTGCTTGTAGATCTGCTGTTTTCACTACTTTTGTGCGACGGCCTTGTATGATTTGCGAAAGAACGTACAAATTTGGAGATACAAGATTTCCACCCGACAATGACGATATACTAGTGTTTTTGCTACTCTTATACCACCATTATTACTGGGGTTGGTGGGAGCCAGACAGTAGCCCCTCGCGGGCCGCAAATGGCCCGCGGGCCGCCTATTGGGGAACCCTGACGTAATCCATGAGAGGCCAGCGATATCCGGCTGGCATAGAAAAGAAAAATATCCCAAAGTAGTCCAAATCAATTATATGTCTCCACTGGGTCAGTACATGCAGTACATGCAGTGCAGTGCACAGTCTTACTTGAGCAAAAGTATCAACACTGCAGTGTAGAAATAGTCTGTTACAAGTAAAAGTCTGGAATTCAAAATGTACTTGAGTAAAAGTAAGACAGTATTGGGCCTCAAAATGTACTTAAAGTACCAAAAGTAAAAGTATAAAATGTTTGAAAATAGCAGATCTACAAGCTCACAACGCGTCACATCGTGATGCATTGTGAGCTTGTAGATCTACGTATAAAATAGAATAGGGCTAACAATAAAATAGGGCTAACATGGTTTATGTATGTTTTATAATATTATAATGTATATCTGCAAAGTAACTAGTAACAAAAGTTTTCCAATAAATTTAGTGGAGTAAAAAAAGTACAATATTTGGATCCAATATGTAATGGAGTAGAAGTAAAAGTGTTGGAAATTGGAAATACTCAAGTATATTACAAATACCTCACAATTGTACACAAGTATATTACTTAAGTAAATCTTAAAGGAGCTATAGACAACTTTTTCTTGAGAAACGGATGCTAAATTAAAAATAATGTTCGAAAATATTTTATAAAAGAAATATGCTTCAAATGTGTGTTTCTGTTTAAAAATCAAACCTCGGTTCGAAGTGTAGCGCTGCATTTTTATTCTATGTGTTCTAGAGCTATGAAATCTGTGTTCTAGATCTATACATTCTGTGTTCTAGATCTATACTTTCTATGAGCTTTAGTTCCATATTTGTATGAATTCTGAATGAATGAATGATTTTGTCTGAAGGGCCAAATTGTCATGTGAAGCTTGACCAATCCTCAATTCTGCATGCACGAGACAGACAAAGCCACACCTTGGAAGCAGCTTTCACCGCTTCAAAAATGTCCACAAAAAGCGTAAAATAATGATAAACTAATCATTTTCGCCATTGTCGGGCAGACACTTTGTTTACATCCTATCAATCCATATAAAAGAATAGACCAGGATGTAAACAAAGTGTCAGCCTGACAATGGCCAAAATGATTATTTTATCATTATTTTACACTTTTTGTGGACATTTTTGAACAGAAAATGCCCTTCTCTTTTGTTTTCCACAGGCGATGCAGTCCCTTGGCTTGGCCCTGCAGCCTGCTATAATGCGAGATATTTCTGTTACATGGGACCTGCCAGAGGGAGTGTCAGTAATACCTCTGTCTCCACCCATCACAACCCTTTTCCAGGGCCAAAGGTCGCTAATTTATGCCCAGCTCACTGGAGAGGTACCATTTACACCAGAGGTTCTCACACCTTTTAAGGCAGTGTCCCCCAAATTAAACATATTTGAACTGGGGACCCCCACCCTGACAAGCACTTGGTATTATAGGTATTACATGTGACTCGGTTCTACAGATAAATATTGTGAAAATAGCCAATCTACATGCTCACAACGCCCCGCAGTGTGAGGCGTTGTGAGCATGTAGATCTGCTATTTTCACAATGTTCGCCTCTTGCTTAATTAATATCAGTTTGGCCAGTCTTGAAAATCCTTAAATTGTCACTTTATAAATGTGCTTATGTTTGCTTATTTTTTTTTATTTTTTTTTTACATTAAGCTAATGATCTCGGGACCCCACGAGAACCACTGATTTACACAAATTCATTTCATGACTGGTTTGGTGCAGATTGTCAGTCCTGCTTGCATGTGTAGCACCCAGCCATGAACCAGCGACAACAGCCCTGCTAATCGAGCTCTGCCCTATTAGCACGACTGGTTGTGCGTTGGACTGGCGAGTGGGAGTCCCGGGTTCAATCCCCGCTTCCGCGTATCACTACATCTGGCGTTGTCGGCAGGATGAGGAGCGTGATGTCCTCGCGTGAGGGACTAGTGCCACATCGTGTGCGGTGGTCCGCGGCGTGATGTGTGAAGCGCGAGGGCGCGCTCCAAAAGACCAGGGGGGTGAATGTAGCACCCAGCCATGAACCAGCGACAACAGCCCTGCTAATCGGGCTCAGCCCTATTAGCACGACTGGTTGTGCGATGGACTGGCGAGTGGGAGTCCCGGGTTCAATCCCCGCTTCTGCGTATCACTACACATGCACACAACCTTTTTAATCCAATGTGTCTCTCTTTCTCTCCCCAGATTTCAGAGGCTAGTGAAAGCAGTGTGACAGTGACGTACAGCCTGGCAGATCAACCTTCTCAGAATAAGCTTAGCTTCAGTCTCAAACCTACCAAGGACACTGTGTAAAATATCCTTTTGCTCATTGAGCAGTGAGGCAAAATAAGTAATCATTTAACCCTAAAAAAATATATCACTCCAACCAGGGGTGTCACACCAAATTCTGGGCCATGGGTACAAGGATTCACTGCGGGCCCCCATGAATGTTCTTCATAGGGGGAGGGGGTTAAACCCATTTAGACTGGGAACACATTATTACGCATTATTTTGTGCTTTAACTATTGAAAAATAGCAGATATACTAGCTCACAGCGTGGCACAGAGTGCCTTGCTGTGAGCTTGTATATCTGCTATACAAGTAAATAATTAAAGCCCCTCCACCTTGGGCCCTATAGCAACTCAGTCCCACTTTCTCTTGTGACACCCCTGACTCCAACTCTTAACCCATTCAGAACGGGTACACATTATTGTGTATCATTATTTTATGCTTTAACTATTGAAAAATAGCAGATATAGAAGCTCACAGCACGGCACCGAGTGCCGCGCTGCGAGCTTGTAGATCTGCTATTTTTGAAAAATTGTGAAATAAGGGTTAGGGTATAAGTGTCTTGTGAATCGCAGCGCGGCACTCGGCTTGTATATCTGCTATTTTTCACTGCTTAAAGCATTCAATAATTCTAGGCCTATTCATTCCCCGGTGTGCAGATTGACAGTCCACAGGTTGGGGGCTCGGAACCTGATTCGCTCCCTGGAGTTGGAACAGAGATACGGTCGAGGGCAGCAGGATGAAGCGGAGAAGGAGAAGGTGGTGGAACTCAGCATCCAAACTGGAGTGAGCAGTGCCTTCACTGCCTTCATCGCTGTCAACAAAGGAATCGGGGAGGCTGTACGAGGACCAATGTTATACAGAGGTGTTCCAGATCTAAGTACGTTTAGACATGGTGTTAAGGTTAACAGAATCCCTTTTATGCCCATATGGAATTCCCTGATGTCATCAATATTAATGATGCCCTCATAGAGAGATCCCAGGGGGAACAAATCCCTGTTATGCCATATGGAGATATGGAGATCCCTGTGATGCCAGGGGAACAAATCCCTTTTAAGCCCATATATGGAGATCCCTTATGTCCACATCACTGTGACACGACCTCGCCGTCGCCCTGAGGCGCCTTACTAGTTATTATTATTATTATTATGCAATACTACTTGATTTTCATTCGTGACACATTACATGTTGTATTTGTTTTCATATTTTATAGGCTATCTTATTCGTAGAAGGAGACCGTGCGGGGCAATGAGTTGCGGTCACATGTGTTGCTTGATCCTTGCACTATGTTGTTGTTCTTGTTGGATGTGTCTAGCAGGTATTGTCTGTTCTAATTTAAAACATCTACTGTAGGTCTAGATTTACTAAGGTTTTGTGGGGCTTTTTCTTGATGGTCAATTGAGACAAAAGTGCCATGGTTAACATTTGCTTTTTGTGTGTTAGTAGTTAAAGGGATATTTAACTTCCAAAACATCTTTTGGTCATAATCAGGCTTTAGGGAAACCCAAGACAGTTTTTAATTTCATCAGACACGCCTCTTTCCTATACTTCCTATACAAACCCATTGTGACTTCAAACTCCATTTAAACCATGATAGATTCATCAAAAACACCCGTCCTTGGTTCTGGTGACTCATACTGCCCTTATAATACAGTACATGAGCAGGCCATTCAATTACATTTTTCCGCCAGGCCAAGTTGTCTACAAGTGTCCATTTGGAATGGAATCTGCTCAAACTCACTGATATACCGTAGGCATATAACGTCACTGTCGTGGAACTTTAGAAAATAAAAAATAAAATAAAACACAATTTAAAATGGTGAAAATAGACGATCTACAAGCTCATACATAACACATCGTATTTTGAAGTGTTGGGAGTTCTTTTTACAGATACAGTTTTATTACTTTTAGGTTGACATCACAACAGTCTAATCCTAATGTTAATATTCCTCTAATTCTACATCTTCAAACAGCCGGAGACTATTGCCGGTGTGACCACGAAGACGACGCGGTTGCTGAGGAGTTAGAACCAGCACTGAGTGGAGGTGGGTGAAAGTCCAGGGCTACTCAACTTAAGATGGCTCAGGGGCAACTCAGCAAAAGTCCAAGGGCCGCAAGTTAATAATGACGGTCCTATTTTGGACGTTTAGACAATGATTTTGTAACACATTACAGTAGTCTAAAAACCAGTAAGACTCCCTAATCGGGAGATAAGCGACCGTAGGTCACTTATCTCCACAAATAGAGCAAAAATGTGTTTTTCCAAAATCTTCCTGATCCATGTTGATGACATGAGTGTAGACATACTGTGTAGTGATTTTCGTGATTTTAGGTCAAAATCTGAATCGGCATGGTGGCGCTAGAGGGCCATGTGAGAAATGAGGGGTGGGGTCTCCGCGCCGCCAAGGCGGACGAATAGGTACCGGCCCCGGCTCTCCCGGTCGCTCCTAGCCCGAGTTACGGCATTTTATGTGAGCTGCAGTGGCAGGGGGTCCTCCACTGGGGGCGCCACCACTTTTGCATCCGTTCTGGAGCACCAGGAGTGGGTGGTCCCCGGGAATGCCCCGTGAGCAGCCCCGTTGGGGTGGTCATTTGGTAATTTTTGCACATGTGCTCATTTTTTACACTTGGGGGTCCCCGAGGGAGCTGGGGGTCCCTGGAGCTCCAGGGGTCCTTGGAGGTTGTAGTTTGGCAGGTAAGGAGTGTGTGTGCAAAATCTGGCATGGATCGGGGCAACGGTTGCGGAGATATGAGCAGGGCAAAAGTGTGACGTGTGACGTGTGTGACGGACGGACGGACGGACAGACGGACACCTCGAGCAGCTTTCTGTAGTAAGTGCGACCTACGGTCGCAATCAAACCTCGGTTCGAAGTGAAGCTGTGAATTTTTATTCTATGTGTTCTAGAGCTATGAAATCTGTGTTCTAGATCTATACATTCTGTGTTCTAGATCTATACTAGTTCTATATTTTTATGAATTCTGAATGAGTGAATGATTTTGTCTGGAGGGCCAAATTGGCATGTAAAGCTTGACCAATCCTCAATTGGTCAAGCATGCACGGGACATGTACGGGACAGACAAAATTGACCAATCAGATGGCCCACATGTACGGGACAGACAAAGCCACACCTTGGAAGCGGCTTTCACAGCTTCAAAAATTAAGGAAACACAGAAAACAGCCACATCTATAAGGCCAAACCTTAATGAACAAAATATATTGTCATGGAATAATTAAGAATGAAATTATGAGGTTTCTTGTTTTGGAACAAGCTAAATAGCAAAAAGAAAAAAGAAAAGAAAAAAAAACGTTTTGTGTACAACAAGACAAATTGTTTCCTAGTGGTTTTGGAGAAAAACTGAAAAATGACATGAGAAATGATTTGACCACACTGAAAGTAGACAAAATATATTTGTATTGTTATGACCATGATGGGCCACGGCCGCATTTGGCCCACAGGCCACAGGTTGAATAGTGCTGCCTTAGTGTTCAAGGTTCAAGGTTGTACTTTATTGTTATGTCTTTTGTACAGGTACATAAGAGTAAAACATTTTTTGTTTGGCATCCTTCAGACAATGCAGTCGTATATCAAAAAACAATATAATAACAGCAAACCACATCTAAAAATAATAATAATAATATAAAAAGGTGTAAATAATAATAAGACGTAAAAAAAATATGAAAAAATAAAGGAGTGCAAAAGGCAAAAGAGCAACAGGAAAAGTAAAGAGCATCTCCAGATGTACATGTGCAAAATGTTTGGCATATTCTATACGCCTACAGCATATTTTTCCAGTAGTTGCTACTGTACTGTACTGTACTTAACTTTTGTAAACATCTTTAAAGTGTGTTCTATGTGCAACAGATTAATATATTCAACTTCACAGTGTGCATTTATGTACAGTAGGTGCAATTCAACTTCATATTATATACAGTAGCAGTCTATAGCTTGCCCCGTTATTGCTGCTTGACTCAGGATTGTTTTCTTTTCTTTTCAATGTATTTCTTTTCAATCATCCAATACACATTATACAATCAAAGCAAACCAACAAAAGTAATACAACAAAAAGTCCAATATATTATAATAAACCTGTAGTTTTTCCTCAATGCTCTTAATGTAGTACGCATTAAATGAGTAGCTTAGCCAAAACATTACTTATTTTTTATCAATTACACACCATATGAAGCATTGAATTGAGTTATTTTTTGTTGTTTTTAATCACATTGGTTCTCAAAACCGGTGTCCGGGGACCCCCAGGGGTCCTTGACGGAGTTCCAGGGGGCCCCCAGCTAAATGGACCCTTATGGTTATGTAACTCAGAGAGTGTACAAATGGAACCAAATGGATCCGTTAGGGTCCATCTGGTTCCATTTGTACCCTCATTTGTACCCTCTCTGAGTTATTGAGAGAAAATATGTATTTTTTGGGGGTGAACTATTACTTTAATGTCCAGGAGAAATCGCATTTAAGTTAACATTATTCATTCGAGCTGTTTCCTTTTAACATTATTCATTCTAGCTATTCGGTATTCAACTGTGCTTTTGTGACCCCTTGTGGTACTATTGGGAACTGAACGATAGTTGAGCACTAACAACAACAGCTTTGCCCTCAGCTCCTGAAGAAGCCCCTGAGCCCATGCTGCCCCCCCCCCATAGACCCCTTGCCCCAGGTGGTCGCCCTCCAGAGGGCTGCTGGTTTCTGGACCCTGGTTCCAGAGCTGACTCCTGTGCTTGGGAAGACTCATGAGGATTTGGGAAAGTCAAGGCCTCTATCAGTAAGTGCCAGCCACATGTTTCTGTTACAAAGGGAGTAAGGACAAAGGGCAAGTACATTTCGCTCAATTTGATCAGTGTTCTGTTAACCCATTATAGGCCTAGAAGAATTATTGAATGCTTTAACCAGTGAAAAATAGCAGATATACAAGCTCACAGCGCGGCACCGAGTGCCGCGCTGCGAGCTTGCAGATCTGCTATTTTTTTTAAAAGTCGTTGAAAATGTGTGCAAATCTTTGACTATATGTATTTTCAAAGCAAACGTTTGTAACTCAAATTTTGCTTCTGGGTGGTCCCTGGAACTAAATATTTTGAGATGGGGGGTCCGTGGCCAATTACATATCATTTTGGGGGGTCCTTCACATGAAAAGGTTTGAGCACCACTGACATAGTAGTCTCTCAAGAACAGACTAACTGAGCTCCAGTTAAGTGAAAAGGACCTTTTCTTTGACGATGGCTGGCCAGATTGCTGAGTAATGCTGACATTTCAAAAAGTCTTAGAAGGATCCAAAAGACACTTATAGAATCGGGTCAAAATTCAAATTTTCACGATGTTTAAAAAATAGCAGATCTACAAGCTCGCAGCGCGGCACTCGGTGCCGCGCTGTGAGCTTGTATATCTGCTATTTTTCAATAGTTAAAGCATAAAATAATGATACACAATAATGTGTACCCGTTCTAAATGGGTTGTTAATTTCATCTCTATTATAATGTTCTCATTTTACTTTTTTTTTTTTGCATACCCTGCCACCATCTCCATGTCATGGGATTCCAGGTGACTGAGGAAGTTTGGGCCACTATTTTGGCTCTAATCTGGTTCCATGGTTTCAAGATGGAATCCCAGGATGAGTGGCAGCTTTTGGCTATGAAGGCAGTGTCCTGGGTTCAGGCTCAGAAAGGTAATGAATGACCCCAGATTGTGTGGAGCTAGTGTAGGCAGGGGTGTCACACCAAATTCTGGGCCCCGGGTACAATGATTCACTGTGGGGCCCCTGTGCTTTAACTATTGAAAAATAGCAGATATACAAGCTCACAGCGCGGCACCGAGTGCCGCGCTGCGAGCTTGTAGATCTGCTATTTTTGAAAAATCATGAAAATCTTTGAATATTTCAAATCCTTCTAAGGTTTTTTTGAAAAATCTATGTTTCGATGTCAGTGGAGCTCAAACCTTTTCATGTGAAGGACCCCCAAAATGGTATGTATTTGGCCACGGACCCCCATCTCAAAATATTTAGTTCCAGGGACCCCCAAGAAGCAAAATTTGAGTTACAAATGTTTGCTTAAAAAATACATATATTCAAAGATTTGCACACATTTTCACGACTTTTCAAAAATAGCAGATCTACAAGCTTGCAGCGCGGCACTCGGTGCCGCGCTGTGAGCTTGTATATCTGCTATTTTTCAATAGCTAAAGTATAAAATAATTAAGTCCCCACCACCACCTTGGGCCCTAGTAACTCAGTCCCACTTTCCTACCCCTTGTGACGCCCCTGAATGTAGGGTGACCATATTTTCAGCCGTTCAAACCGGGATGCAAATCACTGTTGCCTAAAAACGGGACCCTCAAAGCAATGCGCCCCTTTACCGCACACGCTCGTACCCATTCTCTAACGTTCGTGCACGCGCACATGCACACCGCAGGGTTGCATATACAGGCAGTGAATGATTGACAAACAGCCTCAGCATTGAATTCAGACACGCAATGTATTTGTTCATGTGTTTTGATTGGTTAGGTCAGTGTTTCTCAATCTTTTTTGGCTATAGAGTACCCCCTTTCGCAGATTTTTTAATCCAAGTACCCCCTTTACCCGACAACAACATTTTCCCAACTGCAATTAAAACCATAACTAGCGGTATATAACGGTATAACCCCCCTTTTCAAGAATCTAACATCACAAAAAAATAAAAAAAGGGAGTGAGAGTTTCAACACTGTGGCCATAACATCTTAGTCGGGAGTGAAATGTGAAATAATTGTGGTGTTTCTCTGGAGGAGAGTTTCGCAAAATACCTACAATATCTCAGAATAGGGAAGAACAGAGAAACATAGCCCACAAGTGCAGATTCAAGTGCAGCCCACAGCTACTTTCATAACTTTTGTCTCGTCAATGGTTAAGAATCCAGACACAATTGCACCATTTCTTTCACAATTTTTGTCTCACAAACATTCAGCTATCAGACACATTAACATTTACACCCTTCCTGTCAATTTGTCTGCAGTTTTGTAAGCTAAGCCTCTCTTCTAATTTGAATCTCACACCTGCCTTAAATACAATTTGTACTTTGCCTAATTTGACACTGACTACTGACAAACTACTATTAGTCCCATTTAAGCTAACTGTTCTGTCATGCTGATCTCACTCTGCTCATTGATACTTTTAGTATAACATGTGAGTACTTTTTCCACCACTGATTTCACACGTGTTACCGTGTTCTCTTTCAACATCACTGCAAATGAAATGGCAGCTTTTAATCTATGCATAAGGATAACAACTTTTAACAGCGAAGCGCCCGCGAAATTCTAGTAAATTACATTCAAACAACATTCAAACACATACCAGTTGCCTGGTAGCCTAATATGTAAGTTGGGTTGGCAACAGTCAGGCTCACAACAGGTTTCTCCAAGTGTCATCATTAAACATAACAGTAAAAGTTTTTTCTCCTTCTAATTCAATTGTAGTTAATTATTTAACTATGAATAATTGCGACCGTCAGGGAGCAGTTTACTATGAAAACCTCCACCGGCCGTCCGTCCGTCCGTCCGTCCGTCCGTCACGTTTTGTGACCATCAACAAACGTCACACCTTTGTTGATGTTTAAATCGAAGAGTCTTGGTCAAATACTTCTGTTGGTTTCTGCACTGATCATTTATACAATTCAGCTGTGTTTGCTCGTGTCATCATGATGAGGTCATAAATCAGCCATGCCCAAATATTGATTTTACGGGTTTACATGCTTACTCAGTTATTCGTTATGTGAAAGTCCTATGACGTCTATGATATCTGACATCATCATACATACATTCCCTTTTATGCCCATAAATGGAGATCCCCTCTGTAGAACCAGCCACTGACATCACTGTAATGTCAGGGGAACCAAATCCATTTTATGCCCATATATGGAGATCCCTGTGATGCCAGGGGAACCAAATCCCTTTTATGCCCATATATGGAGATATGGAGATCCCCGTGTTGCCAGGGTAACCAAATCCATTTTATGCCCATATATGGAGATCCCTGTGATGCCAGGGGAACCAAATCCCTTTTACGACCATATATGGAGATCCCTTATGTCATCAATATTAAGCCCATATCTGTGAATATCTTTGGGTACCAGATGTCTCCATATATGGTTAAATGGTCCGATATACATCACTGGCCAGAAGACCAAGAAATGGTGCAACCTCGCCCTTTGCTTTTCTCCCTTAGGCATCTTACTGGGAGGTAGTTTAATGAGGAATGCAGTATGGTGGTAGGTAGGTAGTTATGGCCTTTGATGTAAGATTTTCACTTTCTAGGATAACTATATTTGCTATTCCCAGATGATGCCCTTTTAGGGTACCCCTCATGCCCATATATGGAGATCCCCAGGCTTTACTAATTAACATAAGTTTTATGCCCATATATGGAGATCATTGTCCCAATGTCATCAGATATATGGGCATAAATGGACACAGGCAAACTAGATGGGCTGTATGGATATCCAGATGTGTGATGTAAGTGTTTTATTCCAAATGTGGCACCCCACAGACATATTTCCAGAAACAAAATCCCTTTCATGCCCATATATGGAGATTTCTGATGTCATCAATCCCAGGCCCTGTAAAAAACATGGTTGCTATGGTAAACAGTTGGTTGCTAGGGTAAACAGTTGGTTGCTAGGGTAAGAAAACATGGTTGCTATGGTAAACAATTGGTTGCTAGGGTAAACAGTTGGTTGCTAGGGTAAAAAAAACATGGTTGCTGTGGTAAAAAGTTGGTTGCTAGGGTAAACAGTTGGTTGCTAAGGTAAAAAACATGGTTGCTATGGTAAACTGTTGGTTAGTAGGGTAAACCTTCAATGATTTATTTTTGACATTACTAATCTGTCGGTAGATAATGCCGGTCTTATATAAGGGTCATTTGTGTACGGTGTGATGTCATACTGATGTCAGCAGTGTGACAGGAGATAAGCGACCAACGGTCGCTTATCTCCCGATTAGGGAGTCTTACTGGTAGTATCATGGTTTATACTTCTATTTTTATTTTTGGGGGCCATTATCTTGAGTACCCCCTGCAGTACCTCCGCGTACCCCTAGGGGTACACGTACCCCCATTTGAGAAACACTGGGTTAGGTGAGCATGTTTTCACGAAAAGAACATGATAAATGTCTATGCAACCACTGAAAACAGCTACTATTATTTCAATTCTGCTGAAAACCGTGACGATTTTGTAGTGAATGTTGAAAACCTGGACATACTAGTGTTTTAGAGATATTTGTCGGGACACCGGGACACGGAGCTTGAAAATGGGACAGTCCCGGCCAAACCGGGACGTCTGGTCACCCTAAGCTAGTGACGACATAGTGCTTTGGTGACACATAGTAATTGGCATGTTCTGTAACGAAGCGTCGCCAATCCTAAGAACATCAGAGACATCGTATCTGCTACACATGCAGGAGGAGGGGCTGGGGGCTGGGCAAAAAGAATGTGGACTTCAATAGCCTAGTCTGAGGTGAAGGCTTATGGGGCTATTGTCTTTCTTGAGATAATGAAGCTGGCGAAGGAATTCACACATTAAACAGTAGACCTGGCTGCCACACTTCATAATAAGTATTCAAACTGCGCCGAGCGGTTAAGGTGACCACGCACGTACACGTATATGCACGACACACGCATGTGTGCGTGCTGTGCGTGTGGGAGGGAGGGTATCATTTATAGATGCCATCCAACAAAATCTAGAACACACCACTGCATACACCCAGATACCACCCTACCTTCAGTTTGGTTTGTTTTCAGATGCGTGTAGAATACATGACCAGCTGCTCTGCCCTTGCCAGCAAATCCGAGTGTTTTCCTTTTGTTAAAAGACGCCTGCAATAATCTATAGTGCAGAGATATAGCCAGTTGACTGTGACTTTTCAGCACAAAGCAGAGACTTTATGTATTATTATTATTTGTTTTAATCAAAAGTAAGCCTTCTTAGTTCCGTTCAGATCACGTGACTTCGGTGCTGCAGGGGATCACTCACAGACTGCTGACAAGTGCCCTCCATGCTTCCATGCCCAAATAAGGATTTGACTAGCGCTCACGCTAGTCATGACGAATGGACTCGTCATAGGCGTTCGAAGAGTTAAAATCGAGTGCCACGGGGTTGATGTATTTTCGTAGGCCAGCCACAAAGTTACCGGTGCCCTGGGTATAGTATACCCACTGCAGATTTCCAACTGAGTATTTGCATTGGGTTTGATGAAAAATGAAGAAGGGGGAAAAAAAGCACGGTAGCAAACAAAGGTTAATTTGATGATTTACTGCAGGTGCAGGTTGAAGGTGTGTTACTGCTAAGTTACAGCTGGACATTGATTGATTGATTTATTGACAACAACCATGTGTACAAAATAAAGATGCACATTTGAGTCAAAAGGAGGATGTAACAAGAAAGCCATTGTTGTCCCATAAATACATGACGATTTACAACATTCTGTTATCTAACGTGTGTTTCAGTGGGCTGCATGACTGAGTGTGTGGAGGCTGGAAACGCCTTGTTGGGCTGCAAGGTGCAGAAAGAAGACCTGGGGCTCTGAGAGGTCCATCCTACCTGGCTCCTCCTCGCAGGCTCGCACATCCACCTGCCGCTATCTTATTTATTCGTGAAATGACTTAGAAAATAAAACTTTGAATGTGTTTTTTATTTCACAAAATAAATACTTTTCTTGGGAATGCGTTTCTTTTTTTTTTTTTTTTTTTTATAATTAAGGTGGGTGAAAGTGAGTAGAGGAGGGTGGGGGGAGGGGTTGAACGTGGGTGGAGGTGGGTGAAAGTGGGTGGGTGCAGAGGAGGAGAAATCACCCAGTTGGACAGAGAAGTTTCTTTCAGACAAATATGATCAAAAACCAAGCTAGGGCTGTGCCAGTACATTGCCAGTATTGTCCCGGACAAACAGGACAAGCCTTAATGTCATGCCCTGACTGACACCAATGATTGGCCTTGCAACATCACCCATTATGGCAGTTGCAAAGAGTTGCTTTGGTGCGGTTGACCTTAAAACTGTTTTGTAGCAAGGAGTTGCATGGCAAATCATTGGTGCAAAATTCAATAGAACACATGAAAATATATTATGTTAAAATTAAAGTTCTTGGGGGAGGACCCTCAGACCCCGGTTGAGGAGTGACAATGCGGAAGGAAGTGGTATACTGCTGCTGGTCTGAATATGGCTTATGAACTTAAGCTGAAACGATTACGTATTGTGTAAAAGGAAGCCTTGTTTCCATGGTATTACCACGTTCAGTTCATTCTTTGTCAGTAAATGAAGACATATAAGGTCAAAACGTTGCGCCATTAATACAATACATTTTGGGAGCTTCAGTGTGCCAGGATGTTTTACCTTCGTTTTACCTTCTCCTTGCTGCAGCAACGCTTGCGGTCCGATAATCACAATAACAACCTCTCGTGTAATATTGCTTAAATATACAACTACTGTCCATGTACTACTCATACTACTCATTAAAATAAACTTGTACTATTGCATTGAACTACATACACTGATACAGGAGAACTGTGAAGGATAGTAACACTTTGGGGTTTACGTGCACGGTACAACAAAGAAGAAAGTTTATTTTTTCAATTTGTCTCATACATTTGTCTCATATGAAGGCTTTTTTTCTTTTTGCATAATCGCTCACAGTGTCCTTCTCTCTGAGCACTGGCTGAAAAGATCTACAAGATATAAACACCCCATGGTGATACTATGAGCCTCTTGCAGATCTGTTCTTTTTGGCAAGCAACACTGTCATACTACAACTAAATTAGGCTTAACCAACGGTTCCCAAACATTTTTGTGTGGACGACCCCCAAAATGAAATGTATTTGGGCGCAAACCCCCATCTGAAACGTTTTTGTACCCCTCCTGAAGAGAGGAAAAAGTATTAATATTTGTCAAATATGTACAGATGTATAAGCTGTGAGCTTGTACATCTGCTATTTTTGAAACATGGATGAAGTGGTTAAGATGATTGTGACGCTATACTGTATTATGGGCCCTACTTTGAGAACTATTGCCACCCAATTTAGTCCACATACAACACCCACAGTAGTCCACGCCTATGGAGGAAACTGAGTGGGGCGGAGTGGAGCAGCAGAGATGACTATATGAGAAACCTGCAACATATACAGTACACAGAACTACTTTGTTAATGAGAAACAAGGACAACACGGTGGAATGAGCAACATGAGAAAATTCATCACCATGGTTGTTCTTCTGGGTGGTAAGTACAATATATTTCACACCATAGATATCCACCCAACACACACACACACACACACACACACACACACACACACACACACACACACACACACACACACACACACACACACACACACACACACCGGTGCCTTACCCCTTATCCCTAAACCTTTTTACAGTTATTTACTATTTTGAAAAATAGCTGTTAGTCTCCCTCCCTCTTTCTTTCTTTCTTTCTTTCTTTCTTTCTTTCTTTCTTTCTCAATGTCTCTTAATTAATGGTTGCTGCTATCATAAAACTGACACTTTTCCCATTGTCTTTTGACAGGGTTAAGTGGTGTTGAGTCTGTGAACGTGGAAGGGAAGGAGGGGGATAAGGTCACAATCAAATGTTCTCACAGCAATGCATATTATATTTTTAAATACTTCTGCAAGGAACCATGTAGAGATGAAGACGTCCTGATCGATACCGGAGGCGAAAGAAATGTTTCAAAAGGGAGATACCACATCCAGGACGAAGGAAACACCTTCTTTGTGACCATTAGTGATCTGACCGTGGATGATTCCGGCCACTACAGGTGTGGAGTAAACAGACCCGGTGTTGACACATTCACTGAAGTACACCTAAGAGTTTGGAACGGTGAGTTTATTTACAACAATGGTACAATGGTAATATTTTACCAAGTTAGGTTAGGTATAGGACTTTGTGTAATTTCCCTTTCGTAGTAGCGTGACTATCGTTTGCACTGAGCTTCCTTATTTCTATTAGCAGACACTGTCTCTAAGGCTATGATGAGTAGGGTGGCAGATTAGACTGATAAGGCTTCAGCTAGGCCATGGTTGACTTCTAGGCCTACATATTAAAAAAGGTTGCTTGATTCAGTATTAGATATTTGATATTCATTTTATCAGACACACCCCCTTCCTATACAAAAAAAAAGAAAGAGAAGGGGGCATGTAAAATGAATATCAAATATCTAAATACTGAATCAAGCAACTTAAAAACTGTCTGGGGTGCTCCCAAAAGCCAAACAAACATGTTTGTGTAGTAAAATATCCCTAAGTCATCCGGTTTAGCAACCGTCTTGAAAAATATCTAAATTATAATGTATCTTATATCTTGTATGTTTATCTTGTGATATAAAACAATATTATGTAATATTTGTAAGTGCTTTCCCCCCCTGCTTAATAACTACAGTATGCATGTAAAAGCTGAAACATTCTCTTTCACTCTCCACCTTTTTACCTCTGGCTCACCATCATCATAAAGCTACGGAGCCCAGTACTACCACTGCTAGTACTGCTACTGCTACTACTGCTACTGCTACTACAGAGGCCTCTACGGCAGCAGGTAAGACCTGGTGGTGCACAGTAATGGAAGAACAACTCAACCTGTAAAAATAGTCTCCACAAGTAATAGTTCTGTAAATTCTGTATTCAGTTGTAGGGAACTGTCTTGATAAAATATCCCGTAATTCTCCTGCAGTTCATCTTGTCATCCATCGTGTTGGTATTGGAGTCAAGGTGTTGGCAGTGCTGCTGCTTCCTCTGGTTATGTTGTGGGCCTGGTGAGTTGCTTCATAACTCTTAAATTAAAATTACACTCAAAAGTGTGTGTGTCCTGTTTGTATGTATGTATGTGTATGTATATATATATATGTTTGTATGTAAGTAATGTATGTATGTATGTATGTATGTATGTATGTATGTATGTATGTATAAAGGAAACAAGATTCTGACATTATTTCTTGCTTTTAAAGGAAACAAGATTCTGACATGGACAAAGCAGTGAGGAGAGCTTAATATATATATTTTTTTTTTGATTCCACTTATACTGATACATTTTATACAAAATATACTTATTGATGATTCTACTGTAAATGTGATGAATATTGAAGTGTGTTGTCATGTTTCAGGAGGACGGTCCAGATTACGTGAACGTCAGTGGAAGTGTTGGTCGTAGACGAGGCTTCATCTCCTCTGCTCATCAGGACAGCAGGGTTGTAGAGGAGGAAACCAACGTGTGAAGAAAGCATGGAGACATTTCTTTACATTTACAACAGACCAGCTGTTTAGCACTGTCACTGTCTGCTGTCATATGTTGAGATACAGCTTGAGAAGACAAGATCAGATCAACAAACTGTAAACTGGTGTTAAAACTGCTGAAAGTGTTCATTTATTATCCAATATTATCGCTATAAATTCACAGCTTCATCATGATGATGCATGGCTATGCTTAGTTGACATTTTTTTAGTTTTCTTGCACACAGGATGACAGGAACATTGTGTAGCATTTCACCCTCTAGTGTCTAGTTACTACAACCTCTAATAGTTGTAGTGTAGCCAAGCAACCACCAGGTAGCGCCTGATCGCACCTTAATGGCAAATTATTACTAAACATAATTATTGTACATATTCAGTATTAAAACGGTGTCGATGAGTGGACAAAGACTGTGGTCATGGTTTTTGTCAACCTCTTCCCTTCCCGAGTTTGAATTCTGGTCATGACATCTGAGTTTTATATTTGGACCCTTTGCACCTCTGTGGTGCATGAGACTTGCCAGTGCTCTGCAAACAGAAGGTTTATTGTTCAAAACCAGGGAAACATCTTTTCAAATGTATAACAAATCTTTTGAAAATAGCAGATCTACAAGCTCACAGATCTTGTTGAGATCTTGTTGATCTTGAATGTATATACCTGGAGGGCTGAAGTGGTTACTGTAGCCTATTTGTAATAATGATCAAAAGTAACTAGTAACTAAAGTTCTCAAATAATTGTAGTGGAGTAAAATATTTGCCTCTCACAGTAGAATAACTACTACTACTGGAAATACTACTAAAATATGTATAAAATACTTCAAAATGGTACTTAAATAAAGTACTTATTATGTAGGCCGGCAACTTAAAGGACAACTCCGCACTAAATAACATCTAGGCTCATTTTCCTACTTATATTGATCCCAAAATGATGGGGTCTAATAGGCAAAATGAATGCCCCTGTCATCCAGTTTCCCCAGCAGACCCCAGCAGCCCTCATACCGTAGAGTGGAGCCCCAAGGCTATTGCTATTGTTGAGTAAGTAGGGGGCCAGCCTGTTAATGGATTTAAAAGCAGTTATCAGGATTTTGAAATCAGTCCTAAATTTAACAGGGAGCCAATGGAGCGAGGTAGGACTGGGGAGATGTGGTCGCGCTTTTTATCTCCTGTGAAGAGGCGTGCAGCTGCATTCTGGACCAACTGCAAGTGCCTGACCAATGACTGGTCAATGCCAAAATATAAGGCATTGCAGTAATCTCGCCTGGCCAAAATAAAGGCATGAATCAACATCTCGAGTTGCTTGGGAGAGAGATATGCCTTTACCGTGGCAATTAGTTGCAGCTGAAAAAAGGTGGATTTGATGACAGAACCGATTTGTTTAAACTATCAAATATTACACAGATGTGTTTTTTTTAGAGAGGGACGGATGTTGGGGGTGAGGGTAGGAGAAGTGTCTTGACCACTTAAGTTTTTCTGTCATTTAAAGTTGTACCATGTAACTTTTTTTATAAAACAAATCTTAAAATTGTCCTAACTGTTAAATCGCTAAAGTTTTAGAACACCCACTCCGTTATTTTCAGCTTCTGAAGCCTTCTCTTTATATGTTTTCTATGATCCTGGCCGTGGACCGGATTTCGCGCCAAAATGACATAATCTGCATCATCTGTATACGTTGTGTATACGTTGCCCAATCACATCGCCGATCATGCACACATGGTACACTACCGGCCAATCACAGCGCATCTTGAAGTGGGGTCGCCATATTTGTAGTCGCCCGTGTGTCTCTTTACTCAAAAGGTAATCTCGCCTACCAGGCAGGGTGAAGTAGTCCGTTTCTCCGGAATGCCTGAACGCACAGGAACCAGGGACCCCTCTAAAGATAGCTCTCGGCGTTGTGGAGGCAGACGCGGGGGTGTGAAGGTACGGAAAACGGGCGAAAGACGCGAACGCGACCGCGGTTTGCTATAGGGCTACTGACCACTAGTTGAGCATCTTACACAGTATAGCTTTAAGTGTCCATCCAGAGTTTTATGTCATGTATTTGAGCAGTGGTGTGAGAGGTTGGAGTGGGTTATTGCAATTGTTGACTGTAAGTGGTATATAGATCTGGAGGTCATCAGCATAACAGTGAAATGAAATGTTATGCTTAGATAGAATAGGGCATAGAGGCAACATAATAAAACAGGATGGGGCCTAGAATGGAGCCCTGGGGGACTCCAGAGGTGAGGGGGGCTGTAGAGGAAGATACATCACCCAGCTGGACATATAAGCTTCTTTCAGACAAATATGATCGAAACCAAGCTAGGGCTGTGCCAGTACAGTACCACATTCTGAGAATGCAGAAGGAAGTGGTATACTGCTGCTGGTCTGAATTTGGCTTAAGAACTTTTTTTATGAAGTTAAACTATGGAGATGAGAGTTTTCTGACCGACAGCAACGATATCCTTAATATTCCACTGTCCATGTAGCCTACTACCGTCATTAAAATAAACTTGTATATATGTATATATGTTCCACAACATTAACTAGAAGCAGTGCTCTTCCGAGAACAGGTCTCTCCACCAGGCCAGGCGTCCTGGTGGTGCTACTGTATAATAGGCCAATGTAAAAAGGGTGGCATATATTCTTCACCTTAGACATTTCATGGCAATCGGATGCTGCATGCATGATTTGAGGCATTGTGTTCCAAAAATGTGTTTTGCTAATGTCTACCTGCTGGTGGCGCTATAACAGGCCAATGTGAAAAGGGTAGCATTTGTTCCTTGACGTAGTGGGAATATGTGTAGCAAATTTCATGGTAATCGCAAGCTGCGTTGATGATTTGAGGCATTTTGGTAAAAAACAGAGCAATCCTGAAAACTTTGGAAGACAATATTAGCCAATCAGGATGGAATATGAAATATCAGACGGATCAGACTTGATCACATGACTATAGAGATACTGTGTACTGATTTGTGTTATTTTTGGAGAAAATTTGAAGAGATTGAGTAATATCCAACTGTGTTTTAAATAAGTCGGCCCAAAGGTGGCGCAATAAAAGGCTGATGTGAAAAATGCAGTGAAAAGATTTTTCCTTGGCCTATAGGGAGTGCGCGTACTAAGTTTGACACTGATCGGTGGAGTTATAGGTAAAAACACAAATTGGCCTGTTATAGCGCCACCATATGGGGCTGATTTGAAAATGTTGAAGTGGCATTTCTTCCTCAGCCTAGTGGGAATGTGTGTGCACAATTTCACAAAAATTGCACACTGTGTTCGTGATTTGAGACATTTTGTTCAAAACTGACCAATCTTACAAACTTTGGAAGCCAATCTCAGCCAATCAGGATGGAATATGGAAAATCGGACAGATCCATCTTGATCACATGACTGTAGAGATACTGTCTACCGATGTGCGTGTTTTTTGGACAAAATCTGTAAGAGTACTGTCAAAAAAGTTTGACATAAATTGGCCTCATGGTGGCGCTATAAAAGGCCCATGTGAAAAATGTGGGGCAGAGGTTCTGAATTGGCATCCAGGGAGTGTGTGTGCACAGTTTGGCCGAGACCAAGCCAGCGGCGCCGGAGATTAGCTGGTAACAAACTTGAGGGACGGACGGACACACACACGGACAGACGGACGGAGGCGAAAACATAGTCTCTCTCATGCCTTTGGCAAGGGAGAGACTTCAGTGCAGTTATTGAAATACACTGAACTGAAACTGGAGAACTGTAAAAGAAAGTAACACTTTAGGGGTTCTGTGGTACAAAAAATACGATTCTTCCTTTTCTTTTTTTCTTTTTTTTTTTCCTTTTTGTCTAATGTTTTGATGCCTCGTATGAAGGCCTGGGTTAGGCTGAATGCATCTGAAGAGGTTTTGTACAAGCTGTGAGCTTGTACATCTGCTATTTTTGAACAGTCAACATGGATAAAGTGGTTAAGATGATTGTGACGCTATATTACAGGCCCCACTTTGAGAACCAATGCTTTGCAAAATGTCTGACACCCTAAATAGTCCACATAGGCCTACTGTACAACCAAGCCTATAGAGGAAACTGAGTGGGGATGAGGTAGTCTGGGATCACTTCACATTTCTGGGTTGTATCCGGTCGGGAGCGGAAACCACAACACATGTTGTAGTACTCAAAGACTACAATTTGGCCGGAAAGATTACAACCGGATTCAGTTTTAACCCAAAATAATTCCCCTGCGCTCAAGGATATACTTTTAGGGCCTACCTAATAAACTCCTTGATGCTGCGTACTTTTGCTTTTGAAAAATGTGTTTGTTATATGCATCTTTTAGTCCAACTCGTAGCGACTGGAAAGACTACACTGGGCTACTCGAGCACCATTTTAATAGGGATTGGGGAAACGGGGGGAACGGGGGGAACCAAATCAAAGCGACGCCGCTTCTTTTAGTGGTTTCCGCTTTAGGCGGAAACCAAACGGCCTGTTGTGAACGAACACCGCGAGGTTAGGGGTGAGGTGGAGCAGCAGACATGACTATGAGAAACCTGCAACACACTGTACACGGAACTACTTTGTTAATGAGAAACAAGGACAACACGGTGTGTTGGTGTTGGTATTTCACACCATAGATATCCACCAAACACATGCACGCACGCGTGTACACACACACACACACACACACACACACACACACACACACACACACACACACACACACACACACACACACACACACACACACACACACACACACACACACACACACACACACACACACACACACACACACACAACACACACACAGGCCATAACATGTTAGTTGTAGAATGTGAAACATGTCAGGTTTGGGTTGTCTACAGTGTTCCAGCGAGTGAAGGCGAGTGAGAAGAGATAATTAAAAGAAAAGTTTGACCAGTTTGTCTAGTTTGACCCATGACCTTTCTGCTTTCTCTCTTCTCTTATATTATTGCACCGTCCTTCATCCCTTTACAACAGCCTTTCCCCAAAAATTGGGTCAGTAAGAAATATTCAAAATGTACTTGAGTAAAAGTACAAAGGAATTGGTATCAAAATATATCTAAAGTACCAAAAGTAAAAGTACTCATTGTGCAGAATGTCCCCATTTCACAGGTTCAAAATGTACAGTATAAAAGATTTTTTGAAAATAGCCGATCTACAAGCTCAACAATGCGTTGTAGATCTGCTATTTTCAAATGGCCGAAAGATATACTGTATAGGAATGAAGTGGTCAATGTGTTTTGTAGTAAGAATCAAAATCTGGAAAGTAACTAAACTAAAGTTAACATATAATTGTAGTGGAGTAAAAGCACAATATTTGCCACTGAGATGACATGGGGTACAGAAGAAAGTAAAAAATACCTCAACATTGTACTTAAGTACAGTACAGTACATCTTAGTTACATTACACCACGGTCATTGCCCATTTTTGGGTTAGAGACACATTTGGATGCGTCACAGGTAAACACCCCTTCTTTCCTACATTTTCTTTTTTAATTATTATTTCAAAGTATTTTCTAAAATAAAGCAAAAACAATCATTTCATAAAGAAATAAATCAAAGAAATTCCAAACATTAATTCCACCCAAATAAACAAAAACCCAGCCACAGCCCACAGGTTGAATAGGTGGGTAGGTTCTAACAGGGGTTTTCAAAGTGGGTGACGGGGCACCCTGGGGTGCCGTGACGGCAGTCCAGGGGTGCTGCTTGAAGTACAAAGTTATTTTCAGTTCTAACCAAAACGGCTATTAGGGCTGAGTTCAATAACTTGGTGTGAACTTCCCTTAAGGCCAGTGCACACCAATGCAACTAGTCACAAAAACAAAACAGTGCACACCAATGCAACTAGTCACAAAAACAAAACTGTTTGCATGCAACTATAGTAGGCTACTAAGGAGTTGCAACTATTTGCAAGGAGTTACATTGGCGCGGTCTAGGGCTGGGTGCAATAACTGCAACACAGCGGTTGCGTAATGCAGTGGTTCTCAAACTTTTCAGGCTGTGATCCCCAAATTTTAGTTTACAGTACACAACCTATCAATAGCTAATCACAGCAGGTGACATTCCTACACAAAGACAGGGACCTGAGACTACGCCCTGAAGGAGCCCTATGTGGAGCTTAAACATCCAGGAATGGGCAACTTTGATGTTGGAGAGGGCCACTATATTTCCACACTCACTCCAGTGGACCACATTGCATATTGCTAATGTCAACATAAACCTCTTATCTCCATATCATAACGTAACTTATTTTGTTAACGAATGTCCCAGTCCATCATTCTAGTGTGGAGCTAAAAGAAAACCCAATAAATAGCCGGTCTACAAGGCAGCAAAAAATAAAAATAAAAAATAAAAACACTTAGAGACCGGCTAATGCATTTAGTTATACTTACAGTATGTTAACTTAATGGACATAAAAAATACAATACAAATACCATTAAACTATAAACTAAGTAATTAAGTAATTAAAGCGGGTTGTGTTTGCAGTTTGGAATTGGAACTGAAATCAATAATAAATCAGAATTCCAACCTGCAGGCTGCATAAGTGAAGGTGGGTGACCAGTTGCCCATGTATGTATGATCTATCTGCTTTTACCCTGGTCCCCTTTCAAGTCACCAGCTATATGCCTACATTGTGCTTTATACACAAATAATGATGTACTCTACGATAAGTCACAATGCAAACAGTTAATTATTTGTTGTTGTTTTTGTTTTTTCCTCATTTGGGCCTAGACTTTTCATCAGTTTGTTTTTTTCAGTCCCCATCTGAGAGAACTAGTTGAAGGTTTTCAATAGCCTACCTATAATTACAAATGATTCACCTGTACAAATGCAGTCAGAGTAACATTGATTCTTTATTAGTATTCATGTTAAGGTTTTGTTTCATACATAGAACACCATCACAATTCACAATAAAAACACTAACATAATTTCAAATTTATTTTCTAGTCTGCAACTTTCTCTGCTGTTCACTCAAGAAAGGAGTAGTTATGCAGAAGCAAACTGTACACATATCACTGTATACATCTGATTTGCCTGTATTTCATAATCATATATAGCCTACTTCCCAATACATGTCTTGGAATTAAATTCTAGAATTTAATTTTGTATTTTGTTTGTAGTTTTCAAACATCTTGTGAACTACTTTACCCCCAGTAAATAATGTATAGCTACACATAGCCTCTGCAATTTCTGAACATGTATTTTACTTGTAGGCAATCTAAATCAAAATCATTACGATATGGAAAGTCCATTTCAAATCTTTCTGTTTAAACAGAGGTGTCTCAGTAGCCTGGATAGAGGTAGAAGTATTTGGTCAGAGTGCATCTGTCTTTGGTGGGCATCTGTCGTATTCTTTCAAAGGGACAATTCTCAAAGCTTCTCATGACCTGTGGGGTTAAAACAGTGTATTAAAGGTACAGTAGTTGGACCGTAAGCAATAGAGCAGATCATACATTTTAACTCAATTATTGTTCATCCTTGCTATTGATTGATCACAATGCAAAGCAGTGACATTTTAGTCATTTGCAGCACTTGCCTTCATGAACAGTTCCTCAATGTGATTCTCATGGGCAGACTTGTGGAAGATCTCAAAGATGTACTTGATGAGAAAGGATCCAGTTACGTTATGACGATATGAAACAGTATCTGCAGGATAAAATAATAGAATGGACATCACATACAGTAAATCATTTTAAAGTATTGAATTATCAATTTACAAAGCTCTTTTAATCAAATATTTCCCCCTAGTTAAAATGAACTATTAAATGTTAACACTCACGTGGGGTGCATGAAAGGAGGGAGATGAAGTCCTTTTCTTTGTGTGCCCGGAAGGATCCATCATCCTCTATGCCTTCCATGTCAATGTAGGCATCATGGGCAATGTCACCATCATGGACAATTGCAGATCCATCCACCACTGAAACAAGAATGTCTTATGTTTTAACTTCTCTCACTGTAAAGCCAACAAGCCTGAATTCAGTGACACAGAAAACACTGGCTAGGCCTAATAGGTAGGAAAACATTGCAGTAAAACTTCATGGGCATTCCTATTGTAACCAGATCGTCACCTCCTCTGCAGGCCTGGATGATGATGACTTTGGGTTTGTTGAGCAGAGCCGGACAGTTCTGTGTGTTCAGGTATGTGTAGAGTTGTTCAATTTGGAAGACGTCATTATTTCCCGGTGTCCATTTCACGCCTTTGATGACTCCCAAATTCCCATGAGACATGATGACGACAAAAACGCTGTCTGTGCCATAGAGACGCGGATCTTGCGAGAACTTCTTGACAGCCGCGTCCATCTCCTGTGACAAAATATTAAATCAATAAATTAATCACTGAATTACATGAAGTCAATCACTCACAGCGTCACTCACTATATCACTCAGTTAAGTGTGAGAATCCTTCCATCCTTCTTGTGTTAAGACTACAGTACCTGTCCACTGAGATTTCTGTGTTTCTCCACATCGTATCCTAACTCTTTGAGCAACATCAGCATGTTCTCTTCATCTTTCTCAGCACCATTCCTCCTCATTTGACGCAGATCAAACTCCACATTAGTGATTAATAAGGCCAGGCGGTTCCTAGATGACTTCTCTCGCACAGGGTAATTCTGTGAAGAAAACATTTAGAATAAATACAGTAGCTTATACATCTCTTACAGTAATTGTATTATTGTTAGAATGACTTACGTCTGGATTGTTTAGTTTCTCCTTCTTGAATGCATCAGTGCTTAGGATGAGGGGCATTTCACCACCCTCTGCATTGTGGGACGGCTCAGTGTCCATGGGGGCCGGTTCACCACCCACTGCATCATGGGACAGTTGGGACACTTGTGGCACTGGCGGAGCTGGAAATCACAAAGTATAGTATTAGTACTTGTGTAGTGTGCAAAGAGATACAATGTTAGTATAACACGCTTAACTGAAAAGTCTGTTCACCCAGTGCTGCTTGACTTTCGCCCAGATTTTTATTAGGTTATAGTACATGTTTTACATACACACACACGGTCGGTGAAAGGACTGGGCGAACGTGCAGGTCTTAACGGCGAACGGATACCTCCCGGGTGAACAGACTCCAATTTCTTTTTTGGCGAACGGCCAGACGGGCGAAACGATCTGTTAACGTTGGAAATTAATTGTTAAGTTGTTGAGTCAAACTAATTTAAACAGCACTCACCTGTAACGGATGCAGCTGATCCATTGGATGATGCTGCTACTGCAAAACAATGTTCACATGAATTAAAAAAGAAATGCTAACATATGAGATAATATGGACTAGTAAATTTGGAAAGTTAAGAATTGTTAACTTGTAAAAGTTAACAAGTCAACAGGCCTACTTCAAACTTACCTGCTGGGACTGATGGCGCAGCTGATGGCGCAGCTGATGGCGCAGCTGCAACTGCAAGAAATAAAACCATGTTCAAATTAATTACTGACCCTGTCACAGTCATATAGCTAAAAGCATTAATAAAATACTTTTGTTTTGTTTAGCCAAACGTGAAAGTATGTTGAGAATGAATATAGCTTATTGCTCTGTGTATGTGTTTGAGCTTGTCGATATCAGCCGAGAACGATGGTGTCAATCCCCCTTTGTGTCTGTGAGCGATGGATTATATGAATGCAATCTGTTTGGCATTAAGGTGTAAACATGTCTACATGATACTCCTTCTGTAGATCTTTCCTGCCAACGTTCAGCAGAACAGTCACAATGATTTGATCTACTTTATTGGGAATATGCCCGCCGAATCGCATCGGCCAAGTTTTTGTAATCAATTGAATATTTCCATGTCATCAACTTTGCTAAAACATAGTTGCCTAGCCCTTTAGATCCAAAATGTTAATGGAAGTTAAGTAGTTTGAACAGACATTCATAGCAGACATACACACATACTGTAGGCCTCAGAGTAACCTCTGTCTAATTCATTTATAAACTATGAAAATGTTGGTCTACATTGTGTCAGAAGTTACAGTTAATCTATACTGATAGAAAGTTGACAGGTTTATATAAAATATAAAAATGGCTTATCGCAGATCTGTTTGAATCACTGACTGTATAAAGAAGAATGGATTTTGGGAGCCCATGCACTGCCTCCAGTTTCATTGCTATCAAACATATAATTTTCCAAATGTCTGTCTGTCTGAGTGAGTGTCTGTCTGTCTGTCTGTCTGTCTGTCTGTCTGTCTGTCTGTCTGTCACAGCGTTTCTCCTCAGTGGCTGGAGCAATTGATCTGAAATCGCATCACCATTAGCATATGAACACACCTGACATAACTGTGAAGCCCGTTTGTCACTTTCACAAATCATATGCTGTATATTAGCATTTTTATGGTGTATCTATATCTATTCTGCATCTAGCTTGAGGCATATCTATTCTGCATCTAGCATGAGGCAACATGTTTAACCAGCTGTGTGTGTGTGTGTGTGTGTGTGTGTGTGTGTGTGTGTGTGTGTGTGTGTGTGTGTGTGTGGGGGGGGGGGGGGGGGGTATTTCTTACATTGATGCTCCTACATATTATCATGCAAGCACCAGTTAAAGTTACTTTCCATCCCTCATATACTGTGTGCACAGTGCACATCCCATAACCCACACACTGCACATCATTTCGGAGCTCATATCTTTGAACGGGTAAGGGCTAGTTCTAACTAATTTAGAAAAGTGTGCTCTTCTGACTTCTGTTTGGTCATATGCACTTGGAATGGGATCTGAAAAATCTTGTGAGTTTTGGGCCAAACTGTCTGAGTATTTGTAAAAAGTGTGTTTTGAAGAAAACACACTATAAAATCTGGCACAAACAGGGCATATAAATTGCATCATGGAAAAATTGTGGCAGAGGTTCTGCTCTGGCATCCAGGGAGTGTGAGGGCACAGCTTCACGCCTATTGGGCCAACGTTGCCGGAGGTTATAGCTGCCCATTTGGATGCCCTAAGTATAGTATATTTTGTAATGTTAACATTTTATGTTTTCAACTAGGCCATCCAACACACACTGGCAGCCAGGGTATAATACAGTAGCAGCAAAGTCATTGTAAACATTAAACCCTCTCTTCACTTACCAAACTCATCCTTTATAGCGTTCTTGCCTATCTCCCCCAGAATATTTGCAATAATCTTAATCTGAACTGCAGGACTGGCGTAGGCACCCAGAATCGCATCAATGGTATCATACATGTCTTTGTTCTCTAGAGCAGCTTTTGACAACGGTTCTTGGCCATCAAAGTTTTCACGGTCTTCCAGTTCCCTCTTGAACTTCTTGAACTCGTCGGCAGTCAGCTTCTGCAGAGTCCTATTGATCAATTTACGGTTTGCCATGGTTGATGATGTCTGATGCAAAAAGAAGAGTTAACATACATTAACATCACAACTTCTCTTAATGTTTTAGGTATGGATAGACTGAACTCAAGCTTCAGTTGATGTTATATTGCAGGGGTCTTCAACAGGGGGTCCAGGACCCCTAGGGGATCCTCAGAGTTACTACAGGGGGTCCTCCAAATCTTTGAGTGATAGACATTTTTTCTCCTTTTTTATATTAACCACTTAAATCCTAGTGTCCATATTCTGAGAACTTTAGCCAAAAATAGAAGATCTACAAGCTCACAACACCTCGCACTGCGAGGCGTTGTGAGCTTGTAGATCAGCAATTTTCGGCAAAGAGCTTTGGTGTTTATGAAGTATTTACGGGTCAAGTCTCTCAACTACCTGAAAACGTTGAAGACCCCTGTTATATTGTATACATCAGAAGAAAAGAAAAAAAAAACATTAAAGGCACCTGTCTTTAAACATCTGTGAACAAGCTGAAAGAAGAAAAAAAATAAGAAAAAAAGGAAACATAATCTGCACCCTACACCTCTCAAAAAGAGTCTTCATGTTTCGTTATTTAATTAGACCAAGTTATAGCTCAGATATTTTCTTTTTAATTTCTGACTGTTTATTTTATGTTTTTGCATAGTCTTGTATATTTGTCTATCACTAAATGTTTATTGAGTGCTATAGCCACACCATATAGGCTTTCTTGGGTTTAAAATCCTTACAGCAGACCTTGTGTTGAACTGTACTTTTCCTGTGCTTTTTTTTTGTTGTTGTTGCAAACTGCAAATAAAGTATTCAGTCATTCAATCAGTGAACGGCTTCAGGCAAAAGGATTTACAGGGAGTCGACCAGAGGGAGCCAGTCAGTTGGACAACATACCAAAAAACCTAAAAAACTAAAACAACCTGATTTCAGAACCTGTTGTTTCTGAGGTTGGAAGGCTTGCAGGCTTCAAATAATTTAGATAAATATCTTCGGAAATCTGTAAGGGAAAGAAATGTATGGGTTTTCTATCTGTGGAACCGGAAAATGGCAGCCACTGCTGTCATTTCTGTACAGTATTTGACATTGTAATGAGTATGAGTTTTACATACACAGGGTCTGTGTGTTTAGTTTTGCCCTATTAGGAGTGTGACTTCTTCCAAAACCAAAAATGCTGAAATGCCCCTGTGACCCTGGTGCTCTGAACACGCGTCACGACACGTTGTGAGATTGGAGATCTGCTATTTTCTCTATTTTTGAACAGAACGTGTCTCTGCAAGGCCACAGACTGGACATGATTACACATACACGTATGCACTTGCACACACTCACTACTAGCTTCTTACACTATATGGCCCATGGCCCCGCCCAGGTTTCTCACCCATGTCTCTCCTCTGCCGTGTTCAGTTGTAAAGCAATCTTGACTAGACTACCTCAGTATTAAAGGCACAGTAAAGTGACATGCCTTTGTTATAATTAATAATTGTTAAATACTATCATGATAGTAGCAGTGCTCCCATGTCTGCTTAAGTGACATTTGGCTATTTCTGTAAAGTTGCTTGTAAATGTTGATAATTACAGGGTTGCGTTGCTTGGGGCTTGTTTCTAAAGTGTAGTTGCTTATTTGGGCTTGCTTGCTAATGTTAGTGGTTCTCAAACATTTTCATGGCAAAGGCCCCCAAATTAAGATGTAGGCCTATTTGTCTGCAGACAAGCATGGGATTTTGTTTACTGTCATTTTAGTATGTATTTTTTGTAAAGCCTAACTTACCCCCCCCCCCCCCCCACACACACACACACACACACACACACACACACACACACACACACACACACACACACACACACACACACACACACACACACACACACACACACACGCCCATTTTAATTTTACTTTAGTTTTGATTCCATAGAAACTCAAATGTATTATTTTCAGCATGATCACAGATGTGATCACAGATGTTTAAATAGACAGGTGCCATTAAAAACACTAAACACAAATTATTTTGCAGATTACAAAATACAACTTCAAATAAAAAAATGCTAAATTGCCTACAGTAGATCTAAAAGTCTATTAACATAAAACACAAATCTAAAATCTGCTATCATTCAAGGAGTCTTACCTGTGTTTCAGTGGGTTAGGAGACAGCTGTCTGAAGGGAGCTAGCTCTGTGCAGGTATAGTATCAAGTATGGTCCAGTAGTTGACAAGTGGGAAGTGGGAACTACTCTGTCTTTATGTTGTAGCTCGACAGGACTGGACCGTGATTGGTTCAGAACAATGGTGAGGTGTGGCAAATGCATGCATGAATTCGGGTGACCTGTTTTTAAGATCCCTCAAGGCAAAGGAGAATGTACATTGTAGGCCTACATTGAAGAGAAGAGAAGTTGACCAATAAAAGTAGAAATACCACAATATAAAAATAGTATTTTATAAGTAAAAGACCTGTCCTGTATTCAATATTTGAATAAAAGTTAAAAGTATTGGCATCGAGTAAATGTAATACATTTCTTATTAATGTGTCAAACACTTTTTCAAAAAATAGTCAACCTACAAGTTCACTTGTAGATCTGGAACTTGTAGATTGGCTATTTTTGAATATCCCAAGTATAAAAGAGGGCTTAAGTGGTTAATGTATGTCCAGAGTTACTACTTTTGAAGGTCTTTCTCAACCAGCTCACATAGTGAACATTTAGAAGAATTTTAGGAGTATCCAACATTTTTAAAAGGAGTCTCCAAGATTTCATAACAAATAAAAACTAGATTAAAATGTTAGGGTGGGACTAGTGGAGAGAATACTGTAGGTCAGGGTTGGGCAACTTTGATGATAGAGGGGGGCAGGGCAGGAATTTCAGGGAGGCCATGAAGGCCATGGCTGTCGTTGCCCCTCAGTTTGGCCTTGTGCCCCTCAAACCAATGGCATGACCTGAGGCCACAGTGGCCTTACTCCAGCTGACTGTACCCCTATCCCTATAAACTTCTTTGCCTTTTTGAGCGGTGGTCACAACGCTCCTATACGTGGCCGTGTGTGTGGGTCTGTCTGTCTGTTTGTCTGTTTGTCTGTCTGTCTGTCTCCGGGTATGTAGCCTGCAGTAACCTTTTCTGACCACACATGTTAAGGGAGGGGCGCTGTTGTTCAGGATAGGCCAGGCATAGGCCAGGCACACTCACACACAAACACACACAGGGGGCACACACACACACACACACACACACACACACACACACACACACACACACACACACACACACACACACACACCACCGCTCAGTTCACACAAGTGTGATTTTTTTTTATATTTTGGAAAACATTGGCAGGGGTCATCAACATGTCTGTACACGGACAAACGTGTCTGTGGCACGGAACATGGACAATGTCCGTGGCACATTTAGTATTTTGGTTATCATGTGTAATAATCTATCCTAAATATTCAATAATAAGGGTAATAATAATAAAGCGTTTGTTTGAATTATTTTGGGGACTGGTAGAGTGTCAGGATGATTAAGTCGTGTTGGCTACATGATTGCATCAGGTGAGGATGCAATGCAAGACAAGACAAGACATGAGTTTGGCAAAAGACAAAAGAATAAAACAATATTCGTTGATGGGTCAATGAATTGCAAAAACGATGCCGTGATAGTGAAGAAAGGGAACTTGGAAAGACTCTTTCTGACCAACCACAAATCATTTGACTGCTAGAAGGAAGTGAAGCCTTACGTATTTGTGTACCATACATGGAACTGTATTTGTCTCATCAGCAAGATGGTGAAGGAAGAGAACTTGCGGACAAACCACACATCATTTGACGAGACATTTCCAGCAGACAGAGAACTGAGAAAAATAAATAAACTAAGGAACTGAAATTTCAACCATTTAGCCAAATATGATACAGTATATATGTTCTTTTGTAAAATTATTGGACAGTTATTTTGTATGTCCGTGACAAAAATAAAATATTTATCAAAATGTCCATCACAAGCTGACATGGTGATGAACCCTGTACATCGGCATGTTGTGAGATCAGCTGTTTGAAATATTCAAAAATGTTTTTTCAAAATGGTAAAGAAAAGGAAAGAAAGGTTTAGTGATATTTAACTAAACTAAACTGATATATACATTTTTTAAGACCTCATCTTTAAACCAATGCAGTAAGTTTAACCCTTAAATTAAATTAAATTAAATTCATTATTTCAATGGACTAAAATCTTGGCCTTCCTGCCCTAGCATTTGGCCAAAGGCCAAGTGGCCTTGCCCCTAAAAAGACAACATTCTAGGCCTGGAGGGGGGCCACTGTTTCTGAATGGAGATGTGTAACCTGTATTTCCACACTCACTCCAGGGGGCAACATTGCATACTGTTTCTGTCGACAGAAACCTCTTATCTCCATATTTGAACGTAACTTATTTCGTAAATTGATGTCCCACTCCATCATTCTACTGTCACGAATAAGTAGCTAAAAATAGCCAGTCTACAAGCGCTAAGCGTGTCGCAATGCTGCGTGTTCTATATTTAGTTATACTGTAGGCTACTTACAAATGTAAACTTGAACTTTATTTGTAATACTATAGCCATGAAAACGACTAATATGGACTGAGGAAGGTCCGGTTTTGCATGTTTGGAATTAATATAATATATCCGTATATTCGTATCCCGATATTAACCTGTGGGCCGCATTAAGTGAAGGTGGGGGCCGAATGTGGCCCCCGGGCCGCCTGTTGCCCATGTATGCTGCAGTGTAGGTGTAGGCTATGAAGTAAAACTGAAAGTTGCTCAGTCAGAACACATTTCTGTGTTGTTTTCACAATAATTATAGTCATCAAACCTACTAATGTAGTTCTATAGGGTGTCAGGCATATTCGCCTAAAACGTATTCGCCTAAACGCATTTGGTCCTTTCGCCTGGCACTTTTGCCGTGGAGGAGAGTGTTTTCACCCACCCTGTCTGGCCGATTCGCCGCCGTTGAAGAGCCATTTCGCCTACAGACTGTACATGTTTACATCTCTCTCTCTCTCTCTCTCTCTCTCTCTCTCTCTCTCTCATCTCGCATGTTATCTCTGATCGAATCTCCACACCAATTGTCAAATATTAGAGGCAGAAATTGTGAAAATAGCCGATCTACATGCTCACATTGCAAGGTGTTGTGAGCATGTAGATCTGCTATTTTCACAATAGAACCTTATACAAAGTGTAATGCCTCAACTCAGTGCTTGTCAGGGTGGGGGGTCCCCAGTTAAAATATGCATTGCACCTGCAGGGCATAACTGTGAGATAAGAGCCATGCAAATGCTTCACATTCTTCCATATGAAATGCATATGATTCCCATATGGTAGGCTACGTATAAATTAATTCATTATTTGGACACACCTGATTCCAATAACTATCTGTATGTGATTACTATGGAGTGCATAGCCGTGTGTAATGGTCACCGTTTGACAGGTAACACCACTGTCACAATCGCTATAATATTTAAATGACAAAGGGATAATATGCAAACATGGACAGTCTGACAGCAGAATTGAGCGTAGATATACAGATTAGAGCTTTGGAATCAGGTGCGTCCAAATAATAATTAATTAATTGATACGTGCACTGCACAAATAGGTCATGAGTCATGATGTCCCGATATACATCATAGCATTTGATTTGGAAGATTATCATAGGCCTACTGCTGCTATGCTTTATGGAGAAGAAGGTTTGTAAAATATAGAGGACTAGATCTTACCCGTTCGAAGATATGTGCTCCAAAATATGTGCAGGGTGTGGGTTATGGGGAAAGTAACTGGAGCGTGCGTGAGAATATGTGGGAGCATCATAATGTAAGGAGGAGCAGCCCATGGAGGAGTGTATATTTATGATGGATACAAATAATATAACAGCAAAATTAGGTGAATAGAAGTATGGGGATGTATGCATGCACTTGCTAGTTTTTCCATACCCGTTGGAAGATGAGACACACATCACCCGGTGCATGCATGACCCATGCATGCAGAGAGAGAGAGAGAGAGAGAGAGAGAGAGAGAGAGAGAGAGAGAGAGAGAGAGAAAACGTGTGTCTCTTCACTGCAACATTCCTAACTGTGAGAGAGGTGTGTGTGGGGCTATGGGATCCCATGGCCTGGAGGAACAGACCGTAACCCTGACAACAGGCTGTAGAGTTCAACAGAAGTGTTGTAGAAAACGCTAATAAATAGCTTGAATTTGGGAAAAATTTAAATCGGGCTCCGTCACCGTGTGTATAATGCTAATGGTCAATGCCATGGGAAAGTTTGGATCAATCGCTGAAGCGAGTGAATAGATAAATGCATTGTGACCTCTGACTGACTGACTCCTCTAATTATATGATAGATATGCAGCAAAATTGTTCTGGTAGGAGGCGTGCAGATCAACCCTGCAAGCATAAACTTTCTGTGTCTGGTTCTGGTGCGCCCTCCTCTGCTCTGTGCCAAATTCTGTCTGTCTGTCTACATGTCTGTCTGTCTGACACACAGACAGACAGACATGTGGCAGCCCGGCCAGTGCGCATCGCATGTCATCGTTGCCTAGTTAAAGACACTCGACTCAGGGCCGGTTCTAGGATTCTGTTGGCCCTAAGCTAGATTTATTTTGGTGGCCCCCCAAAACCAGGGGTGAAAGTGGCTTGAAGTTCTTGCCGGAAAATCAGGGACACCTTTTGGCTGTGGCTGAATAAAAATCATGAAATATGAAAATGAATGATAGTGATCCACAGATAAGCCCTAATCATTTTTGATAGTTTAATCTGTTAAAAAGACTGTCAAAAGAACCTACAGTAGCAAGTTCACACTTTTGAGTGTTACTTGCATAATATCCTATGTAAACCACACTTCACACCCACATATGTCTGAGAAACGTTAACATTTCCTTCTTCTGCTGCGTGTTTTTAAAAGTGTTGCGAGTAGCCTTCTGAAAACTTAATTTGATATTTCCGTGCCCTCTGGTTTTTATAGGATATTTGTATGTTTCTTATATGGATCCCAGGAAGATTAGCTGTTGCTCCAACATCAGCTAATGGAGATCCATTAAATCCCCTACAATATGTGCACCTGCACCTGATGGAGGCAATGCATGCTAAACAGGTCACAGGTTAAACTGTATGCTACACAGGGACTAGGGAGTCAGTCGCTGCCAAAGAAATTAGTGCTGAATTGTCAGATGTCATGAAAGCTGTGAAGAAGCTGTGAAGAACACACTGCTCTACTTCACCATTCTGAGGCTTGATGGATTTTACATTGTCACACATTTTTAAGTTAAGTATCTGAGGGGCGCCTGCTGGCCTGGTGGTCAAGGCGCATACCACATACTAGGCTATGATGCCTGCTGGCGTCGCCGGTTCGATTCCCGATCCAGATGTCCTTTGCCACATGTCATTCCCCATCTCTCTCCCCATTTCCTGTCAGTCTACTATCCTATCAAAATAAAGGCATAAAAAGCCCAAAATCAAATCTTAAAACAAAAAAAAAGTTATGTATCTGGTCAGGAGTTTTTACTTCTCCAAATTAACTGCACAGAGCTGGCTGACAATTTCAATAATGATGTCTGGGTTGTGAGCTGCACAGAATGTTAAGGTTCTATGAAAGGCTGCAATGCAAGCAACATTCATGTACCATTCAAGAAATACGAATATTCAGTATGAGGTCCCTGCTTCATCTCTCATCAGCTAATAGGTCCTTGGCCGAAAAAACGTTGAAGACCCCTTATCTACATACAAGCAGAAATACTTCATCCAGGAACACAAACCTATCCATACTGTATATCCAGGGCCGAAAATCTTTAGGGGGGTCAAACTCCCCAAAATGCATAGAAAACTGCATTCTGGCACACTTACAGTATACCTAAAACTCCCAGCACAACCATCCCCTGATGTGACCCCCTAGTGGTTGTGGCCCTAAGCGACCGCTTATATTGCTTATAGCAAAAACCGGCCCTGACTCGACTTAACATTTTAAGCCAGGCAAAATGGATAAAGAAGACGGACCCTTGAACATTTAGGCGAAATGGCTCTTCAACGGCGGTGAAAAGACTCTCCTCCACGGCGAAAGTGCCAGGCGAAAGGACCAAATGTGTTGAGGCGAATACGTTTTAGGCGAATGGGCTGGTGACCGTTCTACAGCAGGGGTTCCCAAACTTTTTGACTCAGGGGCAAGCACCCCTATAAATATTTTTTTTCCTTCGAGGCACCCCTACATTATATTCATAATTTTCACTCCCAGCTTTGTGTTTAATTGAGTAAATCACAATTGCGTTGTACATTCAATTTAATTCACCTCCATATAAGGGGAAACATGAGGCAATATTTGCCATTATTATATATAACATTATTTTTACAGCTTTGACAGCTTTACAGCTCCATGACTATCATGTTGGGGTAATGCGAGATAGTGTGTTATATTTCTTTATTCTTTTCTTTTTTGAATGATTTTCTTTGTAGCATGATACTGTTGTGTTACATCAGGATAAAGATGTAGTTGTGACATTGCATTCCATGCCATGACAGTCATTTTTCAAGTTTCTTCCTTCGATGTTCTTGCCTGGTTCCAGACCCGAATCACTAGCCACACCCCCAGGGGCGTCACACCAAATTCTGGGCCCTGGGTACAAGGATTCACTGCGGGCCCCCCATGAATGTTAACTATTGAAAAATAGCAGATCTACAAGCTCGCAGCGCGGCACTCGGTGCCGCGCTGTGAGCTTGTATATCTGCTATTTTTCAATAGATAAAGTTATTAGGGCCCCTCCACCTTGGGCCCCAGTAACTCAGTCCCACTTTCCTACCCCTTGTGACGCACCTGCACACCCCTTTAAATGTATGTTTAACTAAATGTCAATTCAGGCTGACTGTCAGGCTACCGATGTTCCATTACTTAACGAGAATGGAATCACAATAATGTTCCAAGCCTTTCTTATCAACAGAATACGGTACCTGTCCTTAATGAAAACCACTATTAGCTTCCTTGCCAAAAAGAAAACTAGTTTAGCTGCTTGAATCTGATCTCCTCCTGTCCTCAATTAACACTCTCTTCAAAGCCAGCAGTCTCTAGTCTATACTGTCACTCTGAAAAGAATTGTGCTAAATGTCTCTAACGCTAAAGGTTATTGTGTTTTATTCATCTTATTTCAAATAACACAACACAATGCTAGAACAACAACAACAACAACAAAAAACTTGTGTGTGGTGGGTCTTTGAAGGGAGAATAAGCAGCTTCCTTCCTTTTATTTTTCATTTTCATAGTTACAACAGTCAGCAGTATGGAGACAGAAATGGTGTAGGTTGCCATTAAAAAAGAAGAAAAAGAAGCACCCAAAGAAGAAAAAGAAGCACCCAGGCAAAGACCTCCCCTATCGGTACTCCCAGGTCCATTTCTGGAACAGTTGTGTGTGTGTGTGTGTGTGTGTGTGTGTGTGTGCGTGTGCGTGTGTGTGTGTGTGTGTGTGCGCGTACGTGTGTGTGTGCGTGGGTGCATGCATGCCTGTCTGTCTGCCTGCCTGCCTGCCTGCCTGTGTGCGTTTGTGGGGCGCGTCCCGTAATGGCAACGCCCGTTAATGCAAAGCCCTGTTAAGGCAAAATGTAAGTGTACCAACAGTCAACACTCTGATACAGAGCTTATTCGTTTAAGTTGCTGAGTTTGTTCTAAGTTCAATAGTCTTCTGATGAAGCAGAGATGCCCTAGGCGTTTTCTTTTTGTATTTTTCACTTTGTGATCTCTGGTGAGTTTTGTTTCTAAGTTTCAATGTTAACCTGCTGCAGTGTGCACAGGTGCTTTCATGCCACTGATGAGGCTGCAGTGAAGAAAAGTAATCCATTGTGAAATGTAATCTAAGAGTACTAAACATCATTTAAACCAATCAGACAGAGAGTGATTTCCACAAATATTTTTTATTGAAAAAGGAAAACAAAACACCAAGTCTTCAAAGTAAGAACATTATATATATATAGACTACTATATACAAAATATGTACATCTTCCAAAACACACAGGAATGTAATTACGTAAATCTAGGTGCTTCATGTGAAACGCGATTCACATTTCACCATAACAAAAGGAGGCTACTCTGTTGCATTTTGCCTTAACGGGACGGCAGAAGGAGATTTGCATGTTGCCCTATCAGATACGGTAGGAGACCCGGGCCGTACATTTGCCCCGTTTGCCTTATCGGGGTTTACCTTAACGGGATTTCCCCCGTTTGGGCGTGCGTGCGTGCATGTGTGTGTGTTGTGCTGGGAAGTCTCAGAAGCCACTATGTCCAGAATGCTACCAGCCTCCACCTGAGTGGTTCTACTGCCCACAGTAAAACCCACTCACCTGACACAAAGTCCTGGATGAAGAGGTGAACAGAGGCTCTGATTTAGTCAAATATGCAAAGGGGGCACCCGCTGGCCTGGTGGTCAAGGCGCATACTACATACTAGGCTATGATGCCTGCTGGCGTCGCCGGTTCGATTCCCGAACCGGACGACCTTTGCCACATGTCATACCCCATCTCTCTCCCCATTTCCTGTCAGCCTACTGTCCTATCAAATAAAGGCATAAAAAGCCCAAAACAAATCTTTAAAAAAACAAAATAAAAAAAATGCAAAGTCTCAGTACATGTCCACACTATACTATGATGTCTCTGTCTCCGTCTCAGTCACCCATAGCATGTCTCTTAGTAGAAGTCCTCATAATGTTTTGATGCCTCATATTAAGGCCTGGGTTAGGGTGAAGGCATCTGAAGAGGTTTTGTACTGAGGTGGAGCAGCAGAGATGACTATATGAGAAACCTGCAACATATACTGTACACAGAACTACTTTGTTAAACTGTTTGTTACTTTGTTAGAAACAAGGACAACACGGTGTGTTGGTATTTCAACACACCGCATGCACCCAACACACATCACACACACGCACGCACGCACGCACACACATACACACCACACACACACACACACACGCGCCCTAACATGTTAGTTGTAGAATGTGAAACATGTCAGGTTTGGGTTGTCTACAGTGTTCCAGCGAGTGAAGGCGAGTAAGAAGAGATAATAAAACAAAGTTTGACCAGTTTGTCTAGTTTGACCCATGACCTTTCTGCTTTCTCTCTTCTCTTATAGTATTGCACCGTCCTTCATCCCTTTACGACAGCCTTTCCCCAAAAAGTGGGTCAGTAAGAAATATTCAAAATGTACTTGAGTAAAAGTACAAAGGTATCGGTATCAACATATATCTAAAGTGCCAAAAGTAAAAGTACTCATTGTGCAGAATGTCCCCATTTCACAGGTTCAAAATGTACAGTATAAAATATTTTTTGTTGTAGATCTGCTATTTTCAAATGGACAAAAGATATACTGTATAGGAATGAAGAGGTCAATGAGTGTTTTGTAATAAGAATCAAAATCTGCAAAGTAACTAAACTAACTAAACACCCTGGGGTGCCATGACGGCAGTCCAGTGGTGCCGCAAGATAATTTGATAATATTTAGAATTTATTTGGACACTTAAAAATAATATTTTGTATAATCTTAAACTTGAAGTACAAAGTTATTTTCAGTTCCAACCAAAACGGCTATTAGGGCTGAGTTCAATAACCACAATATACCGCCATACCGTGGTTGTGTAATGCATACCGCGGTGTCGAGTTCATTACCGCGATTATACTGCAATTATTTTTATAACTAAATATATTATAAAATAAAATAAAAAAAGTTAAGTGGATGACAGAGTTCACACCAGAATTATGACGACCAATGCAACTAGTCACAATAACTCATTGCAACAAAACCATTGCATGCAACTACTTCCTAACCATTATCTGTTGCAAGGAGTTCCATTGGCGCAGTCTAGGGCTCGGTGCAATAACTGCAACACAGCAGTTGTGTAATGCAGTGGGTCTAACCCTTTTCAGGCTGTGACCCCAAAATGTATCATCACCTTTTCGTTTACAGTACCCAACCTATCACAGCAGATGACATTCCTACACAAAGACAGAGACCTGAGACTACACCCTGCAGGAGCCCTGGGGGGTAAATGTAAATAAGCCACATTTGTTGCAGTAAGAGACAGACTTAAGCCCCCTTTATATGGAGACGACTGGAGACGCTGCCTGTCTCATTTTGGCATCGCGTTTACACCTCGTATTGGCTTGTTTTGTCTGTGTTTTGTCTGTGTTTACACAACGCGTGAATTCACGTAAAATGTGTCATGTTCCCAGCCTACATACAGTATACTGTGTAGTTGCCCTTCAACTATAAACTATATATTGCTTTTAATGAGACATGCATTGTAATTAGGCTACGCTCCCAAATCCATATTATTATCGTCTGTTCGCATATTCAATCCCGCAGCACTGCCAATCTGCTGAAGTTGAAAATCATGGAGGTTTTTTAGCGAGGTGAAACGCCAACAAAAGCCACCTGGAAGATGCAGGTTGGAACGTCATATATATGGAGCATATTTCTGGACATTATCTACGGGATGCGCGAATAAAGTCAGCAAAAATGTTCTGTGACTTCTGTCTAACTTAATTGAGTTAACCTATGCAAATAACAGCCTTAAGTCTCGGGCAGAAATGAGAGTACAGTAATATCTGAATATGGTTGTCATTGTACACAACACGCCCCAGCCCTAATGGCTATTATCTCAACATTTTCCTCACAACATAATCTCAGGGAGAATAATGGCAAATATTGTGTTATGTTTCCCCTTATATGGAGGTGAATTAATTTGAATGTACAACTCTGTACAATTCTGATTTACTCAATTAAACACAAAGCTGGGGGTTAAAACTATGAATATAATGAAGGGGTGCCTCGAAGGAAAAAGATATTTATAGGGGTACCCTGAGCCAAAAAAGTTTGGGAACCCTTGCTATAGAACTACATTAGTAGGTTTGATGACTATAATTATTGTGAAAACAACACAGAAATGTGTTCTGACTGAGCAACTTTCAGTTTTACTTCATAGCCTACACCTACACTGCAGCATACATGGGCAACAGGCGGCCCGGGGGCCACATGCGGCCCCCACCTTCACTTAATGCGGCCCACAGATTAATATCAGAATACGAATATACTGATATATTATATTAATTCCAAACATGCAAAACAGGACCTCAAAACAGGAGTTCATAAAGTTTACATATTGTAAGTAGCCTACAGTATAACGAAATAAAGAACACGCTAACACATTTAGCGCTTGTAGACTGGCTATTTTTAGCTACTTATTTGTGACAGTAGAATGATGGAGTGGGACATCAATTTATGAAATAACTTCAGGCAGACAACTCTTGGATTAATTTAAAATATATTGGTATTGAGCATTTACTGTGCAATTACTGAGCATGATATACAGTATGAAGCATAGCATGAGCAAGATATATGAAGCATAGTTTGGCATCAGGACTCTGTCTCTATTCATTCCCTGTAAGCATAAACATTTTAGATACATTATCAAATAGAATAATTATACCAAATAGAATTAAGACCCCCATAGGGGATGTAGAAACAGAGCCTACAGGTGGATGCCGGGGAGGTGGTGGGATTACAAAACAGTAGGCAGAGAGATTTAAATACCCGCCCTGATCAACCTGATCAGGGAGGCGCGCCCCCTGAGTTGTCTGCATGAACTAGCTACGCAAGCTGCGCCTCATTTACCTTCAAATATGGAGATAACAGGTTTCTGTCGACAGCAACTATATACAATGTTGCCCCCTGGAGTGAGTGTGGAAATACAGGTTACAGCACACATCTCCATTCAGAAACAGTGGCCCCCTCTATCATCAAAGTTGCCCAACCCTGACCTACAGTATCCTCTCCACCCTAACATTTTAGTCTAGTTTTTATTTGTTTTATTTGTTGTTTCTAAATGTTCACTATGTGAGCTTCAAAAAGTATTGCAAATAGCAGATCTACAAGCTCACAACGAGCTCGTAACTCTGGACATACATTAACCACTTTTTGCGACCGTAGGTCGCATTTACTACCAAAACCTCCACCGGCTGTCCGTGGGTGAGTGAGTGAGTCAGTCCGTCACACTTTTGCCCTGCTCATATCTCCACAACCGTTGCCCCCATCCATGCCAAATTTTGCACACACACTCCTTGACTGCCAAACTACAACCTCCAAGGACCCCCGGAGCCCCAGGGACCCCCAGGTCCCTGGGGGACCCCCAGATGTAAAAAATGACCAAATGTGCTCACACGTCACACTTTTTCCCTGCTTATATCTCCGCACCCGTTTACCCGATCCATGCCAGATTTTACACACACACTCCTTGCCTGCCAAACTACAACCTCCAAGGACCCCCGGAGCCCAAAAATGACCAAATGTGCAAAAATGACCAAATGACCACCCCAACGGGGCTGCTCACGGGGAATTCCCGGGGACCACCAACTCCTGGTGCTCCAGAACGGATGCAAAAGTGGTGGCGCCCCCAGTGGAGGACCCCCTGCCACTGCAGCGCACATAAAATGCCGTAACTCGGGCTAGGAGCGTCCGGGAGAGCCGGGGCCGGTACCTATTCGTCCGCCAAGGCAACGCGGAGACCCCACCCCTCATTTCTCACATGGCCCTATTCTAGCGCCACCTTCAGGCTGATTTTTAAAACACATTTTTGGACACTGCTCCTACAGTTTTTGCCCTAAAATCATGAATATCACTACACAGCATGTCTACACTCATGTCATCAACATGGATCAGGAAGATTTTGGAAAAACACATTTTTGCCCTATTTGTGGAGATAAGCCACCTACGGTCGCTTATCTCCCGATTAGGGAGTCTTACTGGTATACTTATATTCAAAAATAGCCGATCTACAAGTTCCAGATCTACAAGTGAACTTGTAGGTCGACTATTTTTAGAAAAAGAGTTTGACTCATTAATAAGAAATGTATTACATTTGCTCGATGCCAATGCTTTTAACTTTTATTCAAATATTGAATACAGGACAGGTCTTTTACTTATAAAATACTATTTTTATATTGTGGTATTTCTACTTTTATTGGTCAACTTCTCTTCTCAATGTAGGCCTACAGTGTACATTCTCCTTTGCCTTGAGGGATCTTAAAAACAGGTTACCCGAATTCATGCATGCATTTGCCACACCTCACCATTGTTCTGAACCAATCACGGTCTGTCAGAGCTACAGCATAAAGACAGAGCAGTTCCCACTTGTCAACTACAGTACTGGACCATACTTGATCCTACCTGCACAGAGCTCCCTTCAGACGATTGTCTCCTAACCCACAACACAGGTAAGACTCCTTGAATGATAGCAGATTTTAGATTTGTGTTTTAGGTTAATAGATTTTTAGATGTACTGTAGGCAATTTTGAATTTTGAGTTTTATTTTGTAATATGCAAAATAATTTGAGTTTAGTGATTTTAATGCCACCTGTCTATTTAAACATGCATCTGTGATCATGCTGAAAGCGAAAAAACTTACATTTTAGTTTCTATGGAGTCAAAACTAAAGTAAAATTAAAATGGGCGTGTGTGTGTGTGTGTGTGTGGGGGGGGGGGGGGGGGGGGGGGGGTAGTTAGGCTTTACAAATAATACATACTAAAATGACAGTATACACAATCCTTAGTCCTTAGTTTGAGTCTTTGCCAATTTGTCCCATGCATGAACTGAAAATACATTGTCATGTGGGTTTGCCAATTTCATCGGGAGAGAGAGAGAATATGCATTTATCAGTTTCAATTTGAAAGAGTTTCAGTTTCAGTTGTGTCTGCACGTTTCTGTGTGTCATCACTTTGTCCTGTGTCCTGTATGAGATCTCTCTCCTGACTGGATTAAATTGGTATCCCGACCTGCAAATGCATTTAGGGATAGCTCACCACAAATATAACTGTTTTTCTATTGATGACTCACCCCATGGACACTTGAGTTCAATGATACATTTCGTTTTTGTCGCATTCCTAAGACAATAACTTGATTATATATAATAAATTGACCCCCAGTGTAATCAATGGGCCTACAAAGAGTCTCCTCAAAGTATTGGCTTCGTAATGTGACAAAAAACAAACAACATTATTGAACTCGAGTCTCCTTGGGGTGAGTAATCAACAGAAAACAAGTCATTTTGGGGGTGAACTACTCCTTTAGAGGGCTGGAGAGACGGGGAGACCAGTCCCTTGTTCCAGACAAACACTCTTTAGGGCAGTGGTTCTCAAAGTGGATTCCAGGGACTCTGTGGGCTCCTTTAGGGGGTCTAAATGGACAAGTCTGTAACTCTGACGGGTTCATTTGGTTCCATTTGTACACTGTCAGAGTTAAGGGGAGACCTTGACATTTCAAAGTTTGAGAAACACTGCTTTAGGGCATAGCAGTGGGCGTGGTGTTCTGGTGCCACTAGAAGAATCGGCCATTCATTCTCCCTATAGATATTTACAAAAAGTGATTGATATAAATTATTTTAAGCCTAGAATGAAGCCATGATTAGCGTAGTATATCATGTAATTAAATATTATTATTATGTTCTTAACACAAATCTTGTATGGCACAAAACATTTCCAGATGGGGGGTGGGATGTCTGCAGACAAATAGGCCGACATCTCAATTTGGGGGTCTTTGCCATGAAAATGTTTGAGAACCACTAACATTAGGAAGGAAGCAAGCCCAAAAAAGCAACTACACTTTAGAAACCAGCCCCAAGCAATGCAACCCCCGCAATTATCAACATTTACAAGCAACTTTACAGAAAAACAAGCCAAAAGTCACTTATAATAAGCAGACATGGCAGCATTGTTACTATCATGATATTATAGAGCTATTTAACAATTATTTTTAACAAAGGCATGTCATTTCACTGTGCCTTTAATACTGAGATAGTCTAGTCAAGATTGCTTTACAACTGAACACGGCAGAGGAGAGACTTGGGTGAGAAACCTGGGTGGGGCCATGGGCCATATAGTGTAAGAAGCTAGTAGTGAGTGTGTGCATGTGCATACGTGTATGTGTAATCATGTCCAGTCTGTGGCCTTGCAGAGACACGTTCTGTTCAAAAATAGAGAAAATTGCAGATCTCCAATCTCACAACGTGTCGTAACGCGTATTCAGAGCACCAGGGTCTTCAGGGTCACAGGGGCATTTCAGCATTTTTGGTTTTGGAAGAAGTCACACTCTTAATAGGGCAAAACTAAACCCACAGACCCTGTGTATGTAAAAATCACACACTGGTGAATCATGACCATAAAACATTTGGTTCTGTGGATGGCTTGGTTCCAATCTTAAATAAAATCACCACTGCTACAGGCAAATTATTGGAAACAACAGGTTCTGAAATCAGGTTGCTTTGTTTTTTTGGTATGTTGTCCAACTGGCTGTCTCCCTCTGATCTACTGCCTGTAAATCCTTTTGCCTAAAGCCGTTCACTGATTGAATGACTGAAAACTTTATTTGCAGTTTGCAACAACAACAAAAAAAGCACGGGAAATGTACAGTTCAACACTAGTTCTGCTATAAGCATTTTAAACCCAAGAAAGCCTATATGGCTTTTTTCCATTGGGGTCCTTAGCACTCAATTCATAGAAACATTTAGTGACAGAAAAATATACAAGACTATGCAAAAACATGAAATAAACAGTCAGGAATTAAAAAGAAAAATATCTGAGCTATAAATCGGTCTAATTAAATAACGAAACATGAAGACTCTATTTGAGAGGTGTTGGGTGCAGTGCAGATTATGTTTTTCTTTTTTTCTTTCAGCTTGATCACAGATGTTTAAAGACAGGTGCCTTCTTCTGATATAATACAAACTTAACTGTTCTTTTTTTCAGACATCATCAACCATGGCAAACCGTAAATTGATCAAAAGGACTCTGGAGAAGCTGAGTGTCGACGAGTTCAAGAAGTTCAAGAGGGAACTGGAAGACCGTGAAAACTTTGATGGCCAAGAACCGCTGTCAAAAGCTGCTCTAGAGAACAAAGACATGTTTGACACCATTGATGCGATTCTGGGTGCCTACTCCAGTCCTGCAGTTCAGATTAAGATTATTGCAAATATTCTGGGGGAGATTGGCAAGAACACTATAAAGGATGAGTTTGGTAAGTGAAGAGAGGGTTTAATGTTTACAATGATTTGATTGTTTATATTTGCTGCTGCTGTATTATACCCTGGCTGCCAGTGTGTGTTGGATGGCCTAGTTGAAAACATAAAATGTTAACATTACAAAATATATTATACTTGGGGCATCCAAATCTCCGGCACCGTTGGCCCAATTGACATTAAGCTGTGCCCTCACACTCCCTGGATGACAGAGCAGAACCTCTGCCACAATTTTCCCATGATGCAATTTATATGCCCTGTTTGTGCCAGATTTCTTATAGTGAGTTTTCTTCAAAACACACTTTTTACAAATACTCAGACAGTTTGGTCCAAAACTCACATAAATTGGTACATGTTATCTCTGGGGTCTGTGATCAACTTAAGATTTGTCAGATCCCATTCCAAGTGCAAATGACCAAACCTGTGGTCAGAAGAGCACACTTTTCTAATTTAGTTAGAATAGCAATGAAACTGGAGGCAGTGCATGGGCTCCCAAAATCCATGCTTCACTATACAGTCAGTGATTCAAACAGATCTGCGATAAGCCATTTTTATTTTTTATATAAACCTGTTGACTTTCTCTCAGTATGGATTAACTGTGACTTCTGACACAATGTAGACAAACATAGTTTATGAATGTATTAGACAGAGGTTACTCTGAAGGCCTACAGTATGTGTGTATGTCTGCTATGACTGTCTGTTCAAACAACGTAACGTCCATTATTAACATGTTGGATCTAAAGGGCTAGGCAACTATGTTTTAGCAAAGTTGATGACATGGAAACATTCAATTGATTACAAAAACTCGGCAGGCGTATCGCGATACAGTAGATCAAATCATTGTGACTGTTCTGCTGAACGTTGGCAGGAAAGTTCTACAGAAGGAGTATCATGTAGACATGTTTACACCTTAATGCCAAAAAGATTGCATTTATATAATCCATCGCCCACAGACACAAAGGGGGAATGACACCATCGTTCTCGGCAGATAGCGACAAGTCTTAAGAGCAAACACATACACAGAGCAATAAGCTATATATAGATATACATTCTTAACATACTTTCACGTTTGGCTAAACAAAACAAAAGTATTTTATTAATGCTTTTAGCTATATGACTGTGACAGTGTCAGTAATTAATTTGAACATGGTTTTATTTCTTGCAGTTGCAGCTGTAGGTGCGCCATCAGTCCCAGGTAAGTTTGAAGTAGTTTGACTTGTTAACTTTGACAAGTTAACAATTCTTAACTTTCCAACTTTACTAGTCCATATTAGCTTATAATATGTTTGCATTTCTTTTTTAATTCATGTGAACCTTGTTTTGCAGTAACAGCAGCATCCAATGGATCAGCTGTTACAGGTGAGTGCTGCTTAAAGTAGTAGACTCAACAACTTAACAGTTAATTTCCAACCACCAGTTTATGATATCATTAGCTCACATTTTTGCATTTTAAAGTAATTTGAACATTGTTTTCTTTCCATCAGCAGCACCCAAAGGCGCGGCTGCATCTAGCCCAGGTGAGTGCTGTCATTACAGTAAATACAGACAATTAATTTTGACTTTAGGCTACACTTGTGTAGTAATGTTACCTAATGTTAACTATTCTTGTGTTTTGAAGACTGTGACCAGGTTAATTCCTATAGAAAACAGGCTATGTATACAGTATGTCCTAAAGTATATAGAAAAATCACTCAAATTAAATGTATCGTTTACAAGATCATATTGGGAGTCTTGTTACTATGTATTCTAATTATTATGAAACTTTAGGCTACTTTATGTGTGTAAGATTCCACAAATCTGAGATAGGCCGGATACAGACAGCTGTTAATATTCCAGTTACTGAGTGACGCAAATAAAGCACGTCTAATATCTTTTGTCCTACCCTCCACAGAGGTTGCCTGGGTGGATAAACACAAGCGTGCCCTGATTAATAGAGTGACGTGTTTGGACGCCATCATGGACGTCCTGGTCGAGGAGAGGATCATGAAGAACGAGGACTACGAGGGTGTCAGGTCTGAACGCACCGATCCGGGAAGGATGAGGGAACTCTTTAAACTCCTGGACAAGCGTGGGGCTCGAGCCAAGCGTGCTTTCTACAAAGGTCTTGAGGAACTCGAAGAATGTCTTATCGAGGACCTGAATGAGCAGGCCTAGGAAACATGAGGGACGTCACAAGGGGGGGGGGGAAAAGTGGGACTGAGTTACCATGGCCCAAGGTGGAGGGGCCTTAATTATTTTATACTTTAGCTATTGAAAAATCGCAGAGTGCCACGCTGCAAGCTTGTAGATCTGCTATCTTTGAAAAGTCGTGAAAATGTGTGCAAATCTTTGAATACATGTATTATTTTTAAGCAAACATTTGTAACTCAAATTTTACTTCTGGGGGGTCCCTGGAACTAAATATTTTGAGATGGGGGTCCGTGGCCAAATACATATCATTTTGGGGGTCCTTCACATGAAAAAGTTTGAGCACCACTGTCAAAAATATTCAAAGACTTGCACAAATTTTCACAATCTTTCAAAAATAGCAGATCTACAAGCTCACTGTGAGCTTGTACAGTATATTTGCTATTTTCCAATAGCTAAAACACAAAATAATAATGCGTTCCCAGTCTAAATGGGTTAAACCTCCTCCCCCTATGTAGAACATTCATGAGGGCCCGCAGTGAATCCTTGTACCCAGGGCCCAGAGTCATTAGTAATTTAAACCTTATTTTATATATTCTAAGTGGTCTTTAAGTGTTGCTAGTTTAGAAAATCTATTAGGCCTATATTTATATTATGGTCACAATATGATATTATGAATATCGCTATTGAGGTATTTGAATTGTACAGTATATTGTATTGGGGCCATGATGCCTTCACTGTCTCTTTATTGTATTAAGAGCTCCACACTTTAATTCCAATGTTTTCCTAATTCGTACTAATAACAATGTCTTTGATATTTTTTACCTAGGCTTTTCATGAGCTGGCATTCATGTTTTTCATAGTGGTGATATGTACAGGCCTACATGCATTTGAGGTGATGTTCAATTCTTCTTTAATAAAAATAAAAATATATACATATTCCAGTTCATAATCTTTGAATATACTGTATTGTATGCAATATTGATGTCAGATGAAGGTGCACTTTGGAACATATTTGGGTAACCTACCAATCTTTTTATGGGTCAATGTCCCTTTTTTCAGATCCTACATTTTGTTAGGAAAGGCCATTTTTTAAAGCCTGAGAATGAGTCTGTTTGTAGGAGACCCTTTTCTTTCCTACACTTATAGTTAGTACTTTTTCACCATCAGCTGAGGTTTCATAACAATACAGTACAATGGCTGGACTGGAACTTACTCGGGAACTTACTAGGGTTCAACAGGGGGTCTGGGACCCCTAGGGGGTCCTCAGAGTTACTACAGGGGGTCCTCCAAATCTTTGTGCATAGAAGCTTTTTTTTCTCCTTTTCTATATTAACCACTTGAACCCTAACATCCATATTCTGAGAACTTCAGCCAAAAATAGCAGATCTACAAGCTCACAACGCCTCGCGCTGCGAGCATAGAGGTTTCGTGTAGAGCAGACTAAGTACAGAGTGAAAGGTCAAGTTTATTAAGTATTGACAGTTCAAGTGGTTAAATATCTGGAAACACAAATTTACATGAACCCAAAATACACTGATGATTGTGCTGTCCAACGATGACACTATGGAATCTATGAAAAGGTTGTGGGGGTCCCTGCTTCATTTCTCTCTCTCTCGACTAAGGGGTCCTTGGCCTGAAAACGTTGGAATGGAATACAATGCATTGTAATCATGTGAGCCTTAGAGTAGACCTACTGTTGTTCTTGTGTTGTTGCATTACTTCAAAGTGACACAAAATAAAAACTCTGGCGCCCTCTACAGGAAGGAAAAGGGAAAACTGTTGTTCCAGAGGAGGCTCAGGTCCTCTGACATGTAGTGCAGTGGTGCAAAGTAACTATAGTACAATTACTCAAGTACTGTATTTAAGTAAAATTTTTAGGTATTTGTACTTGAGTATTTCCAATACCTTTAGGCTACTTATTACGTATTATTATAAAACATACATTAACCAACATCTACGTCTATTTTATACCTTGAAAATAGCCTCACATCGCGTCGCTTATACATCTGCTATTTTCAAAACTTTTGTACTTTTACGGATGGAACGGATGGAGGAAAGTGTCAGGAGTTGATTTATGACAGTGGTTCTCAACTGCAAATTATTTTGAGGGGCCCCCAGATGATTTTTTCTTTTTTTTAATATTTTTTATCCCACGGTTTTTGCAACCCATTTTTCTCACCCGGTGACTACCTAATCTGTAGTCCTGGTTTCCGCTCTCCCCCTGCCGCGCCAGGGGACATTGGGGAGCACCCGGCTGGCTAGGAGGAGGTAGTATAGAAACCAGGACTACTGCATGTTTTTGTGTGAGGGCCTATACCCAAGGAGACACGGGGAGAACATGCAAACTCACCACAGAAAGGCCCTATGGGGCTTTTAAGCCGTGACATCATTTTGTAGGCAAGGAGAATCTGCCCCCAGAGCATTTTCTGTCCCTCGCTATTTTCAACAGATCCGAGACAAAAATAACGACTAAAGTATAATTCTAACACTTTCCTTTCAACAACAAAGAGAAGAAAAATGTGTAAATAGTAAAAATAGTAAAAAGATTCACGGAAACTGGGGGCAGAAATTCTCCTCTGCCTACAAAATGATGTCATACTTAACAGCCCCATCGCCAACCCCACCTAGGGTGTGGGTGCTGATGACGCAGGTGGAGGAACACGCCCCCAGCGCCCACAGCTTCCCCCGGCGGGAATCGAACCCAGGACCTTCTAGCTGTGTGGCGAAGTGCTAACCACTGCACCACCGTGCCCCCAGATGATTAGCTTAATGTGAAACATTGTTTTCTCACTCAACAGTAGGCTACAAATTGTCAACTATTAGAGGCAGAAATTGTGAAAATAGCAGATCTACATGCTCACAATGCCACGCGTTGTTAGGCGTTGTGAGCATGTAGATCTGCTATTTTCACAATAGCACCGCGTGTTATACAAAATGTAATGCTTCAACTCTTAGTGCTCGTCAGGGTGGGGGGGTCCCCAGTTAAAATATGATTATTTTGGTGGTTGTGGGCTGAAAAGGTTGAGAACGACTGATTTATGACAGATGGCTACCAGCAAGAATGGGAAGGAAGATCTATAAGAAGACGGCAGTGAGACCAGCCATGCTGTACAGCAGGGGTCTTCAACAGGGGGTCCAGGACCCCTAAGGGGTCCTCAGAATTACTACAGGGGGTCCTCCAAATCTTCCAATCCTTTTTATATTAACAACTTGAACCCTAGAGTCCTTATTCTGAGAACTGTAGCCGGTCTACAAGCTAGATCGGCTATTTTCGGCAAAGAGATTTGGTGTAGAGGGGAAAAGGTACAGAGTAAAAGGTCAAGTTTATTAGGTAATAACAGCTCAAGTGGTTATATATCTGAAAACACAAATTGACATGAGTCCAAAATACACTGATGATTGTGCTGTCAAACGATGAAACTATATGGAATCTATGAAAAGGTTGTGGGGGTCCCTGCTTCATCTCTCTCTCTCAACTAAGGCCCCAACAGACTGGGCCAAAGGGGTATTTGGCCTGAAAACATTGACGACCCCTGTTGTACAGCTTGGAAACTGCCAAAAAAGACAGGAAGCAGAGCTGGAGGTGGCAGAACTGAGGAGGCTATGAATCTCTTTAGGAGTGACAAGGAGGGACAAGATCAGAAATTACTATATTAGAGCAGGTGTCTTCAACAGGGGGTCCGGGACCCCTAGGGGGTCCTCAGAGTTACTACAGGGGGTCCTCCAAATCTTTGTGTGATAGAAGCTTTTTTTTCTCCTTTTCTATATTAACCACTTGAACCCTAGAGTCCATATTCTGAGAATTATAGCCAAAAATAGCCGATCTACAAGCTCACAAAGCCTCGCAGCGCGAGGTGTTGTGAGCTTGTAGATCGGCTATTTTTGGCAAAGAGGTTTCATGTAGAGGGGAAAAAGAGCAGACTAAGTACAGAGTGATAGGTCAAGTTTATTAAGTATTGACCGTTCAAGTGGTTAACTATCTGGAAACACAAATTTACATGAACCCAAAATACACTAATGATTGTGCTGTCAAACGATGAAACTATATGGTATCTATGGGTTGTGGGGGGTCCCTGCTTCATCTCTCTCTCTCTACTCTACCTGAAAACGTTGAAGACCCCTGTATTAGAGGATCAGCACAGGTTTGGGGATGAAACACGAGAGGCGAGGTTGAGATGGTTTGGACATGTGCAGAGGAGGGATGAGGAGAGGTTCATTGGGAAAGGATGCTGAAGATGATGCTGGATGGAGAATAAAGTATTAAATAGTCTTTCCTTTAGACATGGAACTAAATCTGCACAAGCTCAGTGCCAGCTGATAGCGATTGAACTCATGTTCACACTGAACTCAAAACACACAAACCACATGAAGCAACCAACTCTATGGAAGCAACACACTGAAACAATAGTGTGTGTGTGTGTGTGTGTGTGTGTGTGTGTGTGTGTGTGTGTGTGTGTGTGTGTGTGTGTGTGTGTGTGTGTGTGTGTGTGTGTGTGTGTGTGTGTGTGTGTGTGTGTACATGCCATACGTGTGTGTGTGTGTATAGTTTTCTTGACCTACAGATTAACATCATGTTTTTTACAAACTGGAGCCTATATTTGGTCAGAATCTATCTCATATTAAATTGGGGAAAAGGTTCAATTGAGATGGGCATAAAAGGGATTGTATGTATGATCTCCATGTATGCGCATAAAAGGGATTGTATGTATGATGTCAGATGTCATAGACATCATAAGACTTTCACATAACGAATAATAACTGAGTAAGCATGTTTGGGCTCTCACAGCATATATCCATATACAGTACATAGATCTCCATATATGGGTACCAGGGGTCTCCATATATGGGTAACTGGTCCGATATACATCACTGGCCAGATAAGGCGAGGTCGCATGTCTTCCTGAGGCGTCTTAGTTTATTACAGATATTTAGTACAGATGTACTGTGAGCTTGTACATCTGCTATTTTTGAATAGCCAACATGGATAACGTGGTGAAAGGGGGGAACCACCCATTTTTAACATTGAACATACCGGTATGTCATTAATATACCTTTGAGTTGTTATGTGGAAATACAGTCCACTTACTGTACAACACCCACAATAGTCCACGCCTATAGAGGAAACTGAGTGGAGCATCAGAGATGACTATGAGAAACCTGCAACACACTGTACAGAAATACAACTATTTTGTTAATGAGTTCATGAGAAACGAGGACAACACGGTGGAATGAGCAACATGAGGACATTCATCTCCATAGTTGTTCTTCTGGGTGGTAAGTACAATATATTTCCAACCATAGATATTATCCACCCAACGCACTCACACACGCACATGAGCACAGACGCATGCATGTGTCGCACGCACGCACGCACGCACGCACGCACGCACGCGCACACACACACACACACACACACACACACACACACACACACACACACACACACACACACACACACACACACACACACACACACACACACACACACACACACACACACACACACAGTCAGTCAGTCACCCTGTCTCTTTCTTTCTTTCTCCCTCACTGTCTCTTAATTAATGGTTGCTATCATAAAACTGACACCTTTTCCATTGTCTTTTGACAGGGTTTTGTGGCGTTGAGTCTGTGGATGTGAGTGAGGAAGCGAAGGAGGGAGACAAGGTCACAATCAAATGCTCTCACACCCTGGCCAAGAGGTATTTCAAATACTTCTGCAAGGAACCATGTAGAGATGAAGACATCCTGATCAATAACAAAGGGGAAAGAAACGTTTCAAAAGGGAGATACCGCATCCAGGACGAAGGAAACACCTTCTTTGTGACCATTAGTGATCTGACAAGGGATGATTCCGGCCACTACAGGTGTGGAATAGAAAGACCCGGCTGTGACACATACACTTACGTACGACTCAACGTTTCGTACGGTGAGTTTATTTACAACAATGCTACTACTAAGTTAGGTTAGGTAATGTAGGACTTTGTGTAATTTTTATTTTGTAATAGCATGACTGTAGTTTGCACTCAGCTTCCTTAAAGGGATAGTTCACCACAAAATTATATTTTTCTATCGATTACTCACCCCATTGAGACTTGAATTCATGGATTTTATTTTAATGTTAAATGTTTTTGTTGCAATCCTAAAGCAATAATTTGATTACGAGCAGTGGTTCACTGGTTCCCTATATGGACACAAATAGCCTTATTTGTAACTTATGGAGACACAAAGAGTCTGCTCAAATTATTGGCTTAGGAATGCGAAAAAAACTAAAAAATTTATGGGGTGCATGGGGTGAGTAATCGATAGAAAAAGTTAGCAACAAAAAAAAAGTTTAAAAAAATCAATAACCAAAAACAATGCATAGCTATTTTTTTCTAATTTCAAAATATTTCCAGGAATTTCACGATCGTGGGAACCCTGAGTCTAGTTGTCTCCACCAGCCGAAGGCAGGGGGAGAGTATGTTTTCGCCCCTGTCCGTCCGTCAGTCCGTGCGTGCGTCCGTCCGTCCTCCGAGTTTGTTACCAGCTAATCTCCGGCGCCGTTGGCCTGGTCGCTGCCAAAATGAGCACACACACTCCCTGGATGCCAATTCAGAACCTCTGCCACACATTTTTCAAATGGCCCTGTTCTAGCGCCACCATGAGGCCGATGTTTGCAAAACACATTTCTGTACACTACTCCTACAGTTTTTGTCCAAAAATCACACAAATCGGTAGACAGTATCTCTACAGTCATGTGAACGACACGGATCTGTCCGATTGTCCATATTCCGTCCTGAGTGGCTGAGATTGGCTTTCAAAGTTTGTAAGATTGGTCCGTTTTGGACAAAATGCCTCAAATCACAAATGCAGAGTGCAATTAACATGAAATCACGCACACACGTTCCCACTAGGCCGAGTAAGAAATGCCACAATTTTTTGAAATCAGCCTCATGGTGGCGCTATAACAGGCCAATTCGTGGTTTTACATAACTCCACCGATCAGTTTCAAACTTTGTAAGCGCACTCCCTATAGGCCAAGGAAAAACCCTTTCCTTGCATTTTTCACATCAGCATTTTATAGGCCACCAGGAGGCCGACTTATGTAAGACACATTTTTGGATATTGCTCCTTCAGATTTTACCCAAAATTAACACAAATCAGTACACAGTATCTCTACAGTCATATGATCAAGATGGATCTGTCCCATATTAAATATTCCATCCTGATTGGCTAAGATTGGCCTCCAAACTTTGCAGGATTGATCCGTTTCGAACACAATGCCTCAAATCATGAACACAGCGTGCAATTGTAATGAAATTGTGCACGCACATTTGCAAAAGGCCAAGGAAGAAATTACACTACAAAATGTTCAAATCAGCCTCATGGTGGCGCCATGAAAGGTCTAAGATTGGTGAAGAACACATGCCACCCTTTTCACATTGGCCTATTATAGCACCACCAGGACGCACTGCTTCTAGTCAACTTTTGTTTGGGTAGGAAATTGTGTAATTTCCCTTTCACAATAGCATGGCAAGCTAAATTACATTTGCTTTGAGCTTCCCTATTTCTTGCAGCAGATACTGACAATTTTTCCCCCTATCAGTTATTCACCTCATGATGAGTCAAGAATCCTTGATTTTTCTTTTGTGAATTTATTTATATATAATTCAGGAATGTGAGTGTCAAAACAATTCTCGATGAATGACTTCATGGGGTGAGAGAGTGATAGAGACAGTATTAACCGTGCAAGTATTGCCAAAAAGGTGGAATTAGTTTTTTTGTGCAAGTTATATTGTCCATATAAAAAAGTAAAGAAAGAAGAAGGGGGGCAGGGGGAATCAAAGAAAATCTAATATTTACACATAATATAAAGGTGTGTGAGCATAGCAGCAGATGTTTACTGTAGTGTACATGACATACTATGGACATTAGTTAAAGGGATAGTTCACCCAAGAAATCCTATCGATTACTCACCCCATGGAAACTTGAATTCATGGATATTTATTTTTTTATTTTTTGTCGCATTCCTAAGCCAATCATTTGATGACCAGCCGTGGTTCCCTATGGAGACACAAAGAGCCTGCTTTGTTGCCTATGGAGACACAAAGAGTCTCCTCAAATTCGGAATGCGACAAAATGTGGCAAAAAAAACATATATATATCGATGAATTCAAGTCTCCATGATAGGGAAAAAAAAGGATTTTGGGGGTGAACTATCCCGGCTTTGGTTGCGAGAAAAACACAATAACAGAGAGAGAGAGAAAAAAATAAACGTGATGCCAGTCCACCCTCTGTCTTCCCTCTGACTCACCATCATAAAGTGTCTCCTGGTCTTCCTGGTCCTCCTACCGCTACTGCTGCTGCTGCTGCTGCTGCTGCTGCCGCCATCACCAAAGCCTCTACGTCAGCAGGTAAGACCTGGTGGTACAATGGGAAAAGTTTGTTTGGACGTCTCTCATTCTTCTGTTGAGAACAGTATGTTGTGTTTGTGTGTGTGTGTGTGGTTGCCCTGTCTAGAACTCAACACCTCTTCGCCAACATCCACCTATAGCATGCAAAAAACATTTAACAGGGGAATTGCTAGTAGCGTTCTTAACTTCTGCCCGAACCTGACCCAACATTTAGGGTAGGTATAGGGCCTAAAATGTATGCTAATTAGTCGAGCCGGGTAGGGCCTCGGGCTCAATGAAAAAATATATTTTATTATTTTATTACAAATTTCTTTCCAAACCCGACCATACCCAACGTTTTCGGGCCGGGTATAGGGCCTAAAATGTATGCTAACTAGTCGGGCCGGGTAGGGCCTCAGGCCGGCCCAGTTAGGGCCGGACGTTAATTTCCATGCCCGTTGAGAACTCTTAATTGCTAGATCTTCTCAGTTACAAGATATATGTACAAAAGGGCGTAAACTTAAAGTGCCCCTGAAAATTAAGGGAGGGCAAGCAAAGTTTCCTGGGGTTCAGAAGAAAGCCCAACCTTAAAATGGACACACATGCTACTGGGTTTGGGTGTGTTCTCAGATTAGCCCGACCTCAACAACTCAACGACGACATGACTCGGACACTGCAGATTGCAGGGATGCCCAAGCCAAGAGCTAATAAGGCATTCGCCACATGTGGAGGAGACGGTGCTTCCTGTATCCGTGATCTGTATCATGAAACACTTATTGTTGAATTTCCTAAATTTGTGCATCTACTATTGTTTTTTCTTAAATGTGAATGCAAATATGAGAGAGAGAAAGAGAGAGAAAGAAAGAGAGAGAGAGAAACTGAACATATTCAAATTGTAGGAAGTGGAACTGTCTTGAATAATATTATGCAGTAATACTGTATTTCCTGCAGTTCATCTTGTCATCCTTCGTGTTGGTATTGGAGTCAAGGTGTTGGCAGTGCTGCTGCTTCCTCTGGTTATGTTGTGGGCCTGGTGAGTTGCTTCATAACTCATCAAAATGTCAAGTCCCAATACTCGACTGTATGAAAAACATTTTCTAAAAAGATTAAAACATTTATTTAAATAAATATATTATTTCTTGTTTTTAAAGGAAACAAGATTCTGACATGGACAAAGCAGTGAGGAGAGCTTAATGTATTTTTTTATTGATTCTACTTATACTGATACATTTTATACAAAACATACTTATTGATGATTGTAAATGTGATGAATATTGAAGTGTGTTGTCATGTTTCAGGAGGACGGTCCAGATTACGTGAAGGTCAGTGGAAGTGTTGGTCGTAGACGAGGCTTCATCTCCTCTGCTCATCAGGACAGCAGGGTTGTAGAGGAAACCAACGTGTGAAGAAAGCATGGAAACATTTCTTTATAGACCAGCTGTTTAGCACTGTCACTGTCTGCTGCCATATGCTGAGATACAGCTTGAGAAGACAAGATCAGATAAACTGCAGCTTGTTATTGAATGCAATAAGAAATGTCAGTCCTTTTCTCTAATATTCTCTGATATTCAATTACTGCAAAGGTTTTATAAGGTTGGCTCGAAAATAAAGTACAAGGTGCACATTTGGTTACTATAATATTTGACAACATAGTCTTCATAGCATAAGGGGTCAGTTAAAGGAGAATACCCGACTAGCCTTTGACGTGTTTTCGAGTTTTGAAGCTAGATGGCGATTATTTCCCGATTCCCCTGGACCTGACACATCGGTGACGTAACTGGAACTAAAAAACAATTTCCTTTGTTTAGGAATTAAAAGGAGAAAAAATAAAACCACACATAACGTGTGTGTTTGTGGCGGGGGGCTGGATGCAAGGTTGACACGGAAGGGCCTTTCAAATGGATGGTCGCGTATAGACAAGGATTATTTCCCCCATTCTATGACACCCTCGTGGGCGTCCTTTGAATGCTCTGGTGTGCGGATCGGTGCAGAATATTCAGTGGGGTGGTGAAAAAGGCTCGGAATCTTGGCAGTCGTACCTAATGCCACTACATAGTACACAGTGTCTATTCCCGCCGGGCGACGCCATTATTGTCGTGAAGCCGTGAACTTGAACTCACGTTTGAAATCTTGTCTCAAGAGACTTTTGGTGCGTACTGGTTCTCTTATTGCACCCAGATGTCTCGCGACACAAACCTGAGTTCAAAGTTCACGGCACGTGACTTTTTGGGGAGATAAACCTTTAGACCATCATTGTCTGTTATTGCCCAAATAAAGCTCCTTTGTGAGATGTTGAAAATTAATACTATAACAAAGTTAAATGGCCTTGTATGCCAGATCTGCCAATAATAATGCTTAAAATGTTGTTGAAACAATAAAACATCTTTGAAATATAAATGCAGTCTGATTTTTTTTTTTTTTTGCAGTCTGAAGTTATATTTCTGTCACCGTGACCAATCCAGAGCAATAGATGTGTATGTACGGTTTCGTGATTTCAAAGCATTAAAAAAAAGGTAATATTTTATTCCTAATTCCTAACCTTGTAAGTAAGGCATGTGTTCTTTAACAACATGAACCCTAGAGTCCCTATTCTGGGCATGTCACTCAGAATTGGTGGATATTTGGCATAAAATAGGTAAACATGTTCAGCTTGTAGATTGGCTATTTTCTCCATTTGATGTACAACAAAGTAGTGTAGGGTGAAAGTAGTACTACCAGTAGTAGACATATACTGTATATACAACATGAAGCCTACACTAAATATTGTGCGAAGGCAGAGGAAACAACACATTTGAGCAGTTTTTACCTCCACTCCCCTTTTAGGCTGTGTTCATGTTCATCTCAGATGTAGCTTAACAAGTTTGCCAAAGCCCAATAATTTCAGGATGCATTTTATGCTCATAAGGGCAATTTTTGCTTCCTAACAAACTTAAAATGCTTAATTTACCTAAGCAAACTTCTATGCGATTGTTTTGGCTAAGTTGTTGGTGTCAAATGTATAACTTTAACATTGACCTTTCTAACAAATTAGGAAGGTTAACGGTTGTCCAGGTTACTATTAAGGCCTGTCCATAGTCTCTCAGAAACCAAACTTTTCTTCTGAATTACGGCTTTCCGACGTGCAGATCTCCGATCTCTAATTCGGAGTAAGGCTTTTCAGAAGTCGCGAGTGACGTCATTTTGTAGTCGAACCGGACCTTTCCGACGAAAAGTTTGGTTTCGGAGAGACTATGGACAGACCTTTGGTCTCTTTTACAAAAATATTAATAAATAATACACTCCTGCTTTACATTACTTGAGAACATCTTTCAATTTATTTTTCTTTGAGACTATCTTTATCCACTACCACCACCCCCCACCCAGTTTCAGGGCACTATTCCCAATTCTTTCATGGCATAATAATGTCATATTACATTGTACAATCTGTTTGTCACCTCAACTAGCAAAACCACCAGTAACCATTAAATGGCAACATAAGACAAGTATTGTTCCTTAGACTAGAAACTGTACAGTATTTGTGGACAGGTATGGTCCATTCAGTTCATTGTCAGTTCATGTCTGTAACATGTCTTTAATATAATGATTTTTAGCTCTGCAATGACTGAACAATCCACTGCTCAGTAAAAAAAAAAAAACGAACCTCTGTTCGAAGTGGAGCTGTGTGTGTGTGTGTGTGTGTGTGTGTGTGTGTGTGTGTGTGTGTGTGTGTGTGTGTGTGTGTGTGTGTGTGTGGGGGGGGGTGTCTGGCTTGGCCTGAACAACAGCGCCCTCGTGTGGTCACAAAAGGTCCTGTAGGCTACAGACAGACAGACAGACAGACAGACACACAGACACGGATACACACACGGCCACGTATAGGGAGCTCCACACAGCTCCAAAAAGTTTTATATTGGAGGTGTTTTAGTTACTGTGCGTTTGCGCATACTGTTGTTCAGGGACACTGACACATAGGCACAATTCAAAAGTAGCGCAAAAAAAAAAAAACATGATGCGATACGTTTTCGAACTTGCGGATCTGCAACTTTTGATGCTTTGAATCCTGAAAAGTAACAGTTTTGGATCAGGTTTCCACTCGACAGAAACGATTATGGTAGAATGTTTTAATTCACAGCCAGGAAGCTCAAATTGCACATTAAAGAGGGGGCAGTATTGGACCGCAATGATTTTGATAAAAGAAGCATTCACACACACTCAAATCTTTCATAGAATTGCTTTCATATTTATCAAAACTTCATAAATACAACTTACAATGTTACATGTTTACAGTGCAGTGTTGACCACTACAAGATAACAATTCAGTACAATGTGCACATCTTGATGCAAGCTTGCCTGACACGAGCAAGCTGTCAAAGGGAGATACATTTCCAGATAGGGCTGCAACTACCGATGGGTATTATTCTATCCACGGCTTTTTCGAATTTATCAAGAAGCAGATTGTTTTGGATAATTAAACATTTTGTATATTACATCAACAAATGTATGTAAAAAAAAAAACGGATTCGTTTTAGAATCGTCTGCTGGGTATGCTGTAATCATAGGTTTGTAATGATTCTTCTTTGTGTGCTTTATTTCCGTCAGGCTCAGCACATTTACCCTAGTATCCCTGCGGTTGCACATGACCGTTGGCAGCCAATAGCATTCTATGGGTACCAACAACGATGGCGGACACCCGAGGGGGAACCAATGGGTTCCCAGCGTCCATATTTGTTACGGTCTATGGGTTCAACTACAAAATGATATACTCTGTGACTGTTGTAGTGTTGGGTAAAAGTAGCAACAATAGCTGATCGTCTACTTTCAATATTTTTATTTTGGAGGGAGTCTTCAACCAGAATTGATCATTGTATTTAAATATATTATCTTTTAGTCGATTACATTTCTTAGTTCGAATAACTGTTGCAAAACCCCATTTCCAAACATACCTTTGTATCTGTAGTGGGTAGTGTGTGTGTGTGTGTGTGTGTGTGTGTGTGTGTGTGTGTGTGTGTGTTATGAAGTGGACTTCCGTCGGACCCTCTTGGGAAGGTGAAATGTGCTTGTAGCTGCTCCTTCCTGGCTCCTCGGAGCCACTGTCACCGAAAAAGAGAGACGGAGATAAAACGTAAGCTAATTATTTTCTTATTAACAATCGAGATTTTGGAGAAGGTTTTTTTTAAGACATTTTGTAAAAAATGAATTAAGCACTTAAAGGGATAGTTCACCCCCCAAAATACCTTTTTTCCCCCTTATACTCACCCCATGGAGACTTGAACTCATTGTCGCATTCCTAAGCTGATAATTTGAGGAGGCTCTTTGTGTCTCCATAGGGAACCAATGCTGGTCATCAAATTATTAGCTTAGGAATGAGACAAAAACTATAAAAAAAAAATCCATGAATTCAAGTCTCAATGGAGTGAATAATCAGATTTCTTTTTGTAAACCATCCCTTTAAGCCGTATTTTATATTTGTGGAGAAAAGACAGAAAAAAGCAGATCTGCTGTTCATGTTGTCAGGGGCAGATCTTCTTGGGTGATGTTATTGTAGATCTGATGTTTTCAGTATTAAAAATGTTGACTTACTCCTCTGAGCCACTGTCCCTCTCTCCGCCTTGGGCTGTGCTTCCTGTGAGGCCTCCTCCTGTGTCTCAGCCTCCGTCCCCTCAGTCTGCTCCCACTCAGGGCTGTCACACAAATTATTAAACTACTTTTTGTGTTTTATTTTCGAAAATGTATGCTCTACTCTGGGTGTTGTTGATGAATCTATCATGGTTAAATGGAGTTTAAGTTACAATGGGTTTGTATAGGAAGGGGGCATGTCTGATAAAAGAGAATATCAAATATCTAAATACAAGAAACGTAAAAACTCTCTGGGGTGTTCCCAAAAGCAGACGATAGAAGTGAAATATGCGTTTAAAGGTGATACACCATGCATTTAAAAAGTATTTATGTCATATTGTTTATGTCCCAAAAACGTTTTTCAAAAGGTTTGAGGCTAAATTACCACTCCTGAATAGAGAGCCTCTCATTTTTGAATGGCTCTCAGAGCATTTTCAGCTGCAGTACCACCTTTGGCCTGAACTGCGCCACCCCCTCCCCAAAATCTTTTTGAAATTTTTTTTTTTTCTTCTTCAAAAACGGCCGTCATCGACGGCAGCAAATCTGGACAGCCTGTTTTGAGAACCCGTGGGATGCTTTTAACCTCCACCTTCCCAAAACCAGAGAAAGACACAACAGTCTGAAATGGGACTTTGTGAGGATAGAAGGTGCTAGTGGGACCCCCAAAAAGGATTTAAAATAGGAAAAGTGAAATTTCATGGTGTATCACCTTTAAGAATCCCAACCCTAGTAATAAGTGTGACAGTTCCTACCCTGACTCGGTGCTCTGGGCAGGCATGGTCCTCAACCACTCCTGGTAGTAACCACGGAAACCATCGATGTGAACCAGGTAGTTGTTCCTGGTCTTGTACTGCCAGAGGGAAAGGGAGACGGCATGGATTAAAGTCAAATAAAATACCATGACTGAAAAATGGTGTACGGTGAAGTCCTATTATGCGACCGCATGAAAGGAGCCCCCACCCACACTAGTGCCGTTTCCTAAACAATTAACCATAAACATATTTTGAGATGGGGGTCCGTGGCTAAATACCTATCATTTTGGGGGTCCTTGACATGAAAATGTTTGAGAACCACTGATTTAGAGGAAGGATTTAGTAGTCGGGTCAAAGATCGGGTCAAAGATATTCATAGACTTGCACTCATTTTCACGATTTTTAAAAAACAGCAGATCTACAAGCTCGCAGCGCGGCACTAGGTGCCGCGCTGTGAGCTTGTATATCTGCTGTTTTTCAATAGTTAAAGTATAAAATAATGGTTAAAGTGGTTAGAATCTAACGCGACTCGGGCGCGTTCCAGGAATTTGAGAGTTAAACACAATACGTAAAATGATGATGTTTTAGTAATATTGATCCTGCTGTTCTACATACTGCCAACCAGGTGAAGAACTCACAGATTGAGGCTTTAACCCATTTAGGCCTAGGATTATTGACCGCTTTAACAATTGAAAAATAGCAGATATACAAGCTCACAGCGCGGCACCGAGTGCCGCGCTGCGAGCTTGTAGATCTGCTATTTCTGAAAAATCATGATTTTTCTTTGCAAGTCTTTGAATATATATATTTAAAAGCGAACATTTGTAACTCAAATATTTGCTTCTGGGGGGTCCCTGGAACAACATATTTTGAGATGGGGGTCCATGGCTAAATACCTGTAATTTTGGGGGTCCTTGACATGAAAAAGTTTGAGAACCAGTGATTTAGAGGAAGGATTTAGTAGTCGGGTCAAAGATCGGGTCAAAGACATTCAAAGACTTGCACACATTTTCATGATTTTTCAAAAATAGCAGACCTACAAGCTCGCTTGTATATCTGCTATTTTTCAATGGTTAAGGCATAAAATAGTGGTTAAAGTGGTTAAAATCTAACGCGACCCAGGCGCGTTCCAGGTATTTGAGTGTTAACCTTTGCTCTTAGGAAATATCCGACAACATAAGGGTTTTATGTTTTATTTATAAAAATATTTTTAGTTTGACCACTAATTCTTCGCTTAATCTTACATCAAACATCTTGCACACCGATTCCAATCTGAGTATATACAAAAGGAATTATTGGGTCTAAGGAGAGTTTCACTTGCTGACCAAGGAGCTTCAGGATTATCCTGTTTATGCGGTGGCCCAGTTTGATGCTTTGCGAGCAATACTGGAGCCGAATATTTAAAAGAAAACCATCAATTTCCACAACCCAACTAATCCTGAATACCGGCTCGTCGCAGTAGGGAAACGCAGGCACGCACGCGGCAGAGTTGAGTTGGCATTCCAGATTGTGTCACCGCATTGTTAAGGTGCGTGCGCTAGGTAAAGAACCTTTCATGAATCCGCAGATACATTATTCAGGGGTACAGCAGCCTAAAAAATAAAGCTGATCAGAAAAACCTGATCAGAAATCTTGAATGACAGACTAAACTTTGAGAGGCGGTGTGAATTTGTTTAATTAGAAAAAAAAAACCCTGACAATTTCAGATCAAAAATACGCACTCGTCTCTGGCTGATGCAAACGTATAAACATGGCCCACATTACACACCTTGTCGTAATTGGGTGGATACTGCGAGGCGAACTCCAGCTGTCTGATGACCACCTCGTTAGGCCACACCCCCAGGTCCCTCATGCTCTGGAGGAGCTTCTTCAGATAGACGTAGTCCAGCCTCCGAGCTGCTCGGCCAATCAGAGCAGAGAACACATGGACGTTAGGCCTCAGCCCCGCCTCCTACAAAAAGCACAAAGGGGGTCAAAAGCCACAAAAAAAAATAAGCTTCAGTAACATTTGTCGAAAATATCAGCTGATCTTTGTTAGCCTGGTTCCAGATGAATCTGTCATTGCAAAAACAATTACCCTCAGTGATATTGTCTGACGAGGCTAGATCTATTTTTTTTTTGTTTTTTTTTCTTTTTTTGACCCCATTTTATCTAGTAAACATGATTGCAATCGCGATTTTGCATGTTTCACCCCCATACAACCCCATCTTCCAATAATAGCTGCTTTCTCATGAATGCCTGAACGGATTTCCAATCGGATTTTTTTGTTTGAAAGCTGTGAAAAACGTGCACACACATGGTGCATGATTTGTGCATGGGCGTGCATGATCCGTGCACTATAAATTACATTGAAGTCTATGGAGAATTTGGCAGGGAAATCCCAAAGACGGCATATTCAAAATGTCAGGAAATGAGTTAAGACCCACTGTCACTGTAGACTCTAGTTAGTTACTAACTCACCTGCATGTCAGAGAGCAGCTGCAGTCCATCACTCTGTCTCTCACAGCCCAGAGCCAGACAGCCATAGCTCTGCACATCCACACTGATACGCCGCTGTTTCATTGCACACAACACAGCCTGGAAGAGGAGAAAGCAGCATGCAAACTTTAAATCAGTTCTGCGTCTCAAAGTTTGTCAAAGTCAAAGCACCCCCTCAAATTGATAATGTATTTGGCTGCAGAACCCCCCACACCATATGAAAAGAGTTCATGCCAGGGACACCCAGAAGCAAAGCTTTGTTAGAAATGTTCGCTTTATTCAAATATTTGCACAGATCTTTTCCCCCAAAAAATAGCAGATCTACAAGCTCTTAGCACGGCATGAAGTGACACGCGATGAGCTTGCAGATCTACTAGTTTTGAATAGCCAAAGTATAAAATAATGGTTAAAGTTGTGATGATATATTAACTAATTTGCAAAGTAAACCTCTTTGAAAATATGCAATATTTTTTAAACACAGTCACAACACAAATCTTGTATTGGGCAATGGGCACGATATATTTTCAGTTGGTCTTTGAAATGTAAAGGCTGTTTTAAATCAATAGTGTCTGCGAACATTGAACAGGGCTTCTCGAAATCTACTGTAGTGTAGTGCAGGCTGCGTGAGGTGCCCACTAGCGGCGCGCTCACCTTCGCGGAATCCATATCGCCGGCTCTCGCCGCTCGGCGAATCACGGAGTTGAAGAAGCCGCCGTCGAGCTTCACTTTGTGCTGCTTAGCGGCCTGCAGCAGGGTCTGCAGTGATTGGCTGCCGGGCTCCATGGTGTCGGCCAACAGGCTCAGGGTTTTGATGTCGGGGCGGAGCCCGTTGGCCTCCATCTTCTCCAGGACACCTCGGGCCCCACCGATCAGGGCGAGGCGGTCGGACGGCCCGGTCACGGCGCCCAGAGACACCACTCCGCCCCTCTCCTTCCCCTCAAAGATGTCCAGGAGGTTGGGGACCACCACGGAGCTCGCCTCTAGTGGACCACTGAACAGGTCATCTGGCTCCGTCTCCCTCACTGGCAACAGCTGCACGGAGAGGCCTGGTCCACTGCAGGGCTCCTCTGGTGGTGGGGAAAAGTAAAAGTATCATTACTGCAATGTAGAAATACTCTGTTACAACTAAGAGTCTGGAATTCAAAGCACAAAGGTAGGCTATCGGTGTTCAAATGTACCAAGTACCAAAAGTAGAAAGTACTCATTATGCACAATGTCCCATTTCCCAAGTTTTCAAATGTATAAAAAAATGTTTTGAAATGAGCAGATCTACAAGCTCACGATGCTTTTTGAGCTTGTACATCGGCTATTTTCAAATGGCCAATGCTTCGAGCTTGCGGATCTGCTACTTTTGATGCTTTTGTGTGACGTTGTGGTACGCTCACGTTGAATGTTAATTTACGAAGAAAATACAAATAAAACAAACAAAAAGGTTAGAATATGGAGATAAGAGGATTCTGCCTGACAGCAACAATATAATACAAGTAAAGGTGATTGACAGGCCTACCACTGTCCACACTACAGAGGCTGTCGTCTGGTTGACCGGCTGACCGGTCACTGTGAGCGGAAGGCTGAATGAACAGCTGCTGACCGGTCCGGTCACTGCGAGGGGAAGCCTGGATGAACAGCTGCTTTTCCAGGAGATCCACGTCTATAGGACCGCGTCCTGCTGAAAGGGGTGCAACAGTTAATCCAAGTAATACAAGTTCCAGAGAGCAGGGGCTGCCACACTGAAAGCTCTATCGCCGAGGGTCTGATTGTTGCTGGGAGGGATGTCCAGGAGCCCGGAGTCAGAAGACCTCGGGTTCCGAGCTGGCGAGTAATCCTCGAGGAGGTCTGACAGCCACCGTGGGGCTAGGGCAGGGTTCCCCAATAGGCGGCCCGCGGACCATTTGCGGCCCGCGGGGGGCTACTGTCTGGCCCCCACCAACCCCAGTAATAATGGTGCTATAAGAGCAGCAACAACACTAGTATATCGTTGTCGGCTGGAAATCTCGTATCTTCAAATTTGTACGTTCTTTCGCAAATCATACAAGGCCGTCGCACAAAAGTAGTGAAAACAGCCGATCTACAAGCACACAACGCCTCGCACCGCGAGGCGTTGTGTGCTTGTAGATCGGCTGTTTTCACTAGTTTAAATAATTTTAAAAATTATAAATTCAAAACGACCGGTTTTGGACATACAAGATTTTCACCCGACAACGACGATATCTGAACTGTCGCTGGAGTAGTGGGAACGCCGCAGTCGCCCCCTGCAATGTTGTGGCCCTCGGCTTGGTACCCTAGACATAATTCGGCCCTTGGGGAAAACTAATTGGGGAACCCTGGGCTAGGGGAGCAGTTTGTAGGTGATGCAGAACTTAACCGGAAGCCAGCGGAGGCGTTTGTGGGTGATGTGCTGCTTGGCACGGGTGAGCACCCTGGCAGCTGAGTTTTGCACATACTGCAGACTGTCCAGGGCTGTGTTGAGGAGCCCGGACAAGACAATACAATAATCCAGGTGGGATTATTTTTCATTTATTTCATAATTGTTTAGGTGGAAGAAGGTGGATTTGGTGACAGATTTGATGTGGTTGTGAGCTTGTAGATTGACAATTTGCCGAAGTATAAAATGCTGGTAAGTGGTTAAGCGATTCAATCAGTTTAATATAATTTAACAAACTACTCCATTATTTGATTAATCTAAAAAGGTACTGTAGTAAAATATAGTTGCAGCCCTACCTCCTGACTTGGTGTTGGTGGTGGTGACGTCTCTCCCTGGCTGAGCGGTCCAGACTGGGCTCAGCAGGAGCTCAGAGGCCAGGGCGGGCGCTCCGATGCCGCAGTCCCTCGCCGTACGCAACAGCAGGTTGTAGTTCTTAGAGTCTGGGCTAATCCCTGACATCAGCATCTGACGCCACACCTGAAAACAGTTAAATCACACACACATCACATCAAAGCTGCAATTTGGATTTATTTATCTATGGACGAAATCATTATGACCATATCACCACAAACAAAACATTTATTTCCGGGTAGACAACGCAGAGGAGTAGCATTGGAGCAGTATTTTATTCATTAGCCTTATCTTCTGGAAGTAGTGGTTGTTGTATGATATTGTTATTGAGTATTAGAAACATATTATTTTGTTCTAAATATACACATAAATTGGACCCCCCCCCCCCCCCCCCCCCCCCTGGGGGACCCAGTTGTAATTGTAGGAATTACGTTTAGTTTGACTCGGTTCCACAGATAAATAACCTAACTACAAGCTTGTTGTGAGCTTGCATATCGGATATTTTCACAAAGTTTGCCTCTTTCATACGAAATACTTGACAATTTGGCCAATTTGGTAGGACACCGACTTGCCTGAAGGTCATAATAAACCAAATATCCCCCTAGTGAACTCGCGAGGGTTTCCCCTTTCATGAGCGGAACATATGCCTATTTGGACAGCCAGGTTAGGATCCTGGGTAGGTACAGTTGAAGTTCCCCCTCTCTCTCTCTCATTCGTCAGGAGGGGACTGTAACTTTAATGTGGCATGTAGCTCACCTGTAGCGACAGCCTGAACCCTGTGTTTGTGTCCTTCAGGCATCCCATCAGCAGGTAGTGGAATGTCTCCTGTGTTACGGCATGGCCATTCTGTAGCATCTCCTATAGACACACACACACGTGTTGATTTTTATTTGACAAAATACAATTTCTTTATTTTGTAATTATGTTTGGGCTTTTCTGCCTTTATTGATAGGACAGTAGACTGACAGGAAATGGGGAGAGAGATGGAGAGTGACATGCAAAAAAGGTTGTGGGGATCGGGATTCGAACCCGCGACACAATGTCAGCCTAGGGTGCCTGGACCACCACGCCGGCAGCCCGGGCCACCAGTGTTGATTTTGACAGGACATTTTTGATTTCGTTTTTAGTCACAGTCTTTTGAATAACACTTAATTTAGTTTTAGCCACATTTTAGTCATCTGAAAAGTTTTAGTTTAGACTAAATCTAGAGTTGATTTGTCAACAAAAATGTGTTTTGGCGGCCTTGATAGTGTCGGAAATAATGCCTGATGAAATCAGCACTCTAGATACCTTTAAATATTTCGCAAGTATTCGCGGGATCGGCTACAAATGAGTTAAAGGGTTAATTCATTCGTTCATTGGTACCCTGATGGTGTGCAGACAGGCCAGCAGGTGGTTGGTCATGGCGTGGGTCTTGAGCAGGGCGTGGTAGGTGATGGTGCTGAGGGCGTAGTTCTTACGGCGGAGCTCCTGCTCCAGCTGCAGCGCCCGCTGAAGCCCCGCCTCTTTGTGCGGCGACTGAGCACAGGCGTTGAACAGGGCGGTGTACGTGAACTCGCTGGGAACCAAACCACGCTTCTTCATCTGGGAACATAAAGGCGAGGCAACCACAGTGGGTAACCAAACCAAATCAACTGAATCGATTTTGTTAACCCATTCGGAACGGGTACACTATGTTGTGTATCATTATTTTATGCTTTAACTTTTGAAAAATAGCAGATATACAAGCTCACAGCGCGGCACCGAGTGCCGCGCTGCGAGCTTGTAGATCTGCTATTTTTGAAAAATCGTGAAAATTAGAATTTTGACCAGGTTCTATAAGTGTCTTTTGAATCCTTCTGAAGATTTTTTTGAAAAACCTATGTTTCTATGTCAGCTATCTGGCCAGCCATCGTCAAAGAAAAGGTCCTTTTCACTTAACTGGAGCTCAGTTAGTCTGTTCTTGAGAGACTACTATGTCAGTGGTGCTCAAACCTTTTCATGTGAAGGACGCCCAAAATGATATGTATTTGGCCACGGACCCCCCCCCCCCCCCCCCATCTCAAAATATTTAGTTCCAGGGACCACCCAGAAGCAAAATTTGAGTTACAAACGTTCGCTTTGAAAATACATAATATTCAAAGATTTGCACACATTTTCACGACTTTTTCAAAAAATAGCAGATCTACAAGCTCGCAGCGCGGCACTCGGTGCCGCGCTGTGAGCTTGTATATCTGCTATTTTTCACTGGTTAAAGCATTCAATAATTCTAGGCCCAAATGGGTTAAACTTAAACTTGAGTTTCTATGCGTGAACATTTAACAATCCCAACACTCGTGGCATGAGAGTGAGCAGCATGCTGCACGTACGTCGTTGTACAGTTTGAAGGCGGTTTTGAGGCGTCCAGCGCGCCCACAGCCTCCTATCAGGACTGTGTAGTTGCATTCTTCTGGCTGCAGCCTCTCTCCCTTCAGCATGTCTCTGCTGAACATGTCCAAGGCTTCCTGGAGCTGAGAGACAATACAGGACACACAGAGAGGACAACCTTCTTTTATATACCCCAAAATATAATATATATATATACTGTATATATTTTGGGGTCTTTTATGCCTTTATTCATAGTAGATCATAGTAGAGATTAACAGGAAACGGGTAGAGAGAGATGGGGAGAGACATGCAGCAAAGATCGTCGGGAAAGGGACTCGAACCCGCGATGCCCTGGCTGTCTGTGGCTACTTAAGCCCGTATCAGAGTCTACGGTGGAGACCTATCCACCGCAAATTTGAGGTGGAAAGCTTTCCACCTCAAGTCAGAAAATAAGTGCAGGCCATCATAGTCACGGCCCACGGTGAAGTCCTTTACCCCGTCTAGACCGGTTCAGGTCGACCAATCAGTGAACGGGGTGTAGAGCCTGCCTGTCTGATAGTAAAAACAGAGAGATGTGTTGGGATTCACGGTGGAAAGCTCTCCACCGTAAGGAATGATGTAACGTTGTAGTTTCATGACTCAAAAAGACTCGAAAAGACTACACCGCGGTGTAAAGCCTTCCACCGCGGACTCGACTATGATACGGGCTTTAGGAGCTTTCCGTGGACTGAAGACTCACCTTTTCAGACTCCACCTAAACCCTTAGCACTACTGAAAAAAATCAATGACCATACATGAAGCTACCGGTAGTTAGCATTTTTTTTTTTTTTCTGATTATATTGTTTTGTTTTCTAGATAGATATTCATTTGCATTTGTTATATTGCTGTTGATGTACTGACATATTCTCTTGTTTATTATTGTGATGTTTTATCTGCTTATTGTAAGTCGCTTTGGATTAAAAGCGTCTGCTAAATGCCTAAACTGTAAACTGTAGCCCTGAACTGCAAGGCCAGCGGTCCGGGCCAGAGAGGACAACTTAACATGATTCTGAGCTGAGAGACAACACAGGACACACAGAGGACAACTTTAACATGTCTCTGAGCTGAGAGAAAATACACAGGAGGACAGCCATAGAGGACAACATGTCTCTCTAAGGCTGGACTCACACATATGCGTGAAACATCGTCTGAGAATGGCCACTGGGAACGCCGTACTAATGCATTGTCAATGCAAGGTTGTTTGGTTTTTTGTCGTTGCCGTGTCTCAAGCTAGCTAGGCTAGCTTGAGACACGGCAACGACAAAACACCAAACAACCTTCCATTGACAATGCATTGGACCTCCCCCTCCCCCCCTCTTTCTGACACGATAGCTGTCGCAAATGTGTGTGGCGCGCCTAAGCTGTGGTTAAGGGCTACATTGGGTGACGTCGGGACAGAAACAATACTCCGGGAGACCAGCATTTTGAGTATTTATGTGAATGTATTCTTATGTACTAAGTAAGCATGTATTTGTGGTAGAGTTCTCAAATTCTTTCCAAACCCGACCATACCCGACGTTTTCGGAGCCGACTGACTGAATGACTGAAGGATTGAGTGAGTGACTGAAGGAGTGGTCAGGAGTGGTTGAGTGTCATTGTCAGACAGACCTTGTTGTCTTTGATGAGCTTCTTGCACTGTAAGAAGTACCAGTAGGTGGTGTTGCGGTTCCTCCCGCGGGGCCGGAACCCCTCTCCTCCCTCTGCCTGCACATCCTCCTCGTCCTCCGGGTACCGGGCGTTCTGGAGCTCCGCGCTGCTCTTTCTGTACGAGCTCCTGGAGGCCACGTCGGCGGACAGCGCCCCGAAGTGACCCGCCTGTCCCTGGCCGTCCTCTGACCACCCTTCTGGGGAGGACACGTCTCGCCAAGGAGAAGGCGCTGAAAACAGTAATGTAAAGTAACTCAGTACATTTACTTAAGTACAGTTTTGAAGAACTTTGACTTTACGGGAATTCTACTACTTTTACTTCTACTCCCACCACATCTCAGAGGCAAATATTGTAACTTTTACCGGACTGAAATTATTTGAAAACAGTACTAGTTATTTTGTAGATTTTGATTATTATTACAAAACATAACATGTTTGAATATAGCCGATTGACAAGCTCAAAACGCGTTGCAGTAGATCTGCTATTTCAAAAGATTTGTATAGCCTACATTTGAATACTTGAAATATGGGATATTCTGCATAACGAGTACTTTCTTCTTTTGGTACTTTAAGTGCCAAAAGTTTTCCAGTGTAAATAAGCCGAAAAGCTTACTAGTATCTCCTTTTAGTTGACATTGTACCAGTTAACTGTACTGTCATGAAACTGTACCTTTTCCTATGAAACCTCTAATAGTCTTCAACCAATCAATAGTAATTTTGTTTTACCCATTTACCCAAGTACATTTAGAATTCCGGACTTTTAATTGTAACAGAGTATTTATACATTGCAGTATTGATACTTTAACTTTAGCTGTGTTCTATCCGTCTGTCATTCAATGTTATATGAGATGCTTCAATGGTTTCCTGTGGAAATAAGCCAAGTGCTTTTCTAGGATCTCCTTTTAGTAGACCCTGTACCACCGTCATGAAACTGTACCTTTTCTTATGCAAAACTTCTAAAAAAGTCTTCAATCAATCAATCAATCAATCAATCAATCAATCAAGCCATAAATCATAACTCTTTTAGAGCGCTTTTATTTTGGGACGTTAGCTCTTGTCCCAAAATAAAAGCACTCTACAAGAGTTATAGTTATTTATGATTTATGGCTATTTCAACTTATTGCGACCGTAAGGTCGCAGTTTAGTATCAAAACCCCCACCGGCCGTCCGTCCGTCGGTCGGTCGGTCGGTCGGTCACACGTCACACCTTTGCCCTGCTCATATCTGGGCTCGTTTGTGTATTGTATGACATCACGCCACATCATCGGCTGAGGACTGTGTGATGTCATCATATCTCCATATATGGAGACATAAGTTGCTCATGCCCAAATATGGGCTGGTGAGGTCAGACTTAGTGTGATGCGTAGGTTATCTCCATATATGGAGATTCAACTTCAATGAGTAACCATGGCAAATCACACCGTACACAAATGACCCTTATATAAGACCGGCATTATCTACCGACAGCTGCTATAAGCCAACCCTGGCGATAAGGTCTGAGTCGAAGAAATGCTTCTTTCCTGGTATAAGACCGGCATTGTCTGTCGTACATTTCGGTCAATTCCAGTGGGGATGCCATTGAAAAGTTAATCTAGTTGTACAAAGTAATCAAAGAATGGGTTGACTGGTAGGCTGGTTGACTGCTTTATCTGTGGAGAGTGTATGTCACTGAGAGTCCTTTTATAGCGATTGAAATCATGATGAGGTCACGATGAGTCATCTATGCCCAAATATAGATTTCTAGGTCAGATGGCCCATGGAGTTTGTGATGTCAAACCTAGCAACCCAATATAAACAAACCTGATGTCAGACCTGAAGTATCCTTTTATACCCATATATGGAGATACAGAGATCTCCATATATGGGCATATTAGAAAGCCCATATATGGGCATATACGGATGACATCAGGGATATCCATATATGGGCATAAAAGGGACAAGGGCTTACAGTTAAGAGATCTCCATATATGGGCATATCAGAAAGCCCATATATGTTCATATACTGATGACATCAGGAATATCCATATATGGGCATAAAAGGGACAAGGACTTACAGTTAAGAGATCTCCGGGCATAAAGGGACAAGGACTGTTACAGTAGATATAGAGATGTCCATATATGGGCATAAATGAACAAGGACTGACAAACACTGAGATCTCCATATAACCTATGGGAATATAAGGGACGAGGACAATGCGTAGCATTGTGAGCTTGTAGACCTATTTTCTAAATATTGTTGTACATTAAAAACTTGAAATGGGTCGTTCTGCATAGTACTTGGGATTTGTTGATGTAAATGTTCACATAGAGTGTAATAATTGGTAAAACAAACTTTTGGCCTATTTGTGGAGATAGGGAGTCTTACTGGTAGTAAAGAAACGCGAGTACCTTTTCCAGCACTGAGTGGGACTGATCCGGTGACACCCCTCCTGCAGTGACCTTCAGTGAACCACGGAGAGAGGCTGGGTATTCTCAACGTTCTCAATGCTGAACATAACGATGATGATGATGGGTTCTTTTTAGCCTTGTAAGCGCTGGAGACTCTTCTGATCGCCACGTGAGCCCGTAGCATTGATCTCCCGTCTCGCACGATGCGCGAACAGGCCACACATTTTAACATGTTGCCCGCTTAAATTAATATAATGTGGTTTACCTTACGAGACATCATTCACAACATGCCTTGCCTTGAAATGCCTTCATCACCGTGTGTGTTTTGAGTTCTGATAAGACCTGGCTAATGGATACGTCGTTACAGCAGCACATACAGACCTGGCTAATCGATTGTCGATGTACGGATTATATAGCCAGAAGATTCAGGCGATTACTGCCTCCTAGTGGTGATGTCATGGACTTGCTTCTGTTCCTTCCTGTTAGTGCAGTGGTTCTCACCGTTCTCAACCGCCTTTTCAGGCCGTGACCCCCAAAATAATCATATTTTAACTGGGGAGTGGGGACCCCCCACCCTGACGAGCACTAAGAGTTGAGGAATTACATTTTGTATAGGGTGTGCCAAATGTAGTTCTAAGAGCGGCCATTTCTTGGGTAAACACAGCCTTACACAGGTGTTCTGATTAGACTATAGCATTAGTTCTATCTATACTATAATTTTGCGAATGTCTGTCTGAGTGTCTGTCTGAAACAGCGTTTCTCCTCAATGGCTGGAGCAATTGATCTGAAATCGCATCACCATTAGCATATGAACACACCTGACATAACTGTGAAGCCCGTTTGTCACTTTCACAAATCGTATGCTGTATATTAGCATTTTTATGGTGTATCTACTATCTATTCTGCATCTAGCAGGCACATCTATTCTGCATCTAGCTTGAGGCAAAATGTTTAACCAGCTCTGTGTGTGTGTGTGTGTGTGTGTGTGTGTGTGTGTGTGTGTGTGTGTGTGTGTGTGTGTGTGTGCAGCCAGGCGGGTGTGGGGGGGGACAGTATCTCTGTAGCCATTAAACGAAACGGGTTTCTTACATTGATGCTCCTACATCATGCAAGCACCAGTTAAAGTTACTTTCCATCCCTCATATACTGTGTGCACAGTGCACATCCCATAACCCACACACTGCACATCATTTTGGAGCTCATATTTTTGAACGGGTAAGGGCTAGTGCAATCAAACAATTGAAACACCTGTGTTTTGACCCAAGAAATGGCTGCTAAGGACTACAATGACGTAGCCGCTGGCACACACTATAGCACCGTTTTTTTGTGTGAAAATAGCAGATCTACATGCTCGCAACATAGATCGTCTATTTTCACAATGTCTGCCTCTAATATTTGACAATTTGGCCAAAGTTTAGAGGTGTCCTTATTGTCACCGCCAGTGCAAAAAATGTTTGCCCTTGGCGGATTTGGGTCTTGCCCCGCTCAATTGTGAATCCATTTCCTCGCCCCTAAGAGTTGGGTGACCAATCAGGGCCCAATATTGGTCTGGTCTAAGCATGTGTCCGGAGATATATATATATTTTTGAAGCGGTGAAAACCGCTTCCAATGAGTGGCTTTGTGTGTCCCACGCCCATATATGGTCATTTCAGTCCAGAATGAACAGGCTTTTTCAAAAACAAAATGTATGTCACCTCATGTCCATATATGGTCACTCCAGTCCAGAATGAACAGGTTTTTTCTGTCTCGTACGTCCAGAATATCAGTCCAGAATGAATAGGCTTTTTCAAAAAGCAAAATGTGTGTCCCATGTCCATATATGGCCATTTCAGTTCAGAATGAATAGGTTTTATCTGTCCCGTCCGTCCGTCCGTCTGTCCGTCCGTCCGTCCGTCCGTCCGTCCGTGCGTACGTACGTACGTACGTCCGTATGTGTGTAGTGTCCATCCCGGTCTGATGATTGGATACTTTGAGGATTGGTCAAGCTTCACATGACAATTCGTCCCTCCAGATAAAATCATTAATTCATTCAGAATATAAAGAATGTATAGATCACAGAGTTCATAACTCTAGAACACATAGAATAAAAGTTCACCGCTTCACTTCGAACCGAGGTTTGATTTTTACCCACCCCTTGGAAAAAATAAACTTTCCATTTAGAATTACCAGACTCATATCCACGCAGTGATATAGTATGGCTACAAAAAGCTACAACTGTGAACTGCCATGACTAATTGACTATGACTGGACAGGGGTCATCGCTATTCTGGCTTGTGGTGGACATTTCTGTCAAAATTCTATTTTTGCCATTGACATACAAATGAGTGTACAATAATATTAGGACCACCATAAACACATCCTTGAAACGTTACTGTCCTAGAAGACTCCTTATGTGCCATAATGTCATAGTAAATCAGTGTCATACATATTCTGAGGGAAATCTGGAGACTGACATTCAGTAATTGGGTCTTATGATCCAAATAGGAACTTTCTAATCTTATAAAAACTCTCGCTTCGGATTTGTCTGTGTACGGACGGACACATTGATGACCCCTGGAACTGGAATTGTAATCTATGGTGAAAAGGCTAGACAACTAACCTTTTAATGAATGAATACACTGTCAGCTGCCAGTGACATCCCTTTCAAAACCAAAACCCTCTCACGTTTGGGAGGAGATAAGCAGGAATGAATTGGAACAACTAACTAATTTATACAGAGCTTTCTGTGGTGCATTGTCACCCACCCCAGTTCAAAGAACTGGCTTCAAACTTGCAATCTCCCAGAATTGTATCCGGTTTTAGGCATAATCTTTTGAATACAATTCCATTTAGTTTTAGTTATATTTTAGTCATCTGAAATGCTTTAGTTTTAGTCTAATTGACTAAATCTACAGTTGAATTTGTGGACTAAAATGTATTTTGGCTGGACTTGATAGCGTCGTAATGGCATATTTTACACTTAATTGCATGCAGACGTGAGAACAATTGTATTAACGTGAGAACAATGGCTTCCATATTAGCATTCGAGCTTTCCAGGAATAGAAATCCTGCTGTTTAGCTTGGATTCCCAGAGATGATGTCATGTCACTGTATGCAGGTCTCTGAAGTGTCCACTGAGACACAGACCGAGTATACAAACATTTTAGCATATTACGATGAACATTAGTGATTATATGAAGATAACTGAGAAAACAAAAAAAAAGTTGGTGGAGGTGACCTCCCAAATTATATGCAGCAGGGGACACGGCCCCTAGGTTGAGAACCACTGGCATATAGCACCATCTATCTCCCTAACCCTTTCTGGGATCCCCAGGTGTCGTTGGCATCTGGCTATGTGTGTATGTATGTCGTTCCGTCTGTGCTTCTGTCCCGCAGAGCTTGGCATTCATTGACTAAGCTCTTTTTTTTCTAGTTTTGTCTGATTTTTCTTGTCGTTTGACTCGAAAGGTATGCTATGTGTAAATCCATGGTTTTAGCCTTGGTCACTCACAGGAAAATGGGGGCCAACCATAGAGCGCAGGGGGCCAAGGCCAGCATTACCGCTTGCTGACACTCATTGTCCTTCATTGAAGTGAAGTTCCCCACCTCTAACCCTCCCTTCGATGAACTAGCAGGCATATCTTCTCAGTGGAATTGAGAAAACAGCCAGCCACACAATAAATGTCCTTTTCGCATATAGTTTTATTTACACTACTAATCTCCACGGAGAGAACAACAAGTTTCAATCGCACAGGTCTTCATCAGCGTTACTCTGTCCGTGGAGAGGTAAATAAAAATTGCAGTGCTTTCTCCTATTCCCCTTGTGGAACATCTAGAGAGGGTGGGCTACAAGCCATAGAAAGCCGACAGGCGCTCTTTCAGCACAGGGGGGAAATGCTCACAGAATTGCTGCCAGGTCTCCTGGCCCATGTGGTCCTTGAAGCCGTGCAGGATCTTATGGAACACGTCTCTCAGGTCATCTTTAGGGTCGACATAGAAAGCCACCGCATCGCAGAAGAAGATATAATCCTGCACGACCCCTCCAGGGTTGCGCTCAATCATCATGCAGATTCCTCTGAAAGCCGAATCCTTCTCCTCCTCTTCTCGGATATTCCTCATTGACACGCACCACGGTCTGATGAATCGCTGCAGCTGCGGTGCCACCTCCTGCGGACAGACATAACCCAGACGGCCAATCGTAATGGCCGTGTTATCCAACAAGGCCTTATGGGTATTGGACTGGTTGATGATCTGCACCAGGTGTGGCAGAACCGTGCCCACATAGGGCTCCATCTCCGCGCCCATCTGTAAGGAGATCTCGCCGATTGCCCAGGTGGTGTTGTTACACACGTAAATAAACTCTGGGTTCAGGTTGCGTCCCAGGATGGCCATGACCTCGGCAATGCAGGACTTGACGTGAGGGAAGCAGGCCTTGGTTAGATCTCCCAGCAGTGCAAAGGAGCTCTGTCTCACCTCGGGCATGCTGTCCTGCATGCACTGTAAGAGCAGGGTCACGATGTTGGAGTGAGCCACCAGTTGCTCCATGTGGCCCCTGAGGCCCTCGGCCAAGCCGCTCAGCAGGTCCAGGGCCACGATCATGAAGTCCTTGTCAACGGCCTCGTACTCGTCTGGGTGCTGGTCGTACCTATGAGCCTGGGCAAGGGTCTTCTGGACCACGGCGGTGCAGCGTTGGAACACAGGATCACAGTAAGGCAGGAAGCCACTCTGCAGGGCTGTGGCTACTGACGACAGACACTCCAGCAGAGGGAAGTGATCCTTGTCCCCATCCTTCAGCTCATTCCACTTGGCGATGAGGGGAGGCATCAACTTCTGGATGTGCTCAGGCTGGTTCAGATGATGTCCCACAGAGTCAGCCAGGGTACCTATGATGTCGTACAGCATGAGCAGGTTTTTGTGCTGGTACTTCCCGAAAGCGAAGACCAACGTGTCCAGGATGAGGCTCAAATAGGGGACCAGCTCCGTGCAGGCCTTCTCCTCCAGGGTAGCAAAGGCACCGCAGGCAGCCTCCTGCACACTCTTGTTGCCGTCTAGAATGCGTTTCAGCAGATTGGTCATGACGGGCTTGAGGTGGGAGTCGGGGGGCTGTGACACCACCCAGTGGGCATAGCGACCCAGGGTCCAGCAGGCAATGGAACGCACCAGGGCCTTCTTGTCACACAGACACTGGATGAGGTGGGGGATTAGCTCAGGCAGATAGGGAACCATGCCCTGCATGCAGCCTTCTGCAATTGCTCCCAGTACAAGGATCCCAGACTCCTTGTTGACCCAGTCGGGGTGGAAGAGTAGATCTTTGAGCTGGGGCAGGAGGTGGGGAAGTAGATCATCATGGTACACATTGGCCAGCACATCCAAGGCTTCAGCCGAACACTTACGGAGGTTCCAGTCGGACAACGTGTCATCATCTTCATCTATGTCCTCTGCTTCCTCACCCTCGTGCTGGAATGTGACGGCGCGTGGATTGTGGAAAGTTGGCTTGATGTCCTGTTCGCTGTCCGGCACGGCACCGTCCTCTTCCACATCACCCTTGAGCATGATGTCAATCTCTGAATACTTGGTCCCATTCACCAGGATAGGAATCAGTTGCACCAGGTGTTCAGCTAGCACCTCCTTATAAATAGGTTGCTCAGCCAGGGTCAGCCAGAACTCACAGGCCTCCAGAGCCACGTTGTCATCCGGGTCATGAGTCCGCTGCAGCATGTGCTGGATGATGGTGTGCATGTAGGGGATGATGCGGTCAATGCGGACCTCTAGCAACGTGACCAAAGCCCTGCACACATTCTTCCTCACCTCCGAGTCCTCGTCTGCAGCCAGCGCAAACAGACCCTCTATGAAGGTTTCCATGTTGTCCATCAGGGCCTGAGGTCTGCCGGCTATGAACTGGTTCACACAGGCTATGGCGTGCGACCTGATCTTGGGGCTGCCGTTCTTGAAGAACTGGAGAAACGTGGGGATCATCGCGTCTAGTGGTCTGTTCAGAGCATCGCTCTCCAACAGTTCCGACGAGTCCTCGCAGATCTTGCGCAGCGCGCCAAACGAGCCCTCGCAGGTGTTGTAGTCCTCCGAGCTCAGCAGACTGCAGAGGCGGGGCAGCAGCTCGGGCCACTCCTGCAGCTTCCTTTTAGAGGCGATGGTCGTGATCAGGATCCCAACGGTGGCACGGACGAGGGGGTCGCCGATGTTGTCCAGACATTCCTGCTTGATAAAGTCGGCCACGGTCGGTGGGAAGTTGTCGTAGTGGGCCCAGACGTTGTTCTTCAGGATCAGACCGCTCAGAGAGCGGGTGGGCACGTCTTCGGCTTTCAGTCGCGTGAGGACAAAGATCAGATAGTTGTTGAAGTCGGGGAACTGGTTGAGCTGTTGGAGTTTCTGCTGGACAGCTCTCTGTGTGGCTGTGCTAGCCGACTGGGAGTCCTTGAGAAGTTGGACGACCTGCCGGAGACCCTGTTCCTCTGGCTGCCACTCCATCAGTGCGGTCTCTGTGTATTTCTTTTTGATGGAGCCATGTACTCTTATTGTGCTCGTCTATGACATCATTCGTCTATGACGTCAGTGCTGTGATGTCAGGAATCCTCGTATTGGTAAATACATCCTCGTATATGTAAAACTAGACCAGGTCAACCTGGTTGTGCCAGACCCCTGTCTGTCATCATCATTTATGACATCATGCCTTTTGTAGGCATGTCATCATCATGTCATCATCATATATACCCTTTATATAGAAAACCAGGACAGACAGACAGACCGACATTTGCTTATGTAGGCCTACCCATTTCATGGGTCTGGCAAACATACTTAAAAGTAGTTAACTAGTGGTTCCTATCGTAGGCGGTTGCGTCATATATATCCAAATGTGGAGTTACATGACATCAGACTAGGGCTTCACTCAAATATACTTTATTGGTTGATTCAGATACAGGATTATATGAATATTTGGCTATTTGTTTTATGTAAAGCTCTAAAATATATATATAGTACCTAATTAGACCATGTCAAGTTCTGATTCCCAAAAAATTAAAAGATGAAATAAGAGACATGCTTTTTAATCTATAGACAATGAACGTATATGTATGTATATAATGCAATACATTTCTAATTTGTCATTTTATTTGAATAATAGCATATATTTGCTTCCATATTTTTAGGCCTATACTTTGTGTGTTGTTCATAGACAATATCGGGTGGGTGGGTCGACGAATGGACGAACGGATGGATGGACCTAGTATTGATTCTGCAGGGGGATTCAGCTGTCCACACCACAGTTGTGAAACACAAGACAGATAATGGAAAATATACTGATAATGACAATTATAATTAACTAGAAATACTGTTCATACGAAACAGTGTGGGCTCGCATGGAACACCATGTATGGGCATAAAGATCTACCCAAAGGGCACTCGTCCAACAAAACAATACTGGACGCGGGCGGCTGCGCAGCGTCGCGTCGCGGTATCGATGGACGTGAAGTGCCACGCGGTAACACCAACTGGATGCGGCGCGCTGCCACACAGCACATCCATTTCCCCCGGTGGGCAGAACCATGGGAGAACATATTCACCGCGCGGCAACGCTGGAAAAATAGAACAGCTGCGGGTGTGGGTTTGTTCATTGAGGGGCCGTATGTTTTGACGCTCTGCTTCCGCGCCGCCTCCGCGTCCGGTATGTGTTCCCCTTTAGACTCCTACATTCAATGGGTCTCTCTTCCCCTTTCTCCAGACTCATTTCCCTTTGGAAATGCATTGGGTGGTTAAAGTTATATATTTCAAAAACTACAAATGATTTCACGTGACATCTCCTATATGCACCTTCCTAATTGGCTAAAAGTTTTTATTTTCTGTTTCCTCATTCCTCACCACACTAATTACATTGGTAGAAGGTACCTTGCGTCTTCAGAATTCAGAGCTAAGCAGGGATGTACTCCTTAATGCAGACATCAGAACTAGATACAACACTTGCAATTTCCAGAGGGTGTACGAGCTGGCAGGATGTATGGAGCACCGGGATGACTGGAAGCTACGATGGAAGGCTCTTCTGAGGACGACCTAGAGAATTTCCCAGAATTGCAAGTGTTCTGATAATAGAATTCCCAAATTACGTCAGGGGAACCACACTCTGGATTTCCAAAATTGCATCTTTCTAGTTCGTCACAGGATAAGTAGTCTCGCGTGGCCAGACTGTTGACTCCGCGATTTGGAAATGCTCCCGTCATACAGTCTGGAATAAAGTTAGAAGAACGATGAGTAACCGGTTAAAGTGGAAGTGAAGCCTCATCGTCACTTCCGTTTCCGTCTCTCATCGAGCACATTTATCATTATATAAATAAAAATCATATAAGCATGTTTAGCTTGCTGCTTAGCAAAAATGACATTTTAAAATATATTTTCTTGAACGGTAATGACAGTTTCCATTACTCTCCGTTCAGGAGCTGTAGTTCTCTATATAGCATTCGGAGATTGTGGAATAGTTAGTTTCTGGCTACGCGAGACTACAGGCTAAGGTGCCAGTTCCCCATGACATCACATCTTGTCTACGGGGTTGATGCCCAGGATGTGGAAGCCTTTGGCCATGACGGCCGCCGTGGCCTCGCACAGCAGCATCCTGGACATGTCCACCTTCACCACCTCACCCGTCTCCCGGTCCTTCTCCACGCAGTAGCACCGGTCGTAGAAATCGGTGAAGGTGGTCGCCAGCTCATACATGTAGTCGCACAGCGTGTGCGGCAGCAGGTCGTCCACCATCCTGTGCAGGATCTCTGGGAAGCGCAGCACGCACTTCCCCAGCTTCCACTCCTTGTCGTGTTCCAGCCGGACCTCCGCAGTGGTCGCCGCCGCCCTCCGCAGCGCGGCCCCATCCAGGCCTGCTAGGCGGGCAATGGACCTGATGCGCGCGAACGCGTACAGCAGATACGCCGCCGTGTTCCCCCGGTCTTCCAGCATCTTGTCGAAGGAGAACACGTAGTCGTTGGCGCGGTTGTGCGACAGGTCCGCATACTTGATGCAGCCGAACGCCACGGCACGCTGGGCCCGCCGCAGCTCGTCGGCACTCAGCACCTGGTCCCGTCCGTTCTCCTTCAGCTTGTCCATGGACCTCTTGAGTCCTTCATCTAGCAAGTCCATCAGCCTCACTGTGTCTCCGGAGCGGGTCTTAAACTTCTTCCTGTCCTCTCCCAGCACCACCCCGAAGCCCGCGTGCTCCACCCTGGTCGCACGGGGGTCGTACCAGCCGGCCATCTGGCCGGCGGCGAACTCCTGCTGGAAGTGGGGGGCCTGCCCATTGTCCGTCACGTAGATGATGACGTCGGCCTTTTCCTCGCAGATCCGGTGCTTGAGTGCCGCCAGGTCTGAGGTGTCATACGTGTAGCCGCCATCCGTCTTCACCACAGTCAGAGGGACGGACTGACCGGGGACAAACACCACCTTACGACCGTCCTCCACCTTCAAAAACCCTCTGTCTTCGAACTCTTTGACCACGTCGGTCATCAGGTCCTGGTAGAAAGACTCTCCCCTCTCAACGAGCCGGATGTCCAGACAGTCATACACCCTCTGGAACTCCTTTCTGGACACGTCGCAGATGAGCTTCCAGGCCTTGGTCAAGTCGTCCTTCTTGCTCTGAAGGTCAACGACGCACTGATACGCTCGCTTCTTGAAGACCTCGTCTTGGTCAAAGCGCTTCTTGGACTCCTTGTAGAAGGCCTGCAGGTCTCCTATGTCGGGACTGGCGGTCAGATAGTCAGGGAAGCTGTCCTGCAGGTGAGCGATGAGCATCCCGAACTGGGTGCCCCAGTCGCCCACGTGGTTCAGCCGGAGCACCTCGTGGCCCAGGAACTCGAACAGGTGACACACGCTGTCCCCGATGATGGTGGAGCGCAGGTGGCCCACGTGCATCTCCTTGGCGATGTTGGGTGACGAGAAGTCCACCACCACCTTCTTCTTCTCCCCGGAGGCCAGCGGAGGCGGCCGGACCCCGTCGACCAGCAGGCCGGACAGCAGGCCGGACACGAACGTCCTCTTCAGGTGGATGTTGATGAACCCCGGGCCCGCCACCTCCGTCCGCTGGATGAGCTCGTTGTCGGGGACGGCCCGCTCGATTCTCTCTGCGACCTCTCTGGGACTGGCGCCGCGGGGATTCTCCAGGATCTTGGCGAGGGCCATGGCGCTGTTGCACTGGTAGTCCCCGAACCTGTCTAGCTGGCTGGGCGTGACGGACACCAGACCAGGGTCGTCGTCGTCCAGCTCCGGATACGCTGCCCTGATGGCCTGGCCGAAGATCTCCGCCAGCCGCTGGTTGATGTTCACCATGGACGATACGCTCCTGCCCTCCTCCTCCTGTAGGCTCCTCTTCAGGATGTTCAGTCTGTATTTCAGACGAGTGTTCTCTTCTATCAGCTCGTCCAGCCGTGTGGGGGGCGAGGACGATGTCTCCCGGGACAGAAGACACTCCTGGATCTCCACAGAGAGAGACTCGATCTGTCGCTCTTGCTCCTGGAGTCGGAGCGTGTATTCAGAGACTTTGTCGGCCATTGTTAGTTACTCAAGGAGGAAACTGTGAAAACTAAAATCGGTTTCAGTCAAGGGTCGTTCAGGTTTTCTTGTTGAGATGTGAAATGAAACCGCTACTTTTGCCTTTATTAAAGCATAATATTACAAATATAAACGTCAAGCAGTTTTATGTGGAATTTGTAGATATAACTAGAAATACTGTTCCTACGAAACAGTGTGGGCTCGCATGGAACACCATGTATGGGGCTAAAAGATCTACCCAACGGACGCTCCAACATCGAACACCATATATGGGCATGATAGGAGGGGAGACCCATTCAATCATGCCCATATATGGTGTTCGGGGTTCATCAAATGTATTGGGTGCTTAAAGTTAAATATCTCAAAAACTACAAAAGATTTCATGTGGGTGTTGTTGTTATTTATATCAGGTCACACTTGTTGGTGGTGATGTCACCAAGAACGCTGCTCCCTCATTGGCTAAAGGCCATGCCTTTGTACCGTCGGACAGTTTTGAGGAGAATAACCTTACTATAAAGATTTGGGAGAACATACTGGTCTCGCTTTCTGCGAGCCCACAATTATAACTAGAACTGCACTCTGTCGAGGTGCCAACTTGCACTTGGCACTCAAGTAGGCCACACATGGCCTACTTGTGCGCAAGCAGAGCGTGCCACGAGGTGCACGCTGCTGGCCCCTTGTCCCTAATGTCTTCGCCCGTTAATAGGGGTGTAAGGATACATTTTAATAGCGATTCGAAACATATCACGATACATGGTTGACGATACGATACATGGACGATATTGGTTCATTCATGGCGATATGATTCGATTCAATGATTTAAAATCGATATAGTAACTATTTAGCAAAGACATTAAATCTATGTGAAAAGTATGGATAGTGCAGGTTTTTAAGGGAAACATGTATTATAAATTAAAGTAAAGACAGTGATTATCTGGCAAATATATGGACATTGTATTTGAACACATACTGTATGGACAAACATGCACCTTGACATGAACCCAGAGATTACACACATTTATCGAAAATAATTAGAAAAAACTGTTCCTGCAGAAACTGTGTGGGCTTGCTGAAAACACACACAAAGTATATTATGTACACAAGTAACTCATAAATAGCACCGCTCACCTCACACTAGGTGTGATTTGTCTTTATTGTCTCTGCCAGGCCGGATGGCCGAAGGCCGAAGACTTTGAAGTCAAACATTTCACAAATGATAAAACATAGTAGAGAGAAAAGTACAAGCAATAATAACGCGTAAAGCTCACACTGACCGCTCGGTGGGGCAGTTCTTGTATTCTTGTTTTGTTTGACTGAGGATAAGGTTAGAAATAAGTTTAGGGTTAGACATAGTTTTACTGAGGTTAAGATTAGGAATAGGGTTAGGTTTTGGCACTGTTTTACTGAGGTTAAGGTTAGGAATAAGGTCAGGGTAAAACCCTGACAGACGTAACCATTCACTTTCATTTTCACTTTAAAATGTCGATCTACAAGCTCACAACACGTCACAATGAGGTTTATTTATTTATATTTACCAATCTTGTTGCGGTGGTATGGAACCGACTTGCAACAATAGATCTCCCTATACTTTGATCCCTGAAGAATGCAAGGAATCTGTGAGCCGTCCATCAAATGTCATACCATGACATCATATTGTTAACATCAGGGATCTACATACTGTATACAGTATGGGCATTAAAGGAACTAGGGCGGGCGGACAGACAGAGATCCCCAAATGAATATGTACCATATTCTGTCCACCATCTGAAAATATTTCACCAGATTCCATATGTCATTTCTTTTCAAGATCTTTTGAAAATATAGTCTACAAGCTCACAAAAGCTCACAGTTGTGAGCTTGTTGATCGTCTATTTCGAAATAGGTTCAAAGTGTTCATGTGGCCTATAGTCCACGGTTTCTTAAAGTGGGTGCAGTGGTCCTCAACCTTTTCAGGCCGCAACCCCCAAAATAATCATATTTTAACTGGGGACCCCCCCCCCACCACCCTGACTAGCACTAAGAGTTGAGGCGTCACATCTTCTATAACACAGTTCTATTTTGAAAATAGCAGATCTACATGCTCACAATGCCTCAATGAGGTGCAATTGAGGTGTGGAAAAACATCTGGGAGTGGTGTTAGCGGAGTATTGTTTGAGCCTCACATGACAGTTAGCACGCTGCAGAATATAGTCACGAGTGAGCCCACACTGTTTCGTAGGAACAGTATTTCTAGTGGGAACTGGTATTCTCCCAGGTTTTCCTCATGAAATACTGTATATTAGGAGGAAAGATTTACATATACTGTAAGTGGTATATATATTAGTAATTAGGAGGAAAGATTTACATATACCGGTACTGTAAGTGCTATATTAGTAACATTGGTCCCGATTCATCAATCTGGTCGTAAATATAGTGTAAATAAAGTGACTAAATCTGGCTTATATTTCTGTCTTACCTTCAAAATCCCTGACAAAAAAACATTGCTGAATCTGACCCCTAACGTGGGAATTGTCCTAAATGCCGGTATGATCAAAATATATATGGGTGTAATTTGGCCGTAAAGTGCTTGATGAATCGGGCCCAATGTAATTCAGGAGTGCCGTGGATGAAAACGTTATTTACAGGGGTGACCCGAGACAAAATCCGGCAACGCTGGTTAGCCACTGTACCAGTCCAAGAAAAGGAGTGAGAGCGAGCACATGACCAGAAAGAAGAGGATCCACAGGCGCAAGCTGCCGTTGTTTCTCATGGCCTCTCGAATGTCTTTGTTTCCTTCTTTGACGGTCTCCGTAGTGTCCACGACCAGCTGGTGAATGCTGTCGATCTCCGTCTCTTGCTGAAGGACATTCTCGGAGAAGATCTCCTGGAGTCGGGAGATCTCCGCGACGCTCCCCTCGATGTGTCTGCACTCGTCCACCATGCCGCTCATGTCCCTCACTAACCTCTGGTTCTCCTGCTCGTACGTCTGGATCTCCTCAGGGGAGAGCTCGTCCTCCACGCCGCCCTCCTCCCCCCACGGGTCTGCGCTGTTGCAGAGTCGGACCTCGGACAATCCCTTTTCTTTGGCCATAACGTGGCTCTTCTGTGTCATCTGTGTCATACTGTGGTGTTCTGGCTGCAGTCTCGACAGTCTCTTCTTGTCCACCACTCTCTTGAACCTTATGGCTCTCTGCTCAGAGTACAACTTGCACACTCCTCTCAGGTACGCCTCGGCCATGTCCAGGACGGCTCCCCTGTGGACCCTCATTTGTGCCGACATCAACTGCTTCTCGGATTGAGCGCGTAGCTGTTTGATCGCTTCGGAGCAGGTTCTCATGAAGATCTGGGCGTCTTGGTCAATCTTGTCCCGCTCGCCGTCCGTCATGCTGGCAAGGTCCGATGAGACGAGGCTTCTGGCGTTCACGTAGGCCTTCCTGTGCTGCAGGAGGAAGTCTTTGAGTTTGGTGATGTTTGTGATCACCTCTTTTGCCTCGGGAGAAAATCCACAATCGGTTCTGCTGCTGCTGCTTTGCTTCGAAATGTCATCTTTGGGAGAATGAAAGCCGACCCCTATCGCCTTATTCAGAACTTTAACAGTTTTTACGGTGGCTTTGAACAGTAAAGTTATATCGAGAGCCATGTGTGCGATGTAGACCGCTTCTACAACACTGTAGACAAATGACACATCAACTGGTGGCACCTCCTTTTGTACCTGTCATTAACAGGCGCCACCATTCATGTCATATCGTGTCATAACCTATCAATCATGATAGGTTATTTACTTGCACGCTCTGCTGGTGCAAGTAAATATAGTAGATAGAGGAAGAATAGTCTAATGACTGCCGTCATTAATAACAGCATGTGGCTGTTGATCCCGGACCAGTCTATGGGACCAGTCCATCTTTTTATTCATCTATGACGTCACAACTATGGCTAACCATATTTGGGCAAGGTTTCAGTCCAATCCGACCTCCTCACCTCCAAAGTATAAAATTAAAGTTCTGACCAGGATGTTGTTCAGTAGTCACCATGGGAGTGCAGCAGTCAGACGTTGAGGATGAGCTTTTTAATGTGACGAATGCGTATTACATTGGCGGCTATCAGCAATGTATTAAAGAGGCTCAGAGGGCGAGGCCTTCGACCCCGGAAAAGGAGATCGAGAGGGACATGTTTCTGTACAGAGCGTACATCGCTCAGAGGAAGTACGCCGTAGTCCTGGAAGATATCAAGCCAGGCCGCGCACCCGAACTGCAGGCCGTGCAGATGTTTGCAGAATATCTGTCCGACGAAAGCAAGAGGGGCACCATCGTCGCCGCTCTGGACGGCGAGATGGTGAAGGGCGAGTGCGCGGCCAACGCCGCCTTCCTCCTTGCCGCCGCCTCCGTTTATTACCACGAGGGGAACGCGGACGCCACCCTCAGGACTCTCCGGCGGGTTTCCCCTCCGCGTTCCGGCGCCCCGGACGAGTGCGCGGCGATGACCGTCCAGGTTCTGCTGAGCCTTGACCGCGTCGACCTGGCGAGGAAGGAGCTGAAGCGGATGCGGGAGCGGGACGAAGACGCAACGCTGACACAGTTGGCCACTGCGTGGGTCAACATGGCCGCGGGCGGCGGGGAGAAGCTGCAGGACACCTTCTACATCTTCCAGGGGATGTCGGAGAAGTACGGCTCCACGGCGTTGCTTCTCAACGGACAGGCGGCCTGCTGCATGGCTCAGGGGAAGTGGGAGCAGGCCGAGGAGCTGCTGCAGGAGGTGCTGGACAAGGACAGTGGCCACCCCGAGACGCTGGTCAATCTCATGGCGCTGACTCAGCACCTGGGCAGAACTCCCGAGGTGACCGGTCGCTACCTCTCGCAGCTGAGGGATGCCCACAGAGCCCACCCTTTCCTGAGAGACTATTTATCCAAGGGGGATGAGTTTGACAGATTAATGCTGCAGTATGCCCCCTCTGTTGGGGAATAACAAGCTTACTATGTTTTAGTTTTTTTGCTGGAAAACCCAAACAATGGATATTCAGGTTACACCTTGAAGGTTTACACACACCAGAGGTGTAATGTTGTTTTGTCATTTCATGATGTCACGCGTTCCTATAATGGCTGTGATTAATATAAATGTGCCTTTTTACCTTTGTATAAATAGTAGTAGGAAACATTTTTTATAGGAAATTACTGGTTTTTAGCTTAGTGTTAGTCTTTGAAAATCTTCTCAACGAACGCATTAAATTATAGGAGCTGTAACTAAAAGTTTGCTTTGAACGAGTACCGGTATTACCCTCTTCTGCTGCGAAGGTGGATGAGACATTGTTGCGTGCAGATAGACTAGCAGCAGCCCAACTGAAGCCAACATACTGTATTGCTGTCCACACTCACTTGTAAAGCTGTTATGTAAAGTAGCCATTTGCCGTTGTCAAGTAAATGGTAATGGCTGGGGTCTCAGGGGCACATGCATTCTAGAGTGAACAATCCGTACCTGTGCGTGCATGTGAAAGAATTGCCAGCCACATACTGCGTTCTATGACCATTACACCACTGAGTATGCCTATATATATCCTTTCTTTCTGTGACGGCACTCTGAATCATGGCAAAGCAAATTAAATCTCAAAACTCTGAAGTTGTTTAACCCAACCATTTCCCCCCTGTAATTAGCCTAATAATTGTCATACCTGTAGGCATCGCATGTGCATCTCAGAAATGGCTAATTTAATTGTTTTTGTCTTACATCTTTGTATTTTATTAATCTTAATTGACAATTGACACTGGAGTTGGACACTACTATAGTGTAGTGTCCAACTCCAGTGTCAATATAACATACTGGTCTCGAGTTGTTGTTATTTATATCAGGTTGCAAATCCATATATGGGCATAAATGGGACAGACAGACACGCATGGATCCATTTGGTTCCATTTGTACCCTCAGAGTTACAGATTTCTAAGGGTCTATTTGGAACCCCCAATAGGAATGGGAACCGGAATCGTTAAGATCTTAAAGGATCCCAACATATAGTGGGGGTACTATAAGTGGCAACATTGTCAAGTCCAATTGTTTTCATCTTCGCCAGGGCTTCACGCTCTGCGTGTGTGTTCTGAAAGTGCACACTGTATACAAACAATGTTAATACAAAACAGTGATTTTAACCCCAAATGTTTACCTCAACCCACAACTTGCTTTGTGCCGGAGACAAATAAAAATCGTACAATAAATAAATGAATGAATGTAGTTCACGCATCTCAAGATCTGTCCGACTGACTTCAAACTTGAAGTCCAGGCAGGTAGACAGAGAGATACAGTGATTTCCATATATGGGCATAAAAGCGACACAGAGAGACAGACAGGTGCCATGTATGGTTATACACTGATGACATCTGGATCTCCATATATGGGCATAAAAGTGACACAAGCCAGCAGACAGACAGACAGATATTACATCAGGGATCTCCTGACATCAGGTTGCCATGGTACTTGTCGACTATATCCTGAAATCATGGACCTTCTATTTTGGGGCGAGATTCACATGGAAATCCATATTTAGGCATGGCTGACATCATAGTGACATCATAGTGATGATGATACGAGCAAGAACCAGGCCACCGAGAGCTTGCCCTGCGCATGCACAGACCACCGCCAGCCTTTGACAGTAGAGTAGAGATGCAAAGATGGCAACCTCCACAGCCCGGTGCACGACACACTGGCTGGTGACAGCGGTGTCTTCTTGTGCACGTCGCCGGGCCTGTTTGCTGTTCGTCCGGGCAAGACACGGAGACGCCAACCCCACAACGACACTCAGGACACGGCTGTGTCGCACAGCGGTCAGCTCTGGCTCCTGGAGGCTCAGAAATGCCGTGACATTGCCACCATTAACAGGAAGATATCAACATGTCATCACCGGTCGCTCCTTCCACACCAACAGCGCCTTGGAAAACAAGCAGGACTTCTATGAAGTCTTGGGGGTTTCGCGCTCTGTATCACAGAAGGAGATTAAGAAGGCCTACTATCAGATGGCAAAGAAGTACCACCCTGACACTAACCCGGATGACCCTGCAGCCAAAGAGAAGTTTGCCAAGCTAGCTGAAGCTTATGAGGTACTGAGTGATGAGCTGAAGAGGAAGCAGTATGACACATACGGGGCGGCAGGCTTCGACCCCAGCCGTGGCAGTGGCCCTGGGGCCGGCCAGGAGCAGCAGTACTACAGGGCCGGAGGTGCCAATGTAGACCCGGAGGAGTTGTTCAGAAACATCTTTGGAGAGTTCGCTGGAGGCGGGGGCTTCGGAGACTTCAGCAGCATGTTCGAACAAAGGCCTGAGTTTGTGATGGAGCTGACCTTTGCCCAAGCAGCGAAGGGGGTGTCCAAAGAAATGACAGTGAACCTGGAGGACACCTGTCCCCGGTGTGATGGGAAGGCCAGTGAGCCGGGCACCAAGGTGTCACATTGTAACTACTGTAACGGCACTGGCATGGAGTCCATCAACACGGGTCCCTTTGTGATGCGCTCCACGTGTCGACGCTGTGGTGGGAGGGGCTCCATCATAATCACACCCTGCGTGTTGTGCCGAGGTACAGGCCAATATCAGCAGAGGCAGACCATCACTGTGCCTGTACCTGCAGGGGTCGATGATGGTCAGACTGTCCGTATGTCCGTAGGGAAGAAAGACATCCTCATCACATTCAGGGTCCAGAGGAGCCCGGTGTTCAGGCGGAGCGGGGCAGACATTCACTCTGACGTGCTCATCTCAGTGGCCCAGGCCATCCTGGGAGGCACAGCCAGGCCACAGGGCCTCTATGAAACCCTCAGCATAGCGATCCCTGCAGGATGCCAAGCTGACCAGGTCATCCGGCTGCAGGGGAAAGGCATCCGAAAGATGAATAGTTACAGCTACGGTGATCACCTTGTTCACATCAAGATCAGGGTACCAAAGAAGTTGACCCAGCGGCAGCGTTCACTGCTCCTGATCTATGCCAATGATGAGACCGACGTCGAGGGTACCGTCAACGGAGTGGTCGCTCCTGCAGGTGGGGGCAGCAGTGGTGCAGGACAGAGCAGAGCAGAAGGGAATCAAGAGAAGCAACAGGAGGATGGCTTCTTCTCCAAAATAAAGAAAATGTTGACATCATAAAGGTAAAACAAAATAACTAAATAGTCAGCAATATGGTAAATGAAGAACTGAGTCGAGCTGAAGGGGATCCAATCCAGTCACACATTGCTACAGCTATGCTTTAAAGCAAACAGGCCACAAAGACAGAGAAGCTGTGGTCAACTTCTCACTCACTGGTCCAAAAGTGGTGTTCTCTCACCTGAAAGAGAGACAAAATGGCAGTGTAATCCTCATCACATTCAGGGTCCAGAGGAGCCCGGTGTTCAGGCGGAGCGGGGCAGACATCCACTCTGACGTGCTCATCTCAGTGGCCCAGGCCATCCTGGGAGGCACAGCCAGGCCACAGGGCCTCTATGAAACCCTCAGCTTAGCGATCCCTGCAGGATGGTGTTTTCATCTTCGCCAGGGCTTCACGCTCTGTGTGTGTGTTCTGAATGTGCCCACTCTATACAAACAAAGTTAATAGAAAACAGTGATTTTAACCCCAAATGTTTACTTGCTTTGTCCCGGAGACACATGTACTGTATACGAACAATAAATACAATACATCCATGAATGAGTGTAGCCTAGTTCACGCATCTCAAGAACTGTCTGCCCGACAGACTTCAAACTTGCCGCTCACACATTGCGACGACGTGATTTGAGGGTGGTTGTCAAGGTGGTTGTCTAAAACCAGCGGTCCAACCCATGCACCTATATCTAGTCAGATCCGGTAGTCCAGAACTGCTGATATATGACTGCTATGCCCATATATGGGACCAACCGACTTCATACTGCGCGCATCGGTGAGTGCTGTGCCCGCCTATCCAACCGATATGCTCAATAATGTAAGTGTATGCATATACGCTTGTATGTGTCCAGAACTGCCGATCCAGCCGATATGCCTGGGCATATGATGACAATTGACAACTCAGATCTCCTTATTTGGTCATTACATAGGCAGACAGATAGAGATTTCCATATATGGGCATAAAAGCGACAAAGACAGACAGGTGCCATGTATGGTTATACACTGATGACATCTGGATCTCCATATATGGGCATAAAAGTGACACAATGCCAGCAGAGACAGATACTCGAAATCTCCATATATGAGCATAAAGATATGGGCATACACACTGATTACATCAGGGATCTGCTGACATCAGGTTGCCATGGTACTTGTCGACTATATCCTGACATCATGGACCTCCTATTTTGGGGCGAGATTCACATGGAACTCCATATTTGGGCATGGCTGACATCATAGTGACATCATAGTGATGATGATACGAGCAAAAGCCAAGCCCACCCAAGAGTGTGAGGTCAGTATTGAGAGATACCAGTGAACCTGAAATCATTAAGAATTAACAGGAGCAGATGATGGAGGAGATGTTCAGAAAGATCTTTGGAGAGTTCGCTGGAGGCGGGGGCTTCGGAGACTTCAGCAGCATGTTTGAACAAAGGCCTGAGTTTGTGATGGAGCTGACCTTTGCCCAAGCAGCGAAGGGGGTGTCCAAAGAAATGACAGTGAACCTGGAGGACACCTGTCCCCGGTGTGATGGGAAGGCCAGTGAGCCGGGCACCAAGGTGTCACATTGTAACTACTGTAACGGCACTGGCATGGAGTCCATCAACACGGGTCCCTTTGTGATGCGCTCCACGTGTCGACGCTGTGGTGGGAGGGGCTCCATCATAATCACACCCTGCGTGTTGTGCCGAGGTACAGGCCAATATAAGCAGAGGCAGACCATCACTGTGCCTGTACCTGCAGGGGTCGATGATGGTCAGACTGTCCGTATGTCCGTAGGGAAGAAAGACATCCTCATCACATTCAGGGTCCAGAGGAGCCCGGTGTTCAGGCGGAGCGGGGCAGACATCCACTCTGACGTGCTCATCTCAGTGGCCCAGGCCATCCTGGGAGGCACAGCCAGGCCACAGGGCCTCTATGAAACCCTCAGCATAGCGATCCCTGCAGGATGCCAAGCTGACCAGGTCATCCGGCTGCAGGGGAAAGGCATCCGAAAGATGAACAGTTACAGCTACGGTGATCACCTTGTTCACATCAAGATCAGGGTACCAAAGAAGTTGACCCAGCGGCAGCGTTCACTGCTCCTGCGCTATGCCGAGGATGAGACCGACGTCGAGGGTACCGTCAACGGAGTGGTCGCTCCTGCAGGTGGGGGCAGCAGTGGTGCAGGACAGAGCAGAGCAGAAGGGAATCAAGAGAAGCAACAGGAGGATGGCTTCTTCTCCAAAATAAAGAAAATGTTGACATCATAAAGGTAAAACAAAATAACTAAATAATCAGTTATTTTGTTTTACGAGGGCCACTATATTTCCACCTTCACTCCAGAGGGCCACATTGCATATTGCTACGTCCTACTTTGTCATTCTAGTATCGCATACAATAGAAGTAAAAATAGCAGATCTACAAGCTCAAAACGCATCGCAGCGCGATGCGTTTTGAGCTTGTAGATCGGCAATATTTGCTTCTTTTGAATTGGAATCCTGCATTATTTTTTGTTATTTTTTTAATTGGAATCCTGAAATGTAACATTTTTATTTAATTTCAAACGCATTTAGTTATATACTCATGTTAACTTTAGGAACCTAAATACAAATAACTTGGACATAAAAAATACATTTTAATACTACTATACTAGTCATTAAGCTACTAATATAGACTGACGGAATTAAAGCAGGTCATGTTTGCAATTGTAACAGCTGAAATCAATAATATATCAGTATTCCGGTATTAACCTGAGAGCCGCAATAAGTGAAGGTGGGGGCCGCATGTGGCCCCCGGGCAGCCAGTTGCCCATGTATGCTTTAAAGCAAACAGGCCACAAAGACAGAGAAGCTGTGGTCAACTTCTCACTCACTGGTCCAAAAGTGGTGTTCTCTCACCTGAAAGAGAGACAAAATGGCAGTGTAATCTTCATCACATTCAGGGTCCAGAGGAGCCCGGTGTTCAGGCGGAGCGGGGCAGACATCCACTCTGACGTGCTCATCTCAGTGGCCCAGGCCATCCTGGGAGGCACAGCCAGGCCACAGGGCCTCTATGAAACCCTCAGCATAGCGATCCCTGCAGGATGTTTTTTTCATATTCGCCAGGGCTTCACGCTCTGTGTGCGTGTTCTGAATGTGCCCACTCTATACAAACAAAGTTAATACAAAACAGTGATTTTAACCCCAAATGTTTACTTGCTTTGTCCCGGAGACACATACGAATCGTACAATAAATGCATGAATGAGTGTAGCCTAGTTCACGCATCTCAAGAACTGTCTGCCCGACAGACTTCAAACTTGCCGCTCACACATTGCGACGACGTGAGGTGAGGCCTGACGTCAAGGTGGTTGTGGTTGTCTAAAACCAGCGGTCCAACCCATGCACCTATATCTAGTCAGATATGGAGATCCGGTAGTCCAGAACTGCTGATATATTGTATGACCGCTATGCCCATATATGGGACCAACCGACTTCATACTGCGCGCATCTGTGAGTGCTGTGCCCGCCTATCCAACCGATATGCTCAATAATGTAAGTGTATGCATACAAGTGTATGCATATACGCTTGTATGTATATACCAGGTGTGTCCAGAACTGCCGATCCAGCCGATATGCCTGGGCATATGATGACAATTGACAACTCAGATCTCCTTATTTAGTCATTAGATGGAGATAGGCAGACAGATACAGAGATTTCCATATATGGGCATAAAAGCGACAAAGACAGACAGGTGCCATGTATGGTTATACACTGATGACATCTGGATCTCCATATATGGGCATAAAAGTGACACAATGCCAGCAGACAGACAGATACTCGAAATCTCCATATATGTGCCCACAGTGTTCGTCTCGAACACTGTGGGCACATAGAGCTCTATGCCGCCGACATCGAAGTGGACGAAAAACAGGTAGCGCTTTGCGACACATCCGGTCAAAAGGACGACGACACACTGCGTCCTCTTTCGTACCCGGATATCAACGTCGCCCTTGTGTGCTTCTCCGTCGACAGTCCGGCAAGTCTCGCGAGCATCCTACGTAAGTGGGTCCCGGAGGTCAGACACTTCTGCCCTGGCGTTCCCATCATCGTCGTGGGGAATAAAAAGGACCTGTTCAACGACGAGTCCACCCGCGCGGAGCTGGCCAAAACTAACCAAGAACCTGTGACAGCGGAGCAGGGGCGCAGCGTGGCAGACAGGATCGGTGCCTTCGGATACGTGGAGTGCTCTACAAAAACAAAGGAGGGCGTGAGGGAGGTTTTTGAGATGGCCACCAGGGCAGCACTAAAACCTCGACGACGACGATGGGGAAAAAAGACATGTCTTATACTGTAAATTGAGGCATGAGACCAGGCGTCCCTGTTTTGGGAACTGCGTTAAATTCCAAAGAAACACACATATATCTACATATTGTAACTGTATCCACAAGATAAGATCCACAATCTTGTGTATGTTTTCACAAGTTTATTTAACGGTATGTAATAATACATAATTGGTTGTAAAATACATTCTTGTCTCCTTTTGTCTTTGTTTTTGTTGGAATGCCCATATGTGGACATACTGTGTCAGTCTCATGTGGTCTATGATGTCATATTTGGGAAAAGTATAATTTTTAATTCAAGTCAATGGAGAAAATTAATTCACAAATATAAATAACCTGATAATGATAATGAATTTATTTATAGAGCACATTTTCCAGAAATGGTCTGCAGATACTATGTAACGTATCTCTTCGCAAAATTCAAGGAATCGATTCCCGATGAAGCCGGTGTCGATGGTCGACACTATGGGCTTAATATTGATGACACACGCTACAAGCGTGTTGGAGGAGTAGCGCTGCAAAATAAAGTTTATCTGGGAAATATATATATATATATATATATATTTGTACAAATATTTTTGGTCAGATTGAGAAATCAATAAACATAAATGATGTAAAATCTGCTATTTTTGAATTATCTTTGAAAAATATCAAAAATGTTTGGAAACTTTTTTCCTCCTCTTCTGGGAGTTCCCTGGCATAAAACATTTTCAGATGGGGGTCCGCAGCCAATTTGGGGGTCCTTGGCACAAAAACGTTTGAGAAACACTGAACAGACGATATGGTACAGTACAATACACTTCTCTCAACTACCTGTAGCTAAGGTACCCTTCCAGTCAAAGGTTTGGACACAGCTTCTATTCAATGTGTGTGAGAAGCTGTGTCCAAACTATTGACTGGTAGGGTACGTCTAGTCGACTCTAGTGTGTCTCGTTAATGGTGAACAGACATTTACGATGGACTGCCATGACAGACAACGTATTAAAAAAACAGTTTTAAGTTGTTTATTACAACATTCACATACTGTACACTATAGACAGAAATCACACAGTGGATACCATTTCACGAGCCTGTAAAACAGAGGAGGGGGGGGCAGGCCTTGTCTGTTTTGGAGGTAGTCTTTTTTTTTTACATGTTGCAGACAAACACTACTGATCATTATCATGTAAACGTGGCTTAAAACAGTACATTAAAATGAACCAATAAGCCAATAAACGAGTCTCAGCTAGCATTGTCTCTGTCTGTCTCTCTCTCCTGACGAGAGACAAATGGCTGCGCTGTAAGCTTAGCCCAAGACAAAAATAGCTAGACTTGCCGGTTTAGACTTTTGTCTGGTTTACTTCCCCGTATCTGTGTGAACTTGAAGTAGGCGTCAATGGAAGAGTGAACGTGAACACAGCTTCTGAATCATTATTTAGCCCCATCACTGAACTAAATAGCCTATTGGATCCAATCGTCACAAGCCACGCAATGTTCCCTCCCAAGATTTCCATACTAAAATGGCTTTTTTCAGCGAAACAAATCAGGAGAAAGTCAACTTTATTGTCGATCTTTCCCAGTCCCAACTCTTGCGGGATCCAGCACCAGTAAACATGGGACGTCCTCGAGATTTGCTGTCAGGCGCCGGTGCCAACTTGCGAGACCATTTGTAGGCTCCGATTGGGATGGTGAATGAATCTTCATAAATTAACCACTTTTGACTCAGCGTGTGTCTTTAGATCCCATAGTCCGAGTGGACAGGGGCACAGTCGGTCGCAAGTTCGCAAATAGTTGGTTGCAATCTGTGATTGGTTGGTTGGCCAGCATTTCATTGGACAAAATTAGCGAGCTAGAAAAAAAAGCCATTTTACCACGACTTTAAAACATGTAGCAGACAAACACTTCATTGTCATATCAGCACCAACTTGTCATACACAGAAAACTTTATTTCTTTTTAACCCTGCAAGGCCCGAATTAATTTCTACTGGCCAAAAAAAATAAAAAAAAATCAGATGGTGTTGTAGGAGTCCTAATCACATGCGACGAGCTCAAAACACGTTGCGAGTTTGTACTGTGTAGCTACTTTTGATGCTTTTGTGTGACACTGTAGTGTCAAAGGTCCATGAGAGGTCACTGGACTCGTTTGAATAATATGGGGACGAGGAGTAAGAATTAGAGATCGGACAATAATTGTTATTATCGTTTATCGTAATAAAGAAAACACTCACAATAATCGTATTGTGGAGATTTTGCTAATTCAGTACCACTTGTCTTAAACCCTCTATACTTGATCAAACAGACCTATAGAGAGCACATTTGGTACACTCTAAAGTCTAATGTCACTATACACACAAAGCGATTCGCCCAAAAAAGCAGATCTACAAGCTCACAACAAACGCAACGCGTTGCAAGCTTGTAGATCGTCTATTTTTTGCCATAGCCCCCCCCCCCCCCAGAATAGGGATGCTGGGAGGAGTTCAAGTGGTTGACAAAAAGTGCCATTTTAAGATTCAAGCTTATTTTGGCAGTCATGTTCGCCACAGTAGCAGCGGCGACGAGTCATTTTCACAACATGGTCCCGTCACTATAGTCACCGCGGTGCGGGCCTAGCGGCGGCGGAGGCGGGCGGGGCTTGGGCCACGCGGCTCTGGAACAGCGTGATGCGGTCCAGCAGGGGGAGGGGGATGTCTCTGATGACCAGGGGGAGGTCCTCGTGCTGCAGCGGGTAGATGACCACGCTGAGGGCTGCCCGCTCCGCTGAGAACCTGCAGGAGGAGGAGGGCACAGGAGCACAAACTAGGGCATTCACGAATAGTGATTTTTGGTATTCAAATTATTCAACCTCAAAGTATTCGAATAGTCGAATATTCGACAGGACTGGCCAAACTGTCAAATATTAAGTAAGCAAGAGGCGAACATTGTGAAAATAGCCAATCTACATGCTCACAACGCCTCGCGTTGCGAGGCGTTGTGAGCATGTAGATCGGCTATTTTCACAATATTTATTTGCGGAACCGAGTCACATTAAATGTAATACCTACAATTCCAAGTGTTTGTCAGGGTGGGGGTCCCCAGTTCAAATGTGTTTATTTTGGGGCTCACAGCCTAAAAAGGTTTGAGAACCCCTGGAACCCAAATTCATCCACCAGGGCCATTGACAACTCATTCTTATGACTTCCTATCTAGCCAAGCTTTATAAACTATATATATTTTTTAAAGAGAAAAACACACAAACTCACACACACACACACACACTGACCTGTCCAGTAACACCCTCTGCAGGGTGCGACACGCCACCAGGGTTCCGCCCATGAACATGTGGCACACGGTGACGGCGTGGCAGCGCGACATGAAGTCCTCCGTGGCGATGGGGTCGAAGGTGCCGCTGCGCGACACGATGCAGACGCGCTGCAGCTGAGAGCAGCACGACAGGGCCTCGAAGAACGACACGTTGGCGTTCAGGTGCGGCTGCTCCAACCTGCGCACGCACACACGCACACACACACACTTACTTCAATTTCTTTATTTGAGTCCACATTTATAAAATTCATGACATGGCTGTGATCTGGCTGTGATCTGGCTGTGATCTGGCTGTGATATGGCTGTGATCTGGCTGTGATCTGGCAGTGATCTGGCAGTGATATGGCTGTGATCTGGCAGTGATCTGGCTGTGATCTAGCTGCAGTCTGGCTGCCACACCGATATGGCTGCAATATGGCTGTGATCTGGAAGCCATTTGGCTGCAATCTGGCTGCAGTCTCGCTGCAATCTGGCTTTTGTTCAAATAGTGAATGAAGTATTATTCTTTCTAACGGCAGCTCAGGATAGAATCTAACCTGAGCTCCCGCAGTTGCGCGCAGTGCCTGAGAGTGTCCAGCAGGGCGGCGGCGTAGCCCATGGCCTTCAGGGAGCCCAGGTTGGCGAGCGATAGAGTGCGCAGGTCCTTGCAGCCCTTGGCCACCTGCAGCAGCCCCGTCCCTTTGAGTATCCCCGGCAGACCCGCTAGCGTCAGCCGGCGCAGGCGGGGAAGCGCCTCCAGCGCCGCGACGTGCACGTCCCCGACTCCCCTGGCCCACGCGCACACGCCACGGGGCTCCGTGCATGCGCGCGTGCACGGCTCGAGGCGCGGCAGGACAGAGACGAAGCCGGGGCAGAGGATCTCCAGGGCCTCCAGCGAAGGACAGCCGCTTACGAGGCGCGCCAGCCCCGATGAGGTGCTGTCCCTGGCCACGGAGGAGGTGTCCAACTCTGGCCTGGAAGCAGAGATGTAGCGATACAGACCAGTTATTCCTAGCTGATACCAATTCGATACCAGTGTGTAATAAAATTTAAACAAAAATCGATGACAGTGGTTCTCAAAGTGGGGTGCAGGGAGTGTTGAGCTAACATGCAGCAAAGTCCGGAGCGTTACGTCATTGTTTAGATTCTGCCGTAAAGCGATTCAGTCACGTTCTAAATCTCGTCTCGCGAGACTTCCAAATCATAGGATTTCAGAATTCGGAATTCAGTGAAAAATAGCAGATATACAGCTCACAGCGCGGCGAGCTTGTAGATCTGCTATTTTTGAAAAAGTCGTGAAAATGCATGCAAATCTTTGAATATATGTATTTTCAAAGCGAACGTTTGTAACTCAAATTTTGCTACTGGGTGGTCCCTGGAACTAGATATTTTGAGATGGGGGGTCCGTGGCCTCCGTGTCCGTGGCCTCAAGAACAGACTAACTGAGCTCCATTTAAGTGAAAAGGACCTTTTCTTTGACGATGGCTAAGCCAGATTGCTGACATAGAAACATAGGGTTTTTCAAAAAAATCTTAAAAGGATTCAAAAGACATCGAATCGGGTCAAAATTCTAATTTTCAACATTTTTCAAAAATAGCAGATCTACAAGCTCGCAGCGCGGCACTCGGTGCCGCGCTGTGAGCTTGTATATCTGCTATTTTTCAATAGTTAAAGCATAAAATAATGATGCACAATAATGTGTACCCGTTCTCTTAAGGCACTATACATTGGCAGCATTTCTGATCCTGGCGTATCGGGGGACAAACTCTACCTGTAAGTCTGGACCCCCAGGCGGGCCGTCTTCTTCAACCCCAGCAGCAGTGAAGAGGGCGAGGGTGAGGCGGCGGTGCTGTTGTTGTGTGCGCCCGAGGAGGAGGAGGAGGAGCCGTCGGACACAGCGCAGGCGGGCAGCGCCAGCGAGCGCAGGTGCCTCAGTCCGGACAGGCTGGCACACAGGTGTTCCTCCTCGCCGCCGAGCCCGGGCGTGCCGCCGTCGTGGTGGTAGTGCGTGTGCATGAGGTTGAGGTGTCGGAGGTTGCAGCAGCGAAGCGCCAGGCGGCTCATGGTCGCGGCGGACAGCCGGTCCTCCCCGGCGGCTCCCCCGCCGCCACACCGCATCCCCCCTCCGCTAGGGATGGGACGATATGAAAATTTCATATCACGATTTTTGTGACGAAAGAAATCGCGATTTACGATATTATCGCGATAATCAAAATCCATTATCCTGGGGCGGAACATTTGCCAAAAAAATAGCAGATCTACAAGCTCACACCACGCGACGCGTTGTGAGCTTGTAGATCGGCTATTTTTTGGCAAAGACATTTGTTAGAGAGTGAAAAAAAAATGTATCAAGTACGAGCTTGTAGATCGGCAATTTTTTGGCAAAGAGATTTGTTAGAGAGTGAAAAAACTGTATCAAGTACGTATATTATAAGTACCTTTTACCAATTATAGAGGGTTTAAAGGAGATACACCATGCATTTAAAAAGTATTTATGTCATATTGTTTATGTCCCAAAAACGTTTTTCAAAAGATTTGAGGCTAAATTACCACTCCTGAATAGAGAGCCTCTCTCATTTTTGAATGGCTCTCAGAGCATTTTCAGCTGCAGTATAAAATTGGCCTGCGGGGGGGTGGCGCAGTTCTGCCGTTGTGTGTGCAGATATGCACCCCAACCAAACACTACACAAAAGGTCTTGCAAATAATAACAATTATATATATATATATATATATATATATATATATATATATATATATATTTCTTTTTTTTTTTTTTTTCATTTCGATTATAGTTATAGTTTTCTTTTTAACATATTGCAACCATTATAAACGGAATATTATTATCCAGCCATCTAGGCTGCATCTGAGCAGCTCCATGGGTTTTTAAGGGTTAATCTCAGGGTCACGCAAAGTTCAGTAGTTCACCCAACTGAAAGAGAAAGTTGTTGCAGCTGTCAGACTCACTCGGAGCATCGTTGTCCACAACAAGACTGGACTATAGCCTACTACAGATTAGAATAGTTGTTTAACAGTTTAACATGGTAGCGCGATCAGAGCAAGCAGAGGACATCATCAGAGGATCATCTGTTGTGATCTGATGAAGTATAAAAGACGGTGGATTGTTTGGATCCGAGCTAGCCTGCTAGCCAGTAGCCAAGGCTAATCTGCCTAGCGACGCTGCAAATGGATTATTTTTTGTTTAACGAGATACAGCAGATACCAGCTTGGTGAGTCCATATTTCCAATTCCTTTGATAGCAGCTACAATGGATGTGGCACTTGTGAAATGCTGTGTTTCTGCAACGTGCACACGTGGATATGTGTGAGCATACGTTGTCATGATAATTTGGCTGCTCAGGTTATTTAATATATATATTTTTTATTTTTTCACCTTGGTTTAACTTTTGAGCCACGCTGGCTGCTATGCAAATGAGCAGAAGAGGGGCTGGATTATTAAAATTAGGTCTGGTTTGGAGCTTCATAGGGGAGGGCAAATGGAGCACCCGTGGGATGCTTTTGCAGATCGTGACGTCCCATTCGGCAGCAAATCAGGACAGCCTGTTTTGAGCACCCGTGACAAGCTTTTAACTTGTGCCCTCCCAAAACCAGAGAAATACACAACGGTCAGAAATGGGACTTTGTGAGGATAGAAGATGCCAGTGGGACCCCAAAAAAAGGTTTTAAAATAGGAAAAGTGCATTTTCATGGTGTATCTCCTTTAAGTGGTACTGGATATGCAGCTTAGCAAATAAAAGGTGAATTGATCCCAGTGCATGATGCAGGACGATATCACGATAAATTAAATCTCCACGATACGATTATCGCAAGTGTTTTTTATCACGATAAACGATAATATTGCGTATCGTCCCATCCCTACCTACGCTAGGGATGCAAATTATCGACTGATTCATCGATTTAAAGTTGATAACCCCTACAACCCCACCCGTTCACTCAGATCAGCCAACACAGGGATGATGACATGAACCCTCGCCAATTTGCCCTCCTGGCCCCCAAACTGAGGAATAAACTCCCTGTCGCACTTAGAACTACAGACTCATTCCCTAGCTTCCGCCATGGACTGAAGACTCAGCTCTTCAGACTCCAACTAAACCCATAGCACTACTGTAAAACTCCCCTTCCCACTAGATAGCATTTTTAGGTTTTAGAAATGTTTTTGTACTGATTAGGTGCGTGGTCTACCTATGTTATTGTATTTCTAGATTGATATTCCTATGCATTTGTTGTATTGTTGTTGATGTACGGACTTATTATCTTGCTTATTATATTGATGTATTACCTGCATATTGTAAGTCGCTTTGGATTAAAAGTGTTTGCTAAATGCCTAAATTGTAAATTGTAAATTGATAACTTTATCGATCGGTTAATTGGTTAATTGATAAGTGGCGTTTTAGTACCAAAAGGAAGATGTGTTCTTGTCCAAAACCAAAGATTAGTGCAGAAACATAATTGCCTTCATGTACAGTACATGTAGACAAATAATAATAAATAATAATGAATCAAAAACATTTAATGAAACCATTAAAATCTTTTAATTCAGGGGTCTTCAACGTTTTCAGGCCAAGGACCCCTTAGTTGAGAGAGAGATGAAGCAGGGACCCTGTTTATAGATTCTATATTGTTTCATCGTTTGGCAGCACAATCATCAGTGTATTTTGGATTCATGTCAATTTGTGTTTTCAGATATTTAACCACTTGAACAATCTTAGGCCTAATAAACTTGACCTTTCACTCTGTACTTTGTCTGCTCTTTTTTCCCCCCTCTACACCTCTTTACCGAAAATAGCCGATCCACAAGCTCACAACACCTTGCAGCACGAGGCGTTGTGAGCTTGTAGATCTGCTATTTTTGGCTACAATTCTCTGAATATGGGGGTTCAAGTGGTTAATATAAAAAAGGAGGAAAAAAAGTTTCTATCACACAAAGATTTGGAGGACCCCCTGTAGTAACTCTGAGGACCCCCTATGAGTCCCGGACCCCCTGTTGAAGACCCCTGGTTTAATTTAATCTAATAATTTCTTAACAGCAATTAATTGTTATCATCCTTACCCTCCGCTGCTGCTGCACTCTGGGTAAGGGGTGTGGCTTATCCCGCTCAGGTTGAGGCTGAGCAGCCGCGTGGCGTCCTTGACTCCGCCCACATCCAGCAGTGATTCGAAGAGCTGTGCGCGCAGCGCTGGGGCGCGGCTGAAGCTCAGGTGCCTGGGGCTGTTGCCCTGCGGGTTAGAATTGGTCCGTTACACCAGTGGTTCTCAACCTGTGGGTCGGGACCCCCAGTGGGGGCCCCAAATTATTTCGGGGGGGGTCCCCGGGTGATTAGATAATGTGCATTGTGCAACACTGTTTTCTCACTCAACAGTAAACAAACCAACACAAAGTTTAAGTGATAATTTAAGGACTTTGTAATAACAAATTAAACATCGGCCAAATATAAGAGGCAGGAATTGTGAAAATAGGGTTAGGGTTAGATCGCGTTAAAGGGCATGTAGATCGCGGCCTGAAAAGGTTGAGAACCACTGCGTTGACAACTGCAGTTGATTTTGTCATCTAAAATGTGTTTGAGCAGGCCTTGATGGCGATCGTAACCAAACATAAAATGACTCCTCTTTTAGTTCTACTGGATCTCTTCTTCACTAATCCCTCCCTAGCATTTAGTCTAGTTTGTATTTGTTGCAGAAATTGTCAATATTATTTAGTCATCTTACCTTAGTTTTTATTTAATTAGTGGCCAAGCCACGTAGTGGCAAAGGCCACTCATTGATATTGGACTTTCTCATTATTCTTCCGCCACTTTTTCTCTAGTGGCTAGACCGTACAGTCGCTTTTTACGAAACTCGGCAGTATGTCAGAGGACTCGGCAGTATGGCAGAGGACTATGCCAAACAGCTAAAACGCGAAGCTCGCAACAATCGGCCAAAGGGTGGCAAGGGAGGCAGTGTAAGTGAGTTCATTATTCTGAACTGTGTGGAACGGGCAGATTGAACACGTCTTCACTACCTTGTGGCTCAACTGACTTTGTAATTATTCTGAAGCTCACCTCATTTCTCTCTCCCTCCCCCACCTAGGCTGACTGGGCTCCCAACACCCCCAATTGGAATCTATAGTCACTGCTCTCTGCTCTGCCCACAGGACAGCAGCCCCATGTGAGCCCCTAAAGTTCCAAGTTTTGACCCCCAGCCCCCTTCCCCTCAACGTTTTTCAATAAAGACAATTTAAGCTTAGTTAAGTCTGACTCTGCTAGCCACTTACAGAAAATAATGCTGCTATAATATTTTGCATTTGCAAATCCTTAGTGTAAATAAACTGAAATTCATACTATTGCATGACTATTTCTTTATCATGTTTCACACGCATCTGGGTCTACAATGCCAGTGGTGTAAAAGTAAGTACATTTACTCAAGTAATATTCTTAGTACAATGTTGAGGTATTTTATACTTCACTTGTATACTCTTACTTCTAGGCTACTCCAGTACATGCTCACGCGTTGCATTGCATTGTGAGCTTGTAGATCTGCTATTTTCAACATCTTTCAAGTTGATGCCAATACCTTGTACTTTTATTCAAGTACATTTTGAATTCCGAACTTTTACTTGTAACAAGTATTTCTCTCTATATTCATGTTATTCCTGGCCCCGCCCCCGGCATCCTGTTCATATCCTGAAAGAGGCGGAGGCTGAAAAAGCTGGCCTGAAAAACATCATTTGGTTTCCTGTTGTCCTTGCATTAAAGGGGAAGACGACCCATTTTCAATATTGAACTACAGTATGTCATTAATATACCTTAGAGGAGATGTGTGGAAATAAATAAAAAAAGTTACCCTTCTGTGTTGCCTAGAACTGAAGATTGATTGGGGGTTTGTATTGCAAATCACAACTTGATGACATCACACATTGTACTTTACACCAGTAAGACTCCCTAATCGGGAGATAAGCGACCGTAGGTCACTTATCTCCACAAATAGAGCAAAAATGTGTTTTTCCAAAATCTTCCTGATCCATGTTGATGACATGAGTGTAGACATACTGTGTAGTGATTTTTGTGATTTTAGGGCAAAATCTGAATCGGCCTCATGGTGGCGCTAGAGGGCCATGTGAGAAATGTGGGGTGGGGTCTCCGCGCCGCCAAGGCGGACGAATAGGTACCGGCCCCGGCTCTCCCGGTCGCTCCTAGCCCGAGTTACGGCATTTTATGTGAGCTGCAGTGGCAGGGGGTCCTCCACTGGGGGCGCCACCACTTTTGCATCCGTTCTGGAGCACCAGGAGTGGGTGGTCCCCGGGAATGCCCCGTGAGCAGCCCCGTTGGGGTGGTCATTTGGTAATTTTTGCACATGTGCTCATTTTTTACACTTGGGGGTCCCCGAGGGAGCTGGGGGTCCCTGGAGCTCCGGGGGTCCTTGGAGGTTGTAGTTTGGCAGGTAAGGAGTGTGTGTGCAAAATCTGGCATGGATCGGGGCAACGGTTGCGGAGATATGAGCAGGGCAAAAGTGTGACGTGTGACGTGTGTGACGGACGGACGGACGGACACCTCGAGCAGCTTTCTGTAGTAAGTGCGACCTACGGTCGCAAATACAAACCCCCAAATCAATGTTCCAGTTCTAGGCAACACAGAACTTTATTTCCACACAACTCCTCTAAGGTATATTAATGACAGTTCAATATTGAAAATGGGTGGTCTTCCCCTTTAAAGTGTCTGAAAATGTCACTATTTTGAGCGAGTGGCTCCACTGGAAAGCCAACAGAAATTGATTTTACACCTCTCCTGCTTAGCGGAGAGTGTGGTGTGATAGAGGAGGTCTCCCCGAACGCGTGCGTGTGTTCAAAGTGCCGATGCAAAGAGCCGTCTGCTCTCCAGCGCCAACTAGAGTTTGAAAATGTCTGAAAATGTCACTTTTTTTAGCGAGTGGCTACACTGGAAAGCCAACAGAAATTGATTTTACACCTCTCCTGCTTAGCGGAGAGTGTGGAGTGATAGAGGAGGTCTCCCCGAACGTGTGCGTGTGTTCAAAGTGCCGACGCAAAGAGCCATCTGCTCTCCAGCGCCAACTAGAGTTTGAAATTGTCTGAAAATGTCACTATTTTGAGCGAGTGGCTGCACTGGAAAGCCAACAGAAATTGATTTTACACCTCTCCTGCTTAGCGGAGAGTGTGGAGTGATAGAGGTCTCCCCGAACGTGTGCGTGTGTTCAAAGTGCCGACGCAAAGAGCCGTCTGCTCTCCAGCGCCAACTAGAGTTTGAAATTGTCTGACAATGTCACTATTTTGAGCGAGTGGCTGCACTGGAAAGCCAACAGAAATTGATTTTACACCTCTCCTGCTTAGCGGAGAGTGTGGAGTGATAGAGGTCTCCCCGAACGTGTGCGTGTGTTCAAAGTGCCGACGCAAAGAGCCGTCTGCTCTCCAGCGCCAACTAGAGTTTGAAATTGTCTGACAATGTCACTATTTTGAGCGAGTGGCTGCACTGGAAAGCCAACAGAAATTGATTTTACACCTCTCCTGCTTAGCGGAGAGTGTGGTGTGATAGAGGAGGCCTCCCGAACACGTGCGTGTGTTCAAAGTGCCAACGCAAAGAGCCGCCTCCTGTCTAGTGCCCACTAGAGCTTTTGGGGGCGTTTTCTTTTTTTTACATTGAACTCCTTACATCCTTGTTCCATCTTTTACTTAGTACATTTTACCTTTCACTCTGTACTTGGTCTCCGGCTTTTTCACTTCAACACCAAACCTATTTGCCAAAAATGGCCGATCTACAAGCTTGTAGATCTTCTATTTTTGGCTAAAGTTCTCCTCAGAAAAGGGATGAGAGGGTTGTTTATTTATTCTAAAAGAATGGTCCTATCACACATAGATTTGGTGCCTTTCCCTGTAGTAATTCTGAGGACCCCCTAGGGGTCCTGGACCCCCTGTTGAAGACCCCTGGTGTACATGCACACACAGTGTATTTTCATTACTTACATTAATATAGCCTATAGTAGCCTACCATACATTACATCTGCCCAATCTAAATAAACAGATAAAGTAAAATTGATAATTAAGTAACTGGACCTCATTAGATGTAGCCTACTTGTGTCAACAACCAATTGAAGCTCTTCTATGGATTACAATAGAAAGAATGGAATTAACTTGTTAAGTGGCCTTTAATAGCTCGCATACCACAAATTTCAATCTGAAAGAACCTGGAAAATGTGTTAGGACAATTAGAAGTACACTAGTATAGAGACATACATCATACACGTATTTTTTAAATACATTTGTGTCTTTAAAATAAACATTATTTAGTGGACTTTTATTTTGAAGGCTGGAGCTTGGCTTATTGCAGCCAGCTCCCAGGCCGGAAACGCTAATGCAGCTCACTTCACGGACCTTGCTGCGTGTACGCGTCGCCATGGGAACCAAAGCGTTCAATGAAAGGGAATTTTACCAGTAAGCAGCAGCAGCGTCACCGGGCACGGATAAATACTGGAAGTGAAACTTTTGCAGCACAAGACAGATGGTGAAGAAGAATCAAGATGAAGGTAATGACAATCAGACAGTGTCATAGGCTTACTTTAGTAGTTAATTCTCACAAATATAGACTAGACTATACTAGTTTATTAACTTGATGGATTTGTTTAGTGCTGGTTTAACACTTTTGTCTTTTTTTAATTTAAATTCTTTACATTTACACTTTTATCCAGTAAGTTCAAACCGCATGTGAAAGTTTATGTTTCTTGTTTGTTTTCGTGGAGAAAACTGGGCAGTGGGCACTTTATGTGGGTTTTTGGGGGGGAGTGCTATGGGCTGCTTGTGTCCAGATCAGAGTCCCGAAAAATATCTCCAAAATGTCCCGGTTTCCAACATTCACTTTTCACTACAAAATTGTCCCGGTTTTCGCCAGAATTAAAATAGCCTAAAAGTAACTGTTTTTAGTAATTGCATAGACATTTATCATGTTCTTTTCATGAAATGCTCACCTAACCAATCAGAAAACATGAACGAATTCATTGCGTGTCTGAATAAGAGGTTGTTTGTCAATCACTCACTGCCTGTATGCATTATGCAACGCTCTGGTGCGTAGGCTACTTGCGCGTACACAAACGTTAGAGAATGGAGGTGAAAGTGCGCATTGCTTTGAGGGTCCCGGTTTTAGGGAACAGTGGTTCGCCTCCCTAGGCCTACTTATATTATTATAACTCTATATGTTCTTGTCCCGGTTTCAAACCATAGCCATAGCTAAGCGTCTGCATTGTGATCTTGTATTTTCATTTCTAATGGCCTAAATATATAGACTGAAGTGGTTAATGTATGCCTTTATAATAATCGAAATATGCAAAGTAACAGCTGTTTTCAAATATTTGTAGTAGAGTAAAAGTAGCCTACAATACTTGCCTCTGAGAAAGCCTCAAAATTGTACTTGGCCTACAGTAGGCTACTTGAGTGAGTATAATGTAATTTGTTACTTTACACCACTGCAGCCTGGCCGTCATCAGAACCGGTTGAACATGTAATAGCAGACAGCTTGTGTATTGGAAGCCAAGCAGGCGCGTCACCACCATTCATTGTGAGTACGACGGGACACCCCCACTTTCATAAACACATAATCTCATCCCCCCCACCTTTTTTGCCGGCCGGAGTGTTTTTTTTTTCTTCCTCCCCTGCGCTGCAAGCTGGCTCTCATCAACACAAACAACACAAACGTAACCTCTCAGTGGCATGTAGGGGCTATTTGGCTACTATTTTCCAGGACAATTTCAAAATAAACATGTTGAATGATCGATTGTATAGATGAAAAAAATAAAATAAAGACTCTTGTTTTGAAATGCACTTCTGTGCAGAGAGGAAATGGCTTTCATAGGACGCCCCTTTAACGGTCGACCTCTCTGTCGTCAGTGCGTATCTTGCTTGCGTCATGATGGACTCGTGGTGAAATTAACAACACAGGCATAAAGGAATATAAACAGAACACCAAGACAAGACCATGTAGGCTATAAAGGCATTAAACATCGTCCTGCTCGTCTCATCGTCACTCAGTCAGCAATTGGTGAGTGAGTCGTGGCTATATTAGAGTTTGAGTAATGATGGATGCTATGCTGCTAGCTAACACTGTTTGGGCTAGCGTTGTGGACACATTGTATGGGTCTTGAAAATAGCCAATCTAGAAGTTCACAATGCAGCGCGAAGCGACTCGTTGTGAGCTTGTAGATCGGCTATTTTCACTTCTACTTGTTTGGGTTTCGTTTCTCTTGGTTCACGGGCTAAAACGTTTGGGAACCAATACCATCATGCTTGCTGTAGTAGACAGTGGTGTAAAATTAAGTAGATTAACTGAAAAGCTTTTGGAACTGAATGATTATATGATAATGGTGTTGTCTGTCTGTTGGAGTGTTGGTACCAAGAATTCCATCTACTATAACTATAGACTATCTTGCTGGCTGGTGCATGTGGAGAGAGGCAAAGGGAAAGTGTAGTGTGCTGTTCCTGATTGTTTAGCAAAAAAATAAACCGTGGAAACACGAATAAAACGCGATCAGAACCGCGAAAAACCGCCAACGCGCGAAACGTGCACGCGCGCTTTGCGCGCATGCATGAGGGCGCGGTTATGTCATCCCCCCCACTCTCCAAGAGGCTTTAACGCCCCTGGAAGCAAGCATGAGTGACTGGGGTCGCAACAACCTCCAGCAGCGATTTAGCAAGACAATGGGGACATTGGGACCATAGCGCCGTTTGGGGGAAAAAAACAGACCAAAAGACAGAAGAAATAGGTCGATAGCCTGAAAAGTGGGGTAGCAGTCCAGTCCAAAAAGACCTGGCTCCGGCGCCTATGGGTCTCATAGCTGTACGCTTGAGCTCCCAGGCGTACCCTATGTGACCGCCCCTGAGCGGATGAATAGCCTAATGGTCACCCTAATTATAAAAACTTTTTGGGGGGCTCATAGGTAGGTTTGGGTGTTGGGGTGTAGGCTTACTAGGCTATAACATTCAGGATGTTCACCAGAGTAGCCTTCAGACAAATTACAAATAATCAGTATGCCGTTTATGTATTGGTATTACTGATGAGGGCTGGATTGCTGAGGGCGTGGTGATTTCCCGATGGCATTAAAGTCCAAGAGACTTAAGGGGGTTCCACACTAGCCGTGGTCACCGCCTCCTAGCAATTCATTTTCAATGGGAGGCGGGCGGCTTTTTCAGCCGCGCAGCGACGTTTTGGGGCGGCGAGGAGAGCGGGCGCGGTCCCGTGAAATCCCCCGCGAGCGTGCTCGTTTGTGCATGCTTACGCGGGCGGTGAGAGATGGATTGTGTTCATCTTTGTGAAATACCGCGCGGCGTTTACTCACTGAACGAGTGTGTTTGTGTTTCACCGTGGTGCGGCCACCGCTGATCCTAGCGGCAGCCCCGACGGCAAACGCCTGTAGTGTGTAGGGCACCTTAAAGTCCGAAAGGCTGTTCAATGTAGTAGCCTATGAGAGCGGAGACACACACACACACACACGGGGAGAGAAAGAGGAGGAGAATCGGCTGACTGAGGATGCCGACGTGTGCAGCATGTGATGTTTAAGATGTTAAACTTGGTCACACACTCAAACATAGGTTTGAGTGATTACTTTGTTTGATGTGAAAGCATGATGGATAAAGACCTGGATGTTACCTCTTAGGCCTACTTGTGTGATCAGGTTGGATCCAGTCAATTTGAAGAAATAATAATTCAGCGTTTAGTCTACTTGAGGTGAGGATAATAATAAAGCACAGGCCTACGTTTTCATTCACAACTTGGCTGAAGATCTATTCTATAGCCTATTATGTCATTTTATAGCCTAGTTTAAACTAGGGAGCTGCTCGACTCTTTTCATACCAGTGCTGACTGGAGTGAGAGCTTAATTGAAATGACCTAATATGCGCAGCGAACTGGAATTATATAATTAATTATTTGGAAGCAGGTGTGTAAAGAATAAAGATTCTAATCTATAAACATCTCAAATAGCTTTTATACTTTTTAAATGAGATTTGGCCTTATAGGCTATATTGATACGTGCTCAGATTTGGCTATTTATTTGCTGGCTTTTAGGCTAATTAATTAATTATTGTAATCATGCCAACCTCTGTGCATGAAGGGGGGGGTGGACCTCTCTCTCTCTGGGACATCTCCGTGCCGTCGGAATATCGAGATTTTGCCGATTGCTGAAACGTCTGAGGCATAAAAAAGGGACTCCTTGTTATTGTCTCCACCAGGCCGAAAGGCACAGGGAGACAATGTTTTGCACCCTGCCCATCCGTCCGTCTGTGTCTGCGTGTCTGTATTTCCTTCCTTCTGTGGACAGCTAATCTCTGGCACCTTGCGAAACTGTGCACGCACACTCCCTGGCCCCAATGGTTTACATGGGCCTGTTGTAGCGCCGCCAGGAGGCGGATTTGTGGAAAACTCATTTTTGGACAGTAGCCTACAGATTTAGTCCAAAAATCACGCAAATCGCTATGCAGTATCTTAATAGTCATTCAATGAAACAGGTCTTTCAGATTTTTCATATTCCTTCCTGATTGGCTAAGATTGTCTTCCAAAGTTTGCAGGATTGGTCCTTTTTGAACAAAATGCCTAAAATCATGAACACTGCCTGCAATTTTGGTGAAATTGTGCATGCACAGTCCCAATAGGTAGAGGAAGAAATTCAATTCAAATCAGCCTCATGGTGGCGCTATAACAGGCCCATTTGTATTTTTACCTATAACTCCACTGCTCAGTGTAAAACTTTGTATGTGCACTCTTTAGAGGCCAAGGAAAACCTTTGCTCTGCATATTTCACATCTGCCTTTTATAGAGCCACCAGGAGGCCGACTTATGTGAAACACATTTTTGGATATTACTCCTTAAATCAGTACACAGTGTCTCTATAGCCACGTGATCAAGACTAATCCTGAATCCTGATCGGCTAACATTGGCTTCCAAAGTTGGCTGGATTGATCCGTTTTGAACAACATGCCTCGGATCATGAAAGCAGCTTGGTTCTTTCCCACTAGGTCATGAAATAACACATTTTTGGAACAAAATCATGCATGCAGCATCCGATTGTCGTTAAAGGCTGAAAAAGACATGGCACACTTTTTACATTGGGCCTCTTATAGGGCCACCAGGAGGCTACAATAACCTTCCTGGCCTGGTGGAGACCTGTGAGGTCTCCACCAGGAGAGAGGACTGCTTAGTTATTTAATAGTTTATTTTTGGATAACACATATGCACACGCAGTTACCTGTCACCATCTAGTGACACAAATAGGCTATAACATGGGCTGTAAAACGAAACATGATAACTACCACTCATAATTGTGTAGATCAAAAAAAGCAAACATACTAAAACTGTCTGGCTTAAGACCATGTGTGTTGCCTACAACTAAACTGGATTTCCTTCCCATCTTCACTTTGAGGAGGCCTAGAACATGTTTTTTATTTAATTCTAACTTGGTTATGATTTTGTTTTTTACTCATTCCTGTTTGCCATTTTTTTATTACTGAATTATACTGTGTCCTCTTCTTACACAGTTCAAGAAATGAGTCTCCAAACGTGCGACTGTGGCGGTGCATGTAATTGTTCAGAAACACTCCGTCCGAAGAACGGATGCAAGCCCAAGGGAAAGAGCAAGAGTCAGAATCCTAAAGCCAGAAAAGATGAAGATATCCATGTTATCAGCACCCCTGTGAAGGATGGTGAGTGTGTTGTCGCTTTGTCATGTGATGTGACAAGTATACGGCAGTGGTGGGAAGTACTCAATTGTTTCACTTAAGTACAGTAAAAGTATCAATACTGTAATGTAGATTTAGAAATCTGTTACAAGTTAAAGTCCAGAATTCCAAATTTACTTGGGTACAAGCATTGGTGTCAAAATGCACTAAAATTACCAAAAGAAAAATAGACTCATAATGCAGAATGTCCCATTTCACAAGTTCTAAATTGTATACAACTAGAAATTCGCGGCCGCTGACGCGGCCGCTCATATCTAGAAATCGCGCCCTAACGGGCGCTCACATTTACGTAATTCGCCGGGTAACCAAATGTTGTGTAACTGACTTCAAATTCCAGCAGTAGTCGGTCGTCCCTTTTAAAGTTATAATTATTCCATGATTGCATCTTGAACAAAGCAGATGAAGGCTGTTTGAGCTGAAACACGTCCCTTATTCCCTTGTTGGTGTCGGTGAGGAAAATAATGAATAATTGAGGACTGCTCTGCTGCCTTTCTCCATGCCGTTGTAAAGTTTCACTTTCGGTTTAGACCCACAGGGACTGTAAGCCCCTCTCTCTCTCTCTCTCTCTCTCTCTCTCTCTCTCTCTCTCTCTCTCTCTCTCTCTCTGCTCTGTCTGTCTGTCTCTCTCTCTTGCTCTCTCTCGCTCGCTCACTCTCACTCACAATGCTCTCACTGCTCTGTCTGTCTGTCTCTCTCTCTTGCTCGCTCGCTCTCTCACTGTCTCTCTCTCTCTCTCTCTCTCGTGTCTCTCTCTCTCGCGCATGCGCATTTGTTTCGTTTTGGGTCGTCGACCGGTGGGTAGATCGATTGCACCGTTCTGTCAGTTTTCAATTGTTATATAGATGTAGTGAGTAGTGATGTAGTGATAGTGATGCGACACGTGTGAGCTTGTAGATCGTCTATTTTCAAATGGCCGAAATGTACTTAGGGCTGAAGTTATTAATGTATGTTTTGTAATATTAATCCAAATCTTCAAAGTAACTCGTAAGTAAAGTTTTCAAATAATTGCAGTGGAGTAAAAGTATGATATTTTCCTCTGAGATAGTAGAGTAGAAGTAAAAGTACTGAAAATAGGAAATACTCCAGCAAGGAAAAAGACCTCAAAATTGTACCACAGTATGTGACCCCTTTTCCAACTGGTTCAGTTCTTTCTTCCCTTAACTGTCGAAATGACGTTCCCTTCGAACAGTCTCTGATGATCTTTCTGTGGTCGGGGGCTATCAGGGAGATGGGACGGGGGTATGAACGAAAGCGTGAACGTATCATTTTAAGGAAATTAACGAATTGTTCACGATTCTTTCTTGTGATTCGTTTTTATGAATGAATCACTCATGAACGACACATCACTTTCACACACTGACACAGTGGAGAGATTCATCAACAGTCAGACATCGACTGACCTGATGCATTTCAAAAGTAAGAATCAAACGTTTCTCCACATCATGTGAATTAACTTATCCATGCCCAGCAGTCACAATTCGTCGCGGAGCTTGCAGATCGGCTATATAGGCTATCAACACGGAACACTAGCAAAGTTGTGTTTACTTTAAGCTCTTCTTTCCTCTTGAAAACGGTCAGCGACTAGCGAGCAGCAAAGCTGTGTGTGTGTGTGTGTGTGTGTGTGTGTGTGTGTGTGTGTGTGTGTGTGTGTGTGTTTACTCCTTATAATTCTGTATTTTCAGAAAGAATTGAGCGGAAATGCCACTGTGGATGGCCTTATTGGCCTAAGGTGACGACCTACCAGGGGCTGAGAACTCACCAGGGGATGATGGGTAGAGTTCTCAACGGGCCTGAAAATTAAGGCCCGGCCCTAACTGGGCAGGCCCGAGGCCCTATCCGGCCCTACTAGTCAGCATACATTTTAGGCCCTACCCGGCCCGAAAACGTCGGGTCGGGTATGGTCGGGTCTATCATATAATAATAGTAATAAAATAATAAAAAACGAATATTGTATTTTTTCATTGAGCCCGAGCCCTACCCGGCCCGACTAATTAGCATACAATTTAGGCCCTACCCTACCCTAAATGTCGGTTGGGTTCGGGTATGGTCGGGTTCGGGCAGAATTTGAGAACTCTAATGATGGGATGTACGCCCAAGGGGGAAAGGATTCCAGAGTGTGACCAGCACCTCTACAGAGATTATAAATTATATGATATAGTCTATAGCCGCACGCCTGCGAGGGATGGTGAGTGTGTTATCTAGGGTGGTCACAATTATTACATAATCGTCTAATCGCACTTATTTGACATAATCGCAATTATTTTGTCATAATCGTCATAATCGTGAATGTTGAAATATGTTCATACATTTTTAGAAAATAATAGCAGATCTACAAGCTCACAACGTGTCGCATCGCAACGCGTTGTGAGCTTGTAGATCGGCTATTTCCACTATCAATGTTATTTTTTAAGTAGTAAGTTGTCAAATATGTCAGTAATTTCTTTGTGTATTTAGGTTGTGTGTCATATCTGCCGGTTGTGGCCGCCGTGCCTAGAAGCCCCGGGCAGCGGGACATCGGCCCGACGGCGTCTCCAGCTCCCGAGGCTGCTACCACCGCTAGAAGCCTCTGCAGCGGAGCTAGGCCGCTGGACATCGACCCCGCAACACCACCACCACCTGGGGCTGTGGCCGCCGTGCCTAGAAGCCCCGGGCAGCGGGACATCGGCCCGACGGCGACACCAACTCCCGAGGCTGCTACCACCGTGCCTAGAAGCCTCTGCAGCGGAGCTAGGCCGCTGGACATCCATCACACACCCATCAACAATAACGGTTGCACCGAGAAAGGCCCCAGGAATCGTGTTTTTAAAATAGAAGAACATTTTAAAACTCTAAATCAAGCCAGAACTGTTTGGGACCCTCTGTGCAAACCTAAGGGTTTTTTCTGTGGCCACATAAATATTAGAAGCATGGTTAACAAATCAAACCAATTGGAACATCTCTTTACAGAGTCCAATATTGATTGTTTGGGACTATCAGAAACTTGGCTGACCAACGAATCCCCATCAGCCCTGGTGAACAAGCCAGGATACAATGTATTCAGAAAGGACAGGTCACAGGGGAGGGGGGGTGGGGTGGCATTGTACATCAAGGACACTCTGACTTGCAGAGAAATTGTGGTGCCTCCTGATATTAACTTCGACTGTGTAGGGATAGAAGTGTCTCTATCTGAAGAAATGTCTTTCACCATAATATGTCTTTATCGTCACCCAAAAGCTAAGATTGACTTTTATGACCAACTTAAATCGCTCCTGAAATCTAGGGAATCAAAAAATGAAACGATTATTTTAGGTGATTGGAATGTAAACTGGGATGATAAACAAAAAAGGAAAAATCTCAAACGAATTACTGATTCCTTTAACTTAGAGCAACTAGTTGAACAGTCAACTAGAGTAACAAATAAATCCCAAACTAAAATTGACTTAGTGTTTACTAATAAAGCAGATAGGATAGTAAACATGTACAATTATTTAACTGGTCTATCTGATCATAATGTAATACTCCTAGTTAGGAAACTCACCACCGCAACTCAACCCCCAAAAAAAACCTCCTTTCCTCGCTACATTCCCAAAAATAAGCTACAACAGCTAGGGGATGCAGTGAGTGAAATTGAATGGGACAGCATTCTCTCTCACACTGATGTTGAGACAAATAGTTATGAATTTGTTACCAAACTGGAGCAGTTGATATCCTCATTCTCCACAAGGGGGCAGAACAGGTCTAGGAGAGAACGTGTTTTACCATGGCTAGATCTCGACTGCAGAAACATGATGAATACTAGGGACTGCTTACTAAAACGGAGTCTTAAAACTGGTTTACCAACTGACAGAGACAATTTTGTCTCAGCCAAAAATACTGTAACAGAGCGTATGAGGAAAGCAAAGGCAAGTTTCTTCATCAGTGAATTAGAGAATGCAAAGGGTATAGAAAATGTTTGGTCAGTTCTGAATAAGTTGCTGGGTAAGCAAAATGTTCAGAACACAAACACACTTGAACTAAAATTGGGTGAGGTCACTGTAAATGACCCTGAAACACTGGCCAGCACCTTTAATAATGTATTTTTGTCTAGTATCACTGATATAACTAAAATGTTCTCCCCCCCTAACATCCCATCCTGTCCAATCTCGATAACACAGCCCATGGAGCTAGAGGAAATAAATGAGGGTGAGGTAAAAAAGATTATTGCCGAACTGAATGAGAGTGAGGTAAAAAAGATTATTGGCGAACTGAAAGTTTCCAAAGCCAAGGATGCATATGGGTTTGACACCAACTTCCTAAAGACTCACAGTGACTCATTGGCCAAACCTATCACCATTCTGGTCAATCAGTCTATTAGACAAAATGTGGTTCCTTCTTCCTGGAAGGTAGCTTTGATTACACCCATCTTCAAATCAGGTAGCACAGTTCTGGTTGAGAACTACAGACCCATAAGCATCCTCCCCAGCATATCTAAGATTGCGGAGACGTGGGTTGCCAAACTAATGATTAAACATCTCAACAAGGGGGAGACAGCACTCCACCCAATGCAATTTGGCTTTCGAACACAACACTCAACTGAAACGGCAAATAGTGTATTCATTGAAAGAACCAAGAAGAGTCTGGATACAAACCCATATGTAGGTGCTGTGTTTCTGGACTTCAGACAGGCTTTTGACACCGTAAATCACCACGTCCTCCTCACAAAATTATCAGATTTCAATTTCTCCAGAAATTCAATTCGCTGGATACAATCATACTTATCAAACCGTAAACAGTGTGGGGTGATAAACGGTGTCCAGTCCCTGTATGTTGATAATCCAGTAGGAGTTCCACAGGGATCCATTTTAGGCGCTTTATTGTTTTCTTTATATATCAATGATTTACCAGATGTGTGCCATAATGTGTGCAATGTACAAATGTATGCCGAAGATGCCGTCAGTTCTGCCGTCATCACTGTCCACGGCAAGACCACTGAGCAAATCTCTGAGAGTCTAACTAGTGCACTTGACAGGGTACACGCCTGGCTAGACAATGCCTGCCTCATGCTCAATGTGAAGAAAACAGTGTTTATGTTGTTCAGCGAGAGACCAGTCACCACTGTGAGATCTGGTGTTTTCTCAAAGGGGGTGGAATTGGAGCATGTGTCACATTTCAAGTATCTAGGTGTAATCTTGGACTCCAATCTAACCTTCGAGAAGCACATAGAAAAAGTAACAAATACTATCAATTACAATCTGCGAAACTTCAAACAAATTCGACCCTACCTAACAATAGAAGCAGCCAAAACATACTTTCACTGCATGATTTTTTCTCACATGGAATACTGTTTTACAAACTGGTCTTTTGCAAATACAACAACCACCAAACCTATTGAACAGGTATTTGAAAGGGCTATTAAAATACTAGACAAAAAACCAAACTCTTATCACCACGGTAAGATCCTGGAAAAGTATGACCTCCTCAGCTTTGAAAATTTTAGGAACTTTAAAAATGCATGTTTAATATATAAATGCCTTAATGGTCTGGCTCCCCCTCCTCTTATGGAATTCATCCATATGAAGAGGGACATTGGACGCAGTACTAGGTCAACATCCTGGGGAGACTGTGAAATAGATTTTAGAGAAACTACCTTTGGTAAAAACGTTCTCTCCATAATTGGGTGCCAATACTGGAACCAGCTCCCTGCCAAAATTAGAGAGATCCCCACTTTCGGTGATTTTAAAGGGCAGCTGAAGCAATGGCTAAAACGCTCACAAACTTGTAACCACCTGTAAGAAAATAATTGATGCCTGTACGAATAAGCCTGTCAGGTTAGTCTGTCCCACGTGGTTAGGGTTAACTTAGTTCTGGCACTAGGCACTTTGTCGCACCAGGCACTCTGTTGCGCCAAGCACCTTGTTTTTGTGTTTTTATTTATTTTTTTGTTGTGGTGTAGTTCACCCTGTATTGTTCTGTTCTTTGTTTTTGTTAGTTTTGTTTTGTTTCTTGTTTTATGTCCCGAGGACAACGGATGAAATTTAGCATTAGCTAATTCCGTCTGGTTTACACAAAGATCTTTGTATGTATTCTTATACAATATGTCAATATCTCTGTGTTCATGAACTGGTACTGTCCTGTCTAAATAAACAAGTAAAGTAAAGTGTGCATCTTCAAAGCCTAAAAGCCAAACAGAAATGTAATTATCAATGACAAAAACACAATTAAATCGTTAATCACAATTATTTGAGTGACAATTAAAAGGATGGTCCTCTATGCATGTATTATTATTAATTAACCAAGGGATTAAGACATCCCTTTAAAATAATGTATATTTATCTAACCTCTACAAAGTAGCCTACAACTGTTTGCATAATTCGGAGCAGCCTTGAGCCAAAATGAAACCCAGGCCCAGCCTACATGCGTTAAAGGACCCCCAAAATCATATGTAATTAGCCGTGGACCCACATCTCAAAATGTTTTGTTCCAGGGACCCCTAGAGCAAAGCTTTGTGTCAAAAATGTTCACTCTAAAATGTCTAAATGTGGGTCTTGCCTTAAGCTAGATGCAGAATAGATACACGCTTCCTGCCTATTTACTGGGAAACGAAACTCAGTTGAACAGCAGGAGTATCCAGTCTTTGTAGGATCCGGTCTGGGTCCAGAGCAGATATAGAAACGGTGTGATGAATGTATTGTGCGCGCAAATGACCGGATACAGAAGGCGGGCTTTAAACCGGATCACACTGGTTCATTGAATGAAACCAACCAGGCTTTTCGCTGGCATTGAGGAAAGCCCGGTGAGTCAGTTTACCAGTAATCAGATTGTGGGACACTTTAGATATTGTCATTAAGTGTGCCTGCCATGCAATGGCAAAACACTTTTTGTACTCGCTCATACTTATGTCTGTCTGTACGATTCCCCAAATTTCAGCACCCCAGTAAACACTAGCCGTCATCTAGACCTATGGTTATGATTAGCCGTCATTTGAACCGTCTATCGTCAGTCTGTCTATAGACCGATTGTAGCTGATTACATTTAATCCATTATTCCATACTTGTTGATTAAAAAAACAGCTTTAATATCCACACCTGGTTTTCAAATATTGGACTAAAGTAATTTTAAGAGCCAATTTCACTATATAGTCTAGTTTAGTTGTAGCCGTCATCTGAACGCTTCCATTTAAACGATATATCACCGTTTAGGACAAACGTGTGTTAGACCATCTTTTTTTTTTTATACATTTTTATCAAGTTGTTCATTATCGGATGCTAACAGTATCTCCCGGTTCTACCTTAATAGTTGTAGTTTAATTGCATCCACTGAGCAGTTTTCTGGCCATTGCACATCTTTTAGGCGTCTAAAAGACGTGCTGGGCAATACCTTTGAAAAATTCTAAAAGTGTAATAAATAATGGCATAATGCCGTGGTGCTGCTCATGACAGCATACTATTACTTCTGAGTTACATAATTAATTCTGACACCAACAGACACAAACACACAAGACTGCATGTCTCCCCGGCCACATCCCCACCCCCACCATACGATTATGATTAAATAAAATCGTTTTATAGCTATCCATCAATATAAAGTTAGTTTGTGTTGTCAAACAAAATGCACCGACCTAAAACGAACAGCGGGAGGCGATATGTCAACTACTAATAGCTGCTGGAACACATGTAAGTAATAAGCCGTTCCGTGGTCCAGCGGCAGCGCACAGGTTTCATGGACAGAAGTTCCCGAGTTCGAACCCCGTCGACTCCCTGTGTCAAATAATAGCAGTGCAAGAATGCATTACAAATACGATCAGCTGCGGTGGTTAAGGTATCATTCGGCTCTCAGAACCAAGGAATAGTGATTTTAAACCCTGCTGGCTGCCATCATTTTCACTACTTTCGGCGGCCGCTAACGCCGTTAAAATGACGGTGATACAATGTCTAGTCTATGTATAGCCGTTGAAAAAACTTTAAAATTTAAACTCGTCACAGACCGGATCTAGCTAGACGTCCGGTTAGGGCGAAGACGTCATTTGAACGTGTTTTAACCACCAAATTGCTTAGTGGGACCTAACTAGTGCCGCACCATTTACGCCACCCCCACAATATATATATACATCAAAACGTGCGGCTCGGCCGGGAATGGTGTGCTATTACTTTTCCTTCCGATCCGCGTTACCATGGTGACGTAATTGGCAAAAAACAACGCTTAATTGTCCCCATTGACTTATAATGGGAAAATGCAAAAATTCACATTCAAGTATTTTTCTCTCGCAAACCATAAGGGCTACAGTTTCAAACTTCGGAGAGGAGATTCATATTAAAAAAAAAATATATATATATATATATATATATATATATATATATGTCACGGTTTGATAGAGAAACAGTACGGTCGAGAAACGGAGCACTCGTCGTGCGGCACGGGGCGGAACAAGCGGTCACCACAACAACGTCCTCCAGGCGGAGCCGCTCGATTGTCCACGACATTGCAAGCGGCGCGAAGGCCAGCGGACCTTGGTCCTGCTCTTCGCCCCTGAGCGCCGCAGGCGCGAGTGGCCGCGAAGAGCGGGCCAGGGCCAGGGCCGCGCGGCCGGCGGAGCGCCGCGCGAGTTACGAAGCCGTGGTGAATGCAATCGTTATATTTATGCCCAGGCCGTAAGGCCTGGGCAAGCCCACGATAAACGCCCTGTCCAAGTGACTACAATGGAGCGCTCCCTAGCTCATAGTAAGCTAATGGCTAAACACTGCCGAGCTAGGCTAGTAAATAAAGAAAGAGAGTCGCAAACGAGTGACGTCAGCGCCTTCACTAGTGAATGGCTGTCGTCGCCATCTGGTGGTGATTGGTGTGTGGTGAACGACAAAACAAGCGCTCTTACAATGAACGTACTGAGTTACCCAAACGTACTGTAACATATATATATATATATATATATATAAAATAATTACATCCACTCGGCCTCATGGTGGCGCTATAACGGCCCACTTTACGTTTTGCCCTGTAACTCTTAACTCTTAATAATTCACTGAATATTGCAGTTTTATGCAAATGGAGCCAGCGGTAGTTCTTTTATTTGTGGAAGGCAGGATGTGTTGTTGCTATCTCCCCGGACCCCCTCTTCATTAAGCAGTTAATTCATTCACACCCCCACAGAGCAATCCATCACCTCATGTTCATTCTCATTGGCTACAAGCTTAATTCTCATACGCCCTCTTACCCACAATGCATCTCAAACAGTCTATTTTCAGCAACTTCCTGTTCTATGTTCATTCTAGAATGTTTAGCTGTTACTACTGGTTGTGCACTGTGCAGCTGTATGTGTTAAAAAAAATCCCTCCACCTCCTCCTCCTTGTAAATGTAGTTACTTATGTTATATGTATGGTTTACAGATTGTTCTGTGTTTTATGGATTATGACGTGATCTCAAATCATGTTGTGTTTATGGATTATGATGTGATCTCTTAAATCATGTAAATGTAGTTATGGTATATGTATCATTACAGATAGTACTGTGTTCTATGGATTATGATATGTAATCTCTTAAATCATGCAACTGGGAAGGTTCAATGTTATGTGCATGTTATCTGTATATCATGCTTTGCTCTGGGGGAGTTTGATATATCAGATTATGGCTCATGTTCGAGCAGATAATTTGATAATCAAAGCAGAGCTACATCGCCAAACTAAGTTGCAATATCATTGCATAATTGGTTATATCATTGCAATAAATGGTATGGTTAATCTTAATTGGTGTCATTCATCCTGAGCTGAAACATATAAAAGAAATTATTCTTTTGCCTCTAGTCTAAATCATACATGAAAAATTACACGTTCATGGCATTTGGCAAAGATGTAGAGGGTTAGTCGAAATATCACTGAAACCAATCTTATTCCAATTGGCCAAAGGGGGGCGCTATACAAAGCATTTGAAAATTCAAACTTTAAACGGGCATAAGTCATGTCTCGTTTCGTTTAAAGACATACAACTTGCTTTTGACTGAAGCGGAAGCCATCTGTGTCTTTGTTAAGTAAGCTCCGTCCTTAGACTGCCATTTTGAGCAGTTTGTAAAACACTTAAACCTGCTTTTAATCCGGAAATTTCGTGTCACGTGCACAGAACCTTTTTTACATGAACTTTGGACCAATATCTAAAGATCTGTCAGATCAGATTTTTTGTAAATTGAAACATGCTTTTTGAATAATTCAATGAATATTGCAGTTTTATGCAAATTATTCTTCTGCCTCTAAAACATACATGCAAAGTCAAATTTCCATGATGAACTACTGTAGAGGGTTAGTCCAAATATCACTGAAACCAATCTTACCCCAATTGGCCAAAGGGGGGTGCTATATCATTTTGAAAGAAGGCACTCAGTGTCTTGACATTACATGAAACGTTTTTATTTATTTATTTTTTAAATGACTGGTCCATTATGTGTGACTGCTGTCAGTGCCTCTGCCTGATATACGGAAGGTTGTGAGTTCAAACCCCACGTTGGGTTGAGTTGATGTTAACATCCTGGATGCCCATGGCATATGCGTATGTCAAAATCTTGAATGTTGACACGTCTGATCTAACTCCAGATCACGTTCATCTATCTATAAATCTCTGTCTATCTGTATGTAATCCGCGTATCGTATGTAATCCGCGTATCTCGAGAACCGTTCGTCCCACCGGCTTCAGCTCCGGCACGCGCGTTCCGCGCCGCGGCGCGGAGTGCAGTGCCCGGCCTCGACCCGATGAACGGTTTTCCCGAAACGGCGCGAAACGTTCGGAATGTACTTATGCGGAGCTGATTGTTGACATCAGGCTGTTCCGGAGGAAATCGGCGCAAGCGCCGACTCATTGTGACATCACATCATAAAGGGCTCTGACATCACGTACGCCAACTGAACAACGGGCATGATGGGTAGTGCCTAACAATCGGAGGGGCATAATTCCCCATGGGTGGCAAAGCAAGCAGGCTGCGTATTACTGCTCAAGATGAAGACAGACAGATACAGAGATATCCATATATGGGCATACAATGGACGCAGACAGAAATATATCTCCATATATGGGCATAAATGGACACAGGCAAACAGATAAATGGGGTTTGCGTTAAAGGGTGGGGCATTCATTCCATATTTACATCGTTCTCGAGTAGGCCGGTCCTCGACTAGACGATTGGCCACCCGAAGGGCAGAGATCTCCATATATGGGCATAAAAGGGACTCAGACAGACAGATTCAGATATCTCCATATATGGGCATGATATCTCCATATATGGGCATAAATGGACAGTTGTCCAGATGGTCAAAACGGGTCCTATGACAACAGTTATAATGGGGTTTGCATTAAAGGGTGGGGCATTCATTCCCTATTTACATCGTTCCCGAGTAGGCCGGCACCCGACTAGACGCTTGGCCGCCCAAAGAGCAGAGATCTCCATATATGGGCATAATATGGACGCAGACAGACAGATACAGATATCTCCATATATGGGCATAAATGGACCCAGGCAAACAGATGGTCAAAACAGGTTGTATGACAACAGGTATAATGGGGTTTGCATTAAAGGGTGGCGCATTCATTCCCTATTTACATCATTCCCGAGTTGGCCAGGTCGCTGACTAGACGCTCGGCCGCCGGTTTGCATTAAAGGGGGAACCGGCAACAGGTATAATGGGGTTTGCATTAAAGGGGGAACTGGCACTGTGTCTGCAACACAGTCGGAGGCACAGACAGATACAGAGATCTCCATAATGGGTATAAAGAGACACAGACAAACAGATGGAGGAGGAGACAAACATAAGACAAGCAACAAAGAGTGTGACTGGGAGGACATCGATGATGCAGATTTAAATGACTTTACAGCTTTTGCTGAAGAGAACAATCAGTAGTCGAGATCTGGGTTGGCTGAGGTGCAGACGGAGGAGACAAACATAAGACGAGCTAAATCAACAGCACAAGACTGACAAAAAACAGGTTCTCCAAAAAAACTCAAGCTGAACTCTCCCGCTCCAAAAAAGAAAAAGAAAATAAAAGAGACAAAGACAAACATAAGACAAGCAAAAAAGCGTGGGACTGGGAGGATGACTTGAATGATGCAGATTTAAGCAGGCTGCGTATTCTGCTTAACTCTCCTACTGCCAGATTATTTATTTATTTATTGGGTCTGGTGCCATCAAAAAGCGGCTTACCTTTGCGACGTTATAGTAGATAGACAGAGACATTTATTTATTTTTTTTTTTTTTTTTGGGTTGTGCAATAGTGCACTTTGGTCTGCCAGGCAGCAGAGGGCGGCGTCATGCGAGAATGAATGTGAATTTGCCTGTTATGTGTTGAAGAAGAAGAAGACCAGTCACTGGCCACAGAGCCTTACAGCCAGAGGAAATCAACAAGGAAGTGAATTGTTCTCCGTTGATGTTAACGCATAATGGATTTTTTACACCATCACCGCGGAAAATGTGTTTACAGTAGACGGCCGCGCGACCCCTCATCAGCTTACAGTCATCAGACGAACGAACCGAACGAGCGCCGTATTGGCGGAGAGGTCTTGCGAATTGGGGCGAACGTGAACGTTCAAAGCGTGGTAAGAGTTAAAGAAGAAACAAACAAAAAGCAACAGAGATCTCATTTATAGGCTAAAAATGGACGCAGATAAACAGATATCTCCATATATGGGCATATACGGGCATAAAAGGGACACAGATAGACAGATACAGAGATCTCCATATATGGGCATAAAATGGATGCAGATAGACAGATATCTCCATATATGGGCATATACGGGCATAAAAGGGACACAGACAGACAGATACAGAGATCTCCATATATGGGCATAAAATGGACGCAGATAGACAGATATCTCCATATATGGGCATAAAATTGACCCAGAACTGTATCTGCAGTGATCTCCATATATGGACATAAAATGGACGCCGACAGACAGACAGATACAGATATCTTCATATATGCGCATAAATGGACACAGGCAAACAGATGGTCAAAACGGGTCCTATGACAACAGGTATAATGGGGTTTGCATTAAAGGGCGGGGCATTCATTCCCTATTTACATCGTTCCCGAGTTGACCAGGTCGCCGACTCGGGCGCCCCAGCTTCTAGTGTTTAAAATGAGCCCTTCTCTACCGGCCGTTATTTTTCTGTTCTGAGTGAAAGAAAATATGATCACTCGAAAATTACAGAAATACTCAGATTACATTTACTCAGATTGATTTCACCCCAAGCCTCCAAAATATGAAGAAAGAAAATCAATAAAATCAAGGCACAAGGCAACTTTTTTTTGATCCTGTGGCTGTCTAGTGTAGTGGTTGGGGCATATGCCTTTCGAATCCCGCCTGGGGTTGATACAAGCATAAAACCATATTTCGTAGACTTTACAGTTTGGGTCCTTGAACAATGTCTGATATGGAGCCTTCCCAAAAATGTCCCCCCTTGATGGGTATTTTAATATCCGCCATTACTAAACATAACTCCTGAACCAAGCAGAATACAAACTGTGATGTCTACACCTATGTTGTGATGTCCAAGGATTGCAATGATATCATGTACCAGCTCAGTGGCCTAGTGGTTTGAGTGTCTGCCCTGAGACTGGGAGATCCAGGTTCAAACCTGGGTCGGGTCATAACAAAGACTCTGCCTCCCTGCTTGGCATTCAGCATCAAGGGTTTGATTGGGGGTAAGTCCCCGTGACATACTAGCGTCATGTCCAGGGGGTGTACTTGTACATCAAGCTGCCTCACGCTACAGAAACAGGAGATGGGCTCCTGCCCTATGAGACTCATGGCTCGGCCGAGTCATATGGTCTTCATGGCTCGGCAAGGCTTACTATGTACAGCATCAAACTGTCCAGGTGAATAGTATCACAGTATTTTATGTCTGTTGCATATAGTCTTTTGCATACATGTTGTGTAGAGGTCAATCTGCCGATTAGTGTAAAACTTTGTATGCACACTTCCCAGAGGCCAAGGAAAACCTGTGCCCTGCATTTTTCACATCTGCCATTTATAGCGCCACCAGAAGGCCGAAAACACATTCTTCGATATTACTCCTTCAGATTTTATCCGAAAATCACACAAATCAGAACACAGTATCTCTACAGTGATGTAATCATGGCGGATTTGTCCGATATCATATTCTATCTAATTGGCTAACATTGAATTCCAAGGTTTGCAGGATTGCTCCTTTTTGAACAAATTGTCTCAAACGCAGCCTGCTATGTGTGTGAGATTTTGCACACACATTCCCACTAGGCCAAGGAACAGATGCCACCCTTCTCACATTGGCCTGTTATAGCGCCACCAGCGGTTCAACTTTTGCAAAACACATCTTTGCCTCAAATCCCGCATGCAGCGTCCGATTGCCGTGAAAGGCTCAAGAACGCATGGCACCCTTTTCACTTTGGCCTATTATAGTCACCACCAGTAGACCAAAGAAAACCTACCTGACCTGCCGGAGTCCTGTTCGGAAGAACACTGCTTCTAGTTTTTCTTTGATTGTTCTGTTTTTATATTATGTTCTTATTATTAGAAACAATACTCCCATAGGCAGTGTTCAAAGAACGATCGTTCATGAACACGTTCATATTTTGGGCGAACGTGAACTGAACGTAATTGCTTTCGCTTGATGAACGATATTGTCGAACGCGGTCATTCTGACGCCCGTGAATGGCGTTCGTCGGCGTTCGTCGGCCGTTCATGCGGCGGTCCGCGTGTCCGCGGTCGTCTGTCCTCTCATCTCTCTTTTCATTCACATGCTCCAATCGTACGCACTGCATGCAGCTCCTCGTGAACGTTGATATGCGGTGCTGTCTGCACTCTGCAGCTGCACTGTGAATCTCCTCTTCATTACGTCTCGCAAGCCTGACTACACTTTGTCCTATGTGTGTTGCGCTGCGAAAATAGCTGATATGCAAGCTCACAACGCGTCGCATCCACGAGACAACGTGAGCTTGAAGATCAGCTATTTTAACCAACGCGGAAACATGCTGTGCGCGAGGTTTAGAAACGTCTGCCATCAGCCCTTCACAATAAGGGTGCAGGAAGACTGGGCAGTGGGCACATAAATATTGTGGGCACCTCAATGTTAACTCAATTAGCCGATCCCGAGAATACTCGTGAAAAATACTCGAGTAGCACATGGTGCCGATCCCGAGTATACTCGCGAAAAGTACTCTATTACTGTAACGGCGGTTCTCCTACCCTGTAGCCTGGCGGAAGGTCCTGAGACGATCGCCCTCGCCGATTCATCATCATCACGGATCCACAAGCACAAAATAGTAATCCCATAACATTGAGGCAGACGGGGAATCTCATCTTTAATGTCCATTATCTCAAAACAACACTTTCCTTCCAGTGCCAGCCCCTAGAGGGCGCCAAAGAATGCCAGGGTATCTCCCATAGGCGAGCGCATTAGCATCCGGGGACTCACGTTGCAGTGACGCGCGTGCTCACGTTCGTGCACGTCATGAAAAGGTCCCGGATGAAAATGGCTACAAAATAGCTATTAGCTTTTTCTCATTTAAAAGATCATTTTTCGGCGATTTCGCCGTAAATAAACCTCGCGCCGCCTCCCTAAAAACACAATCCAGAGAAAATGACCTTCAAAGATGTGGGTTTGCATTGGATTCGGCGGCGATTCGCGGCGGCGTTACTCGTTTACGGCCGGCCGGGGGGCGGCTGGATCTCGGTCACTGGATGGAAAATTTAGGCCGGGGCTTCAGTAGGCCTCGGATCATTTTATTAATTTCATTAAAAAAGCCGCATTAATTCGGGATCGGCATACTGGACGTCGTACCGCCGGCGGCGCCGAACATTTGGTGAACATTGGGGGGCTCAAAAATGTATTTTAAACCATTTTTAATGGAATATTTCGTCGGACCATGTAAAATGGCTCGCTGGAAAGCGTAGGACGAGCCAGGACCACCCACGGCTCTACAAGCAGCTCACGGTAAGTAAAAAAAATTAAAAAATAAATTATTGGATTGAAATAAAGCCGAACTTGTTCGGGATCGGCACAATAAGAGTTAAAGGGAGGATGGCAGTAGATTCTCGCTTATATAACACATATTGAAAAGCACCGATCCGCCATTACACAACAGTATGTTGATGACGAGCGATTCCGGTGAATGACGTGATGACGTCAAACCGGAAGTGTTTACGCTGGACTTCTGGCCTTCAAAATAAGACAACGGTCGTGGATGCAGCCTGCGGGAGGCACGCTGGACATTTTAATCTGTTAATTTCAGGAGCACTAAATGAGTTAAGTTGGATGAAATTAACTCTTGACAGGAATGGGCTAGAGATTTACTTTTTTTCCCTAAATACTCTAGGGTGTTGCACCCTGGAGGCCCAAATGACGCCCCTGACGGGCTCCCTGGCACAAAGATGGAAGTCCATGGGGACATTGGGGGTCCTTGTTATACTTTTTCTATTTTTAAGGTAGGGTAAGTGATGTTTTTGGGTCAAAACAAAAGGTTTTTGTTAAAAGGTTAAAGGACTATTACTGTGATCACGGGTGATTACGTTAAGTGACGGTCCTCCTACCCGCAGGGCGCGCTCTAGGGAGCGAGGGTCCAGCCAGGAGCGAGGAAGCTGCAAGGCCTCCAGATCGCCATGGTGACCCAAGCTCTGGGCCAATGAGGCGGCGGCGGCCCAGTGGGCGGGGTTGGGACCGGGGATGGACACCAGGAAGACCCGGAGGTGCTCCGGAACACGGACACTGAACACGGCCAGGTAGAGGAGCAGCAGCGTCTGGTTGACCTGGGAGCAGGAGAGAAGAGATGCACACGCTCATATGCTTGTTGCTGTCGCAGGGCAGGAACCTCTTATCTTCATATTTTAACTTTGTGTTTTTTGTCGTAATTGAACACCCTACTTAACTCTCCCACCGCTTTGAACGTTCACGTTCGCCCGATTGCGCAAGACCTCTCCGCCAATACGGCGCTCGTTCGGTTCGTTCGTCTGATGACTGTAAGCTGATGAGGGGTCGCGCGGCCGTCTACTGTAAACACATTTTCCGCGGTGATGGTGTAAAAAATCCATTATGCGTTAGATCAACGGAGAACAATTCACTTCCTTGTTGATTTCCTCCGGCTGTAAGGCTCTATGGCCAGTGACTGGTCTTCTTCTTCTTCAACACATAACAGGCAAATTCACATTCATTCTCGCATGACGCCGCCCTCTGCTGCCTGGCAGACCAAAGTGCACTATTGCACAACCCAAAAAAATAAAAATAAATAAATAAATGTCTGTCTGTCTATCTACTATAACGTCGCAAAGGTAAGCCGCTTTTTGATGGCACCAGACCCAATAAATAAATAAATAATCTGGCAGTGGGAAAGTTAAGGGGTCTTCAACGTTTTCAGGCCAAGGACCCCTTAGTTGAGAGAGAGATGAAGCAGGGACCCCCAACCTTTCCATAGATTCCCATATATAGTTTCATTGTTTGACAGCACGATCATCAGTGTATTTTGGATTCGTGTTAACGTGTGTTATCAGATATTTGACCACTTGAACCTTCAATACTTAATAAACTTCACCTTTCGCTGTACTTATGCCTCATTCACACTACAGATATATAGTTGAACGTTTAGTTTGGTAATTCAATGTAATCTCAATGGAAACCAGCTTTAAAGATACAGGAGACGCTCCAAGCAAAGCTTTGAAAGCTTTAAAGCTGGTTTCCATTGAGATTACATTGAATTACCAAGCTAAACGTTCAACTATATATCTGTAGTGTGAATGAGGCATTAGTCTGCTGTTTTTCCCCTCCAAAGCTCTTTGCCGAAAATAGCCGATCTACAAGCTCACAACGCCTCGCAGCGTTGTGAGCTTGGGAATGTCCATATATGGGCAATTGGACATATTGTGTCAGTCTCATGTGCAGGCGCGTAGGCAGCGGTAGGCGAACGAGGCTACTAACTGAGATCTGATCTTGCAAAAAAAAAAAAAAAAAAGTCTCCCTAAAAAAAAAAAAAAAAAAAGGCTCTTATTTCCATTGTGTAAAGGCCTGACTGGGCAGTAGTCCTACAGTGTGGAGAGGACCATAGGCCTATAGAATGTCGCTCAACCAGTTCCATTCATTGACTAGTAGGCGGCCTGGCCATTGAGAAAGTGTTACCCTTTTAGAGATGTAAATTTGGGCTGCCGGCCCATTTAACTCAAGTCGCAACAACAGAGACCTGTAGGATATCCTCTGTTCCAAATGAATAAAGTCCTTAATGTAGTAAGTAAACAGCTTCCAAACACAATATGTGATCATTGTGTTGTTTAAATCCAGCACTGCTGGATTAAGAATTGACGTCTACTCTTGTTGTCTCTCCAGCTGTAGCATATTACAACTCGTTAAGCAAGCCTCTTCCATAAATTTAAGGCCCATTCCCACTGGGCCAGATAACAGATAAAAAATATATCTATAATATCTACCACAGATAAAAGTATCTGTGGCAAATATCTGTGGTAGATATTTTTTTTATCTGTATCTACCATCCACTTTGAATGGAAAAATCACACCCGTGTGAACTGAGCGGTGGTTTACCCACCAACCCCCCCCCCCCCCCCCCCCCCTCCCCTGGGGGTGTGTGTGTGTGTGTGTGTGTGTGTGTGTGTGTGTGTGTGTGTGTGTGTTGATGCACAGGCCAGGCTGGACTCAACAGCACCTCTCTGGTCACCCAGGGTACTGAGGCTACATACACCAGAGGCTACAGACACACAGACAGACAGACACACACACACACACACACACGCACGGATACACACACGGCCACGCTATGGAGACGGTGTGACCACCGCTCAAAAATGGGGGGGGGGGGCTGGGCTGGGCTGGCATTTTGGCTGGCATTTCGCCTACCAAAATGTAATTCCTGGCTACGCCCCTGCTCATGTGGTCTATGACATCAAACATATATGATGTCAGACGTCAGTCACTCCATGTTTGGGAAAATACGGCCACATTTTGTCCAACTTAAGCAACCAACCAGGTCTGTGCATTTGTTATGGTCAAAGTTCATCCCATTAATAGTCTTTAAAAGACAAAGAAGCGTCCATGCACACTGTAGCCAAAGTTCCAATACTATATATTTTAGGACGCAGATGGAAAGTTGATCTCATGCCAAAGCACAACGCTTCTCGCCCTTAGGGCGCTTTACTGGTTATTAGCAGTATTAGTATTAGTATGATTAGTATTAGTATTAGTATTATCAATCACCTCTCCAGGGGCCAATCTAGCGGTGAACTCCTCCAGCTGCTGGTAATGTGGCACGCTACTCTGGCCCACCATTAACTGGCAGCACACGCTGGCGCCCTCTCTGGTCACCTCTGGGATATCAAACTGCAGTACCAGCCTATGGGCGCACACACACACACACACACACACACACACACACACACACACACACACACACACACACACACACACACACACACACACACACACACACACACACACACACACACACACACACACACACACACACACACACACACACACACACACACACACACACACACACACACAGATTTAGATTGTAATTAGAGAAAAGAAAAGATGAGCGTTAAAATGTTTTTATTTACTTCTCTCTGTTGTTTTAGTGATTTTAATGACTTTGATTTCAGTGCATGGGGGCATAGATGCAAGTGCTTAAATGTGTCTTTTTAGACACAATAAGCTGGCAATTTCTTTATTACTATTTATAGTAACATTTATAGTAACATTACTAGTAGTTTCTGAGTATTCTGCTTTGTTTAACAATGTCAGTGAGATACTTGTTGCACTAACTAGCATTGACTGTTACGGTCTCTTTTTGTAAGACACTTTATGTATATATACTTATATATTATTCGCCCCCTCTATTGATGCACCTTCTCTTTATTGGTACTGTACTGCTCTTTTTTTCCCTCTTAACTATCTTTTTTCTTACTTCTCTGTAACTTTGTAAATAACTGTATACTGCTATGCTACAACTGGACAACTGAATTTCCCCCTTGGGATAATAAAGGTATCTATCTATCTATCTATCTATCTACTAGCCCCATAAGTCACATGGGCTTATTGTATCTAAAAAGCCCCCTCCCCCCATATTAGCCAATCAAATTAATTTATTGCAGTTACTGTACTAATTTAACATGGGTGTAATTGACATTAAATCAAAAATATTAGTTAATTAGATGATTTAGCTGTTTTGGGCGTATCCCTCCCACTTTAAATAAAGAATATCTGTAAGCTCTCAACGTGCCTGCGTAGATGGGCTATACACACACACACACACACACACACACACACACACACACACACTTAAAGGAGTAGTTCACCCCCAAAATGACTTTTTTTCTATTGATTACTCATGCCTTGGAGACATAGAGTTCAATAGTAATTTTTGTATTTGTCGCATTCTTAAGACGAAAAAATCTTTTTAGTAAATTTACCCCCATTGATTCCGGATGGGGACCCGAGTGCACTCGGGTGCAACAAGACACACAAGTCACAAGAGGTACATTTTCTGGATGGCGATTCCTGGTTTCTTATTTGTTGTTATTACATGTGTTTTTGTCCATACACTACTACACCACTAAGATACCCATGAACCTGTCAAAATACTTCCAAAACGTCAATGAGGGTTAGGCAGAGGTTAAGGTTAAATTTAGGCATAGTTTTACTGAGGTTAAGGTTAGGGTTAGGTTTAGGCATATAACCACGCACACACACGCGCACAACACCTGGGAATCCCTTGTCATCACGCAGCAATTAGAATTGGCCTTTTAGTGAATTTTGATTAAAAATACACAAATATTGATGATTCCCCCATCTATAGTTAGGTATGCCCATTATGATGACCACGGATATGCTCTAAAAGTGTGGGGAGAAAAAAATACATATTTTTGATTTCACCATACCTTTAATGATCTGATTAAAGCAGGGGTCTTCAACAGGGGGTCCGGGACCCCTAGGGGGTCCTCGGAGTTACTACAGGGGGTCCTCCAAATCTTCCAATCCTTTTTATATTAACAACTTGAACCTTAGTGTCCATATTCTGAGAACTGTAACCAAAAATAGCTGATCTACAAGCTCACAACGCCTCACGCTGCGAGGCGTTGTGAGCTTGTAGATCAGCTATCTTCGGCAAAGAGGTTTGGTGTAGAGGGGAAAAAGAGCAGACTAAGTACATAGTAAAAGGTCAAGTTTATTAGGTAATGACGGCTCAAGTGGTTAAATATCTGAAAACACAAATTGAGATGAATCCAAAATACACTGATTATTGTGCTGAGACTGTCAAACGATGAAACTGTATGGAATCTATGAAAAGGTTGTGGGGGTCCCTGCTTCATCTCTCCCTCTCTCAACTAAGGGGTCCTTGGCCTGAAAACGTTGAAGACCCCTGGATTAAAGGGTGGGTTAGCGATCTGGTTAACCCATAGAGTTGCTCTCACCTGCGTAGCTGGGCGCAGCACGGCACCACGCCGTAGCTGGGCGTGAGCAGGGTCTGCCGCAGCTCCGCCAGGCGGCTCAGCGCGTCCACCGCCTCGGAGCCCAGCTGCGCGGCGTTGAAGCCCGGCGCCACGTCGAAGGCCAGCGCCCTGAGGAGGCCCAGGGAGGAGAGGAGGCGCGACAGGCGCAGGGAGGTGAGGCGGCAGCCGGCCAGGTCCAGGCGCGTCACCGCCCGGCAACGCACCAGGTGCTCCATGGTGGAGCCCGAGAGCCAATAGCACCCGCTCAGGCTGAGGGACTGCACGTGATTGGCCAGCTGCTTCAGGATCTGCCGCACGGACAGGTCACTCGTCTAGAGGGAGAGGGAAAATCAATCTTTAAATGGGTTGGCACCTGGCCCCTATACCTTGCAGAACTCTTAGGCCTTTGCGCTCCACGGGCCAGTTGAGACTGGAAGCCCCAAAGGGCAATAAAAAGACCAGAGGTGACTGAGCTTTCTCAGTCGCAGGTCCCACCATAGATATATATAAGAAGGCTAGATGGTGCAAGGCGGAGTCGGCGGCGTCGTTCACTGGCGGCCATCTTAGGACAGGACCATCCCCCCTGTCCTGCCGGCACGCTGTATGGTAAAGTGCCTGTAAGGTGAGTGATCTGCACACTTAAAAACTCTTTACTCTCTGAAATCTTGACGGATAACGGTTTGGATTATTACAAACATTATTAACGTGGCTATGATTCAGGCTGGTTGACATGTTGAAATTGAAGCTTTTCATTTCGAAAAAAGAGCATGCAGCATAGTTAAGTGGCATGGCTACTTGCACATGCAAGTTCATCAAGACAACAATCGAGATTTTCAAATATTATCAGGTTTTCCTGAGACCAATAACGATTTCATGACAACTAATCTTTTGTCTAAATTACTCCATATGTGCAGTTGTATTTTTTAGCTGCAGGCTAAGAGACAAGAAAGAGGCTGTGCCTGTGAGTGTGAGCTAGACCTATATATTATTACAAAGTTGACAGCAAAGTTACAATGGTGAGAGAGGCAGAATTACATGATTTCCAAGCGGTTTGGTTTGTTAAAATATCTTACATTTAGATACATTGATACAGGGAATTGCTGTCTTTTTGTTTACAGAAATATAGCCTACTGTATGTGAAGATGCCTGATTGTTTTGCTGCCTATGGCTGCTCCAATGAAAGGAGTATCCAAATTGGATCACCTGCCACAAATATGACAATATTATATTATAATTAGGATAATCACTATGTACAATACAAGTTCTGCTGCACAGGAACAACAGGGCTGTGAGATAATAACATTGCAAGAGTGTTGTTGACCCTGGCTTTTAGAAATATTTCTACCACCTGTTTACACACTTTTTAACTCTTTTAGTGTGGTTGTCTAAGTCTTATTCTCAAAGTTTGCATAGGCTAATGCATACATGCATACATACATACATACTGTACATACATACATCCTTACCCTTAAAGGAGTAGTTCACCCCCAAAATGACTTTTTTATATATAGATTATTCACACCATGGAGACTTGAGTTCAATAATATTTTTTTTTTGTGTTTATCACATTCCTAAGACAGATTATAGTAAATTTACCTCCATTGATTCCGGATGGGGACCCGAATGCATTTGGGTCCCCATCCGGAATCAATGGGGGTACATTTATTGTAATAATAATATTAATAATATTATAATAATCTGTCTACTGCTAATTTCAGGATTTGTTGTGCGACGCACTTTGAAGAAGCTGTCCTGTGATGTCTGCCGGGCCAGCCTTGTGACCGATGCTGAATCTGCCTGTAAGGACAAGAGCTACCACCTGCTGACCCTGAAAAGCAATGGAGGTCTGGTGATGCCATCTGTTCTGAAGGCAGCAGAGTGGGTCGTTCGCCAGGCATCTGCAGATTCCAGATGAAAACAGCCCATAGGATAGGAGGATATAGGTTCAGAGGATGTGTTTTTGCTCAGGCATTGACAGTCACCACCCTACACTGATGAAGTTAGTTGTGTCCCTGTTCTAAATATTGCTAAAATGACTACCCAAAATGGTCCTTTTTAAAGGCCATTCGCTCAAACTCTGTGTGCAGATACAGAAGCCTAATTTTGGCTTCGAGCCAATGTTCCTCAGTGGTTTTATATATATATATATATATATATATATATATGGAAACATTTCATCCACAATTCCATGCTGTATTGATCTGGTACCATAGGAGATATAACAGGCCAACAATGATCAAATAAAACATTCTTCTACATTCTATAATTGTGTAGTCTTCTTGTAAAGTAAGTAATGCAGATGTTAAATAATGGGTCATTTATTTTTCCCCAATGGATTTATTTGAGTCTGGTTTACCTCCTTTCAGGCTTTACATTTAAAGTTTACTCCAAGCAAGAACGTATGAGCCCATGAGTAGTGCACTGAATGCCATCTGAGAAAAGGAACCCACTGTGATTTTGCTATTCAGTTCTAATGCTACAGGTATACTTGATGATGGTAAATCCTGTCTGTCTCTCTACACTGCCACACCACCGCCCTCTCAACAGCCCCCCAAAGTTCCAGTCTAACCCCCAACCTCATTGATCATTGTTGAGCTGTTCAATATAATATTGGTCCATTGAACCTTCAAACAGGTGTACTGCATGTAGCCTACTTAAAGCCATACTGTGTAAGATGCCCAACTAGTGGTCATTAGCCCTATAGCAAACCGCGGTCGCGTCCGCGTCTTTCGGACGTGTTTCGTACCTTCAGACCCCCGCGTCTGCCTCCACCTCGCTGAGATCTATCTTTTAAGGGGTCCCTTGTTCCTGTGCGTTCAGTAATTCCAGAGATACGGACTCCTTCACCCTGCCTGGTAGGCGAAATTACCTAGAGAAGGGATGGTACAAACGGGCGACAACAAATATGGCTGCCATAGCGACCCCACTTCAAGATGCGCTGTGATTGGCCGGCAGTTGTATAACCCTCGCTGTGATTGGCCGGTAGTGTGATGACGCAATTTTCGCGCGAGATCCGGTCCACGGCAAGGATCTCAGTTTACATACAGAGAAGGCTTTACAGGCTGAAATTCACGGCGCGGATCTTCTAAAACTTTTGTGATTTAATAGTTAGGAGAATTTTAAGATTTGTTTTATAAAAAAAGTTACATAGTACAACTTTAAATATCAAGGGCCACCAAAAGCTACCTGTGCAGCATGGGGTTTAACAAAAAAAGAAATATCTATATATATATAAATATATTATATATCACCAGTAAGACTCCCTAATCGGGAGATAAGCGACCGTAGGTCACTTATCTCCACAAATAGAGCAAAAATGTGTTTTTCCAAAATCTTCCTGATCCATGTTGATGACATGAGTGTAGACATACTGTGTAGTGATTTTCGTGATTTTAGGGCAAAATCTGAATCGGCCTCATGGTGGCGCTAGAGGGGCATGTGAGAAATGAGGGGTGGGGTCTCCGCGCCGCCAAGGCGGACGAATAGGTACCGGCCCCGGCTCTCCCGGTCGCTCCTAGCCCGAGTTACGGCATTTTATGTGAGCTGCAGTGGCAGGGGGTCCTCCACTGGGGGCGCCACCACTTTTGCATCCGTTCTGGAGCACCAGGAGTGGGTGGTCCCCGGGAATGCCCCGTGAGCAGCCCCGTTGGGGTGGTCATTTGGTAATTTTTGCACATGTGCTCATTTTTTACACTTGGGGGTCCCCGAGGGAGCTGGGGGTCCCTGGAGCTCCGGGGGTCCTTGGAGGTTGTAGTTTGGCAGGTAAGGAGTGTGTGTGCAAAATCTGGCATGGATCGGGGCAACGGTTGCGGAGATATGAGCAGGGCAAAAGTGTGACGTGTGACGTGTGTGACGGACGGACGGACGGACAGACGGACACCTCGAGCAGCTTTCTGTAGTAAGTGCGACCTACGGTCGCAATGATTATTGCTGTTATGACTATAGTTGGTATATATTATGTATGTACTCGTCTAGCTGTTGGTGGTCTGATCTCAGAGGGAGGGGAGGATTGGTCATGTTACTGATTGGGAAATGACTTGCAGTTGCAGTGCTGAAATAAAATGTATTATTTTAGTTAAAAAAGAGGTCTATTTGGTTTTGTTATGTCCTTAAGAAAATATCCTTGAGGCCCCATCTCTAATCTCATATTTTACAGAATGGCAACATGAGACTATTTTATATAAAATAAATATAAGCCAAATGAGACAGATTTTTATTGCGACCGTCAGGGAGCAGTTTACTATGACCAGTAAGACTCCCTAATCGGGAGATAAGCGACCGTTGGTCGCTTATCTCCACAAATAGGGCAAAAATGTGTTTTTCCAAAATCTTACTGGTCCATGTTGATGACATGAGTGTAGACATGCTGTGTAGTGATATTCGTGCATGAAAGGGATTTTGTTTCTGGAAATATGTCTGTGGGGTGCCACATTTGGAATAAAACACTTACATCACACATCTGGATATCCATACAGCCCATGCCTGTGTCCATTTATGCCCATATATCTGATGACATTGGGACAATGATCTCCATATATGGGCATAAAACTTATGTTAATTAGTAAAGCCTGGGGATCTCCATATATGGGCATGAGGGGTACCCTAAAAGGGCATCATCTGGGAATAGCAAATATAGTTATCCTAGAAAGTGAAAATCTTACATCAAAGGCCATAACTACCTACCTACCACCATACTGCATTCCTCATTAAACTACCTACCAGTAAGATGCCTATAGGGAGAAAAGCAAAGGGCGAGGTTGCACCATTTCTTGGTCTTCTGGCCAGTGATGTATATCGGACCATTTAACCATATATGGAGACATCTGGTACCCAAAGATATTCACAGATATGGGCTTAATATTGATGACATAAGGGATCTCCATATATGGGCGTAAAAGGGATTTGGTTCCCCTGGCATCACAGGGATCTCCATATATGGGCATAAAATGGATTTGGTTACCCTGGCAACACGGGGATCTCCATATCTCCATATATGGGCATAAAAGGGATTTGGTTCCCCTGGCATCACAGGGATGCCACGTTTGTTGATGGTCACAAAGGTGTGACGGACGGACGGACGGACGGACGGCCGGTGGAGGTTTTCATAGTAAACTGCTCCCTGACGGTCGCAAAAACCTCCACCGGCCGTCCGTCCGTCCGTCCGTCACACCTTTGTGACCATCAACAAACGTCACACCTTTGTTGATGTTTAAATCGAAGAGTCTTGGTCAAATACTTCTGTTGGTTTCTGCACTGATCATTTATACAATTCAGCTGTGTTTGCTCGTGTCATCATGATGAGGTCATAAATCAGCCATGCCCAAATATAGATTTTACGGGTTTACATGCTTACTCAGTTATTCGTTATGTGAAAGTCCTATGACGTCTATGATATCTGACATCATCATACATACATTCCCTTTTATGCCCATAAATGGAGATCCCCTCTGTAGAACCAGCCACTGACATCACTGTAATGTCAGGGGAACCAAATCCCTTTTATGCCCATATATGGAGATCCCTGTGATGCCAGGGGAACCAAATCCCTTTTATGCCCATATATGGAGATATGGAGATCCCCGTGTTGCCAGGGTAACCAAATCCATTTTATGCCCATATATGGAGATCCCTGTGATGCCAGGGGAACCAAATCCCTTTTACGCCCATATATGGAGATCCCTTATGTCATCAATATTAAGCCCATATCTGTGAATATCTTTGGGTACCAGATGTCTCCATATATGGTTAAATGGTCCGATATACATCACTGGCCAGAAGACCAAGAAATGGTGCAACCTCGCCCTTTGCTTTTCTCCCTATAGGCATCTTACTGGTAGGTAGTTTAATGAGGAATGCAGTATGGTGGTAGGTAGGTAGTTATGGCCTTTGATGTAAGATTTTCACTTTCTAGGATAACTATATTTGCTATTCCCAGATGATGACCTTTTAGGGTACCCCTCATGCCCATATATGGAGATCCCCAGGCTTTACTAATTAACATAAGTTTTATGCCCATATATGGAGATCATTGTCCCAATGTCATCAGATATATGGGCATAAATGGACACAGGCAAACTAGATGGGCTGTATGGATATCCAGATGTGTGATGTAAGTGTTTTATTCCAAATGTGGCACCCCACAGACATATTTCCAGAAACAAAATCCCTTTCATGCCCATATATGGAGATTTCTGATGTCATCAATCCCAGGCCCTGTAAAAAACATGGTTGCTATGGTATGAGCAACTTATGTCTCCATATATGGAGATTCAACTTCAATGAGTAACCATGGCAAACTGTCAACTGCCCGTATGTCTTGATAATTGGTAAAACAAACTTTTGGCCTATTTGTGGAGATAAGCGACCAACGGTCGCTTATCTCCCGATTAGGGAGTCTTACTGGTATTAAATAAATACATTCTTACATTTAATACATAATGTATTAAATAATATAAATATTACTAATAATGGAACTATTACATGTTACATATTTACAATATAAATACAGTGTGTATAGCTAATTGCTTTACTTTACCTATATACTTAATGTTATTTCATATGGAAATCCATGGTTATAATTATTCTAATTATACAGTAACATAGCTACGTTTCTTAGGTTTATAACAAACCAATCCGTTTCAAAATAGGTTGAAAATTGAGCAAGCTCTGGTCATTTAAATAGTACATGCATTATAGACATTAATGTTATACTGGGCGATCGGTCCTGTCCCAAGATGGCCGACCTGTAGCGACGTCAGTCCCCATTGGCCAACAGCGGGCGTGAGCTATCTATCTAGCCTTCTTATATATATCTATGGGTCCCACCCTATGGAATGCACTCCCCTCCCAAGTCAGACTGGCCCCCACCGTCGAGATCTTTAAATCTCGTCTGAATACACACCTGTACGCCCTGGCTTTTAATTCCATTTGAGAGTTCATATGGTTTTAGTTTTGTTTATTGTTTCACTGTCTGACGCGGCTGTGTCTTTTATTGTCAGTGATATTGTTTTCTGCAGTTTTTTTGTTTTCTTATTGCACTGCATGTTTTTCTAGTTTTCCGTATTTTAGCCTTTAGTGTATTTAGCCGTGATTCTCTGTACAGCACTTTATAAACTCTGTTTTTAAAATGTGCTATATAAATAAAGTGGGTTGGATTGAAAAAAGAAACGAGTAAAAAAAAAAAAATGCTGTAGTTGCAGTATTGACTCGCGTGAAGTACCGCACATAAATACCAACATTTCCCCCAGTGAGGAAAAATATTTTCACCATGTGCTATGCCTAGAAATAGAACAGCAGCGTATCGCCGCGGCCTTCCGCGTCCGTTTTGTGTTCCCCTTAAGACTTCAACGCGGGAGACCCGGGTTCGAATCCCAGGTGTTTTTTATATATATTTGTATATGTGTCGGGCGGAAAACCTCTTTCCATATTTTAACCGTTTGTGTGTTTTCATAATTGAATGCCCCACTTGATCATACTACAGCATCACACAAAAGCATAATGAAATAGCAGATCCGCAAGCTCGAAACATGGCGCGAAATGCGTAGAGTTTTGAGCTTTTGCTACAACTGAATTTGAATCCTGAAAAGTAGATCTACCAATTACAGGTGACGTTCAGAACTAGGCCAGAGCGTTACCAACGTGACAAGTCGTGGGTTGTTCTTTTACCGTGTAGTAGGGCATTCACGAATAGTGATTTTTAGTATTCGAATTATTCGACCTCAATGTATTCAAATATCGAATATTCGACAGGACTGGCCAAACTGGCCAAACTGTCAAATATTAAGTAAGCAAGAGGCGAACATTGTGAAAATAGCCGATCTACATGCTCACAACGCCGCGCAAGCATGTAGATCTGCTATTTTTACAATATTTATCTCCGTCACATTAAATGTAACATCTACAATTTAAGTGCTTGTCAGGGTGGGGGTCCCCAGTTCAAATATGTTTATTTTGGTGGTCACAGCCTAAAAAGGTTTGAGAAGCCCTGGTATAGAGCATTAACAAATTCATCCACCAGGGGCATTGACAACTCATTTTTATGACTTCCTATCTAGCCAAGTTTCTTTTCTTTTTTTTTTTCTTTTTTTTTTAAAGCGAATATTCGACTTCCGTGAACAACGTCGAATAGTGACTTTGATATTCGAATATTCAAATATTTGGTGAATGCCCTACCTACCGTGTAGTGCTCGGACAGGCAGACGTGCGTCAGCAGGGTCTTGTCGTGGCAGAGCGCGTGCAGCTTGCGGCAGACCCGCGCCACGTTGAGCAGCAGGTCGCCCACGGGGACGTGGCGCAGGATGCACAGCAGGATCTCGTCGGACAAACCCGACATTCCCACGTAGGCCGAGGTCATCACGTCCTCGTCACCAACAGCCTGGGGGGGGGGGGGGGGGACACAGAGATAACAGAATCATGGGTCATCAATATGTCCTTACACAGCAAGGTCATATTTTAGACCACTTCCAAAATCAAACTGATACGTATATTACAATCTGGCTAGCCATCGTCAAAGAAAAGGGAACGGCCACTCTGTTTTGTTCCTCTTCCTTTCCTGATGCGTAAGCTATCAGAGTCTGTCTCGAGGAGATTACGTATATTATGACCAAAGACATCACTACTGGCATCACCAGGAATACTGGTCCCTCATTGCCTGTTTTGATGACTTTGACAGAGATCTTGGTCCCTGATTGGGCTACGGTCTTAAACAAGAGAGTACACTGACATACAAACAAACATACATACATACATACATACAGTGCATACATACTGTACATACATACAAACATACATTATACATACATAAATACTGTACATACATACACACACATACTGTACAATGAACAGTATGTACATTGTACATTGCGCAAGTACTGCAATTAGTAAGGGGATTTTATAAGATATTTGACCAATCTGCAAAGTAAATCGTTACCAAGAAATTTCTTCACCAATGTGTTTCTAAAGGTGTGTAATAATATGTACTAAAAGGTTGAAATTCAACTCCCGGGGGAAACCCCATAAAAAACTGATTTGTGTTTGTGTCCCATTAATTTACTATACAGGAAAGAAATACAAAAAATAAATATGCTTTAAGTAGCATGTGAGCATTGGTGAAGACATTTCTTGGTAATGATTTACTTTGCAGATTTTCTTATGTTCCCCTTACTAAATCGACTATATATACCCAGCCGATGGCAGTACTTGTGCTCTCTGCTGGCGCAAGTAACAAGTGAAACTTAGAATTGGAACACTAAAAATTTAAAGCCATACTGTGTAAGTTGCTCACCTAGTGGTCATTAGCCCTATAGCGAACCGCGGTCGCGTCCGCGTCTTTCGGCCGTTTTTCGTACCTTCAGACCCCCGCGTCTGCCTCCACCTCGCTGAGATCTATCTTTGGAGGGGTCCCTTGTTCCTGTGCGTTCAGTAATTCCAGAGATACACTCCTTCACCCTGCCTGGTAGGCGAAATTACCTAGAGACTGGATGGTACAAACCGGCGACAACAAAATGGCGACCCCACTTCAAGATGCGATGTGATTGGCCGGCAGTTGTATAACCCTCGCTGTGATTGGCCGGTAGTGTGATGACGCAATTTTCGCGCGAGAACCGGTCCCCGGCAAGGATCTCAGTTTACATATAGAGAAGGCTTTACAGGCTGAAATTCACGGCACGGATCTTCTAAAACTTTTGTGTTTTAATAGTTAGGAGAATTTTAAGATTTGTTTTATAAAAAAAGTTACATAGTACAACTTTAAGCTGATAAATGGATACCATCTCCTGGTTGGCTGAACTTTGTCACCAAACTGAAAATGTATTTTCTGTTCATTAAAGAGCTGGAGAGACAAGGAGACCTCTGTTACTGAACACTCAATGATTATATCAGAAAGAACACAGTGATTAACAACATTATTTTAGTTTTATCCATATCACTTACTCTCCCTTTAAATGTGTTTCATAAATAAACTTATTGAGTATAGTGCCAATCAAAAACAGTCTGTGACATGAAGGCAATACCACTGTGTGTGCAGCAGCACAATAATTTGCTTGAATAGGGGCACTTAAAATACACGTCAAAAGGTTAATTACACAGAGGTGTAATAATCACAATTCCCATTACAAGGACAAATTCTTGCAATGAAATCTCCATAGGCTGTCATCATCAGTTCTGGCTAAACTAGCTTACAGTTTACAGTTAGCTAAACAAAGGTAGCTGGGTAACACAAACGTCAGTTGAACGTGGTCTAACCTGTACAATTTGATAGTCCATGTCCTCCACTATTCCTGCTATAGATGTACTCATAGTTGTTGCTGTTTTAAACTTGTGTGTGAGGCAGCAGGTTATGACAGAAGAAGCTTCATTGATAACTGTAACAGATCTCTCCCTCTGGATGGAATCCAATCGGCCTGAGCCACAGAACACCACCGGAACGTTTTGACAGACGGACACGTTTCCTGTTACAGCCCAAGCGTTGCCAGATTTTGGGAGAAAAATAAGCACGACCACTTTGATATGGAGTTAGATTAAAACATGTGTTTTGTTCGATATTTTTATCTCTAAAATATTTTTATTTTGTTTTATAGTTAATAATTAAAAAAACAAATATAGCCTAACTCCCATATGATACAATTTGAAAATAGCCAAGCCGATCTACAAGCTCATTCTGATTTCAAAAAATAAATCTGTAACGGGGGTCCCTGGCACAACACAAACATATTTTTGGATGGGGATATGTGGACAAATCAGTCTTTGGAACGAATAGGCTAAATATTAATTTAGGGGTCCTTGACATTAAAATGATTGATGAGTGGTTTAATCAACATTTAGGAAACAAGCCCAAATAAGCAACTGAACTTTAGAAACAAGACCCAAAAAGAACTGCACCCCGCAAACTATCAATATTTACAAGCGACTTTACAGAAAAAACAAAGCCCAAAGTCGCTTTAAATAAGCAGATTCACAAGACGTGTCAAAAATAGGTCTGCTACAAATACTAGACTTTTTATGTTCTTCTTCTTTTGTAATGTCTGTTTTTTGTCTTTTGAAAAAGGTTAACACAAATATGATAAAGTAACCTACCAATTACATTTTGATTAGAAAAAAGTCATTACATAGGCTACAAGATCTTTTAACAAGACAAAAAGAAAGTAACTGGGAGAAAATTATTGGTTAATATCATTTAGTATAGCTATTCTTTCATAAAATGAGATGTTCTGAAAGCTTTCTTGGCATTTATTTGTTTCATTGTTTGCTTGTTTGTTTTTTTCCTTTTAAAAAGAGTCAAGGGCAGAGGGAGAGAAAATAACCCTATGTGTCCGTCCATATTTAACGTGATGCAAAAGCTGATGTAACATTTTCATGCTCATCCAATAAGCTAATATACTTCCTCCATTGGGAGCATAAATGAGTCACCACTGTAGGTGATTCATAGGACCTATGGTCCATCCTATGAATGACCATAGAATATGATTGGACATAAATCACAGTAAGAAAATGTACCCCTACAATGTGTACCTTCTTTCAATGTGTACCACATAGTTCTTAATTTTGTTGTTCGATCAAGACATTTATCTGCTTACTAAAGTGCTGGAAAGAGGGAGACTCCTGAACAAACATTCTAGGTGAATACAATTGAAATCAAGAGCTATTTAACACTTATTTTAACTAAATAACCTACCTTCAAGCTCCATTTTTTATTTTATTTTGAGCCAATGAAATTACCAAAATAGGGACGCCAGGCTGGAAGTGGTCAAGAAAGACTGACTTATATTAAATGTAAGCACCATGTGAATGAGGCAGTGAAACAAATTCCCATTGGTCCATTCTTCGCTTTGAACCAACCATGCCTGATGAAAGTCTGAACGATTTTACCATTAAATATACATCATGTTTAATTCTGAGTGCAGACAGCATGTGACTCCCCCTTCCATCTTCTACTTTGAACCAACTAGACAGATAATTCTTTCCACTCGAACCTCTCGTAGTTGTAAAGTAGTGAGGAAATTGCCACTCCAGGTAAACTTGTGAACCAGCCTACATTAATAGTTTTAGGTCAGCGCTTCTACAAGAGTTCAAACCTTCAGCCTTCCTTGATCCCACCTTGACGAGCACTCGAGTTGTTGGGCATTACATTGTAGTTTGATGAGTCTATTAATTTTTTTTTTTTAAAAGAAGAAGGCGGCAGATATTCTTTAGACACTAGGTATGTTTACGATCAGAAAAATGTTGCACATTAATATACTATCGGGGGAAGCCTCAAAGTAATTTGGGGACCCCCAGTTTAGGAACCACTGTGCGACACCCTTAGTTGAAAATGTGGGTGGGCAACAACAACCTGGACCAAATCCACAGGTGTAGTAAATGTCTAAATCTTGAGAATGAACAGGATTAAAAGACAACGGAAAGAACATTTTTTTTTTTTCACATGTGCACTTTTATTGGGCTCTTACTGGTCAGTGTAGACTAATGGGGGCAACACGCCCCACAAACAAACCTTTTACACCTCCATACAAAAGGTAAAAGCTTCATCTCCTTGCATAATGAACAAAACAAACTGGAACCCCAAGTAAATATAATATATCATTTAAGGCTGGAAGTACAAAAACAAGTTTCAGATAATTTACACATTAAGCAAATACTATATAGACGCCTGTTGGGCAGCACACCCACCAGTGAATACACCTTCATAGAGGCAAATAAGGTGGTGAACAAACAGACAAGACATCTTGGAATGACCTACACAAACAAATGACTGTTTTCACACGCACACGCACACAAACCACCCGGTTCACTCCGGCCAGTTAAAACTTCCTGCAAAAAAGGTTTCCACCAATCAGGTGGATGGTACCATAGCCGTAGTGGTGAGGCGGCGGGGGGGGGGGGGGGGGGGGGGGGGTCAGGGTGAAGAAGAGGAGGGTGGTACAGGCTCTGCACACGCCAGTGTGTGTCGGTCGGTGTGCCAAGGTTGTGTGTGCAGACGCAGAGCTGTATCAAGATCGGTGGAAGAGGTGTGAGGGTTTTCTTTTTTTTTTTTTTACAGTCCGTTTAGAAGCACTTCCTGTGGACGATGCTGGGGCCGGACTCGTCGTACTCCTGCTTGCTGATCCACATCTGCTGGAAGGTGGACAGGGAGGCCAGGATGGAGCCTCCGATCCAGACGGAGTACTTCCTCTCTGGGGGAGCAATGATCTGGAAGAGGAGAGATCGATCATGGATCAATTGATGGGTTTTTTGTTAAACACTACAGTAGTGTTGAATTAAGACTAGCGTGACGTGAAGCATTACATTTAGTGACTGTTCCACAGAAAATATTGTGAAAATGGCCAAACTGCAAGCTCACAACACTTCACTGAAACGAAGTGTGAGCTTGTTTTCAATGTTTGCCTCTTAATATTTGACAATTGGTATTAGGCATCAAGTCCTTACATTGGGAAACATTCGGCTAGTGCACAACAAAGAAAGGCAGACTATAGGTTTAGGAAATAAAGACTAGCTGTTGTAACTCCTAACATCCACCAGGTGGCAGCAGTTGTCAAAGCCTTTACCACACACACACTACAAGGGGGATTGTAATGAGCATAAGGACAAGCTTTTTACCTTGATCTTCATGGTGGTGGGTGCCAGGGAGGTGATCTCCTTCTGCATGCGGTCAGCGATTCCAGGGTACATGGTGGTACCGCCGGAGAGCACAGTGTTGGCGTACAGGTCCTTACGGATGTCCACGTCACACTTCATGATGCTGTTGAAGGTCGTCTCATGGATACCACAAGACTCCATGCCTACACGTAGGAGGAGAGGTTTAGATTAGGGCTTTAACTAATTAGTTCCATCATACGATTAATCCATGCAGTGAATCTAGATAGAAATGCATATACTGGAACAAGCATTGACTTTTACGATTAAATACACGCACTAAACAAATTACGTCAACTTTATGAGCCAATTGATGAATAATTTCACCCCAGTTTAGATGAATGCCATCTTTGCTCATAGATTAAAGAAGCTCATGCCTGAAAGTGTATGGCCAAATGCCAAGTGATTTGTGAAACTGTTAAAATGAGCCAATGTAAAATATGATAGTAATATTGAGCCATGCTGTTTTACATACTGCCAACCAGGTGACATAATCAGACTGGCTTTAACTTTTAGCTTTATGAAATATCTAAAACATTATGGGAAATGCTTCAAAACATGCTAGTTGACACTTCCAAATACTCCTAATTTTTAAATACCAAAAATAGCCCAATACAAATTGAGAGCTTGCAGCTATTAGCCATTTTCACAGCGCAACATGCTTCCATTGAAGACGTGCTGGCTTCTACAGAGTCCAAACTGGAATCAGTCATGGCGACTGACAACTTTAATCCATGTTGGCTTTTAGACAGGCTTTCCTATGATGTGACTCACCAAGGAATGAGGGCTGGAAGAGGGCCTCTGGACAACGGAACCTCTCGTTGCCGATGGTGATGACCTGTCCGTCGGGCAGCTCGTAGCTCTTCTCCAGGGAGGAAGACGAGGACGCGGTGCCCATTTCCTGCTCAAAGTCCAGTGCAACGTAGCACAGCTTCTCCTTGATGTCACGCACGATCTCACGCTCGGCTGTTGGGAGAGAAAAGAGATTGGTCAAGAAAATAATTTACACAATATATAATTCTTTAGCCACTTTATCCCCAGCATCCATATTCTGGGGGGGGCATTAGCCAAATAAATAGCAGATCTAGACATTTTTGCCCAAGAGATTTAGTGTAGAAAGGAGTCCAAGTACAGACTACAGAGCAAGCTCATGTCCCATTTACCAAGTCTAGAGGGATTATGTGGTTTAAGTTTGCTTGCGGTATAATCCCGGATGTTTTTTTTTACACCTCTAACAATACAACACTAGAAGCCGCCTGGCTGGTTTCAATGTGTGGTGGAAGTGTTTTGGCAAGTGTCAAAGTGTGGTTTCAGGGTGGTTTGTGCCAACCTGTGGTGGTGAAGCTGTAGCCCCTCTCAGTGAGGATCTTCATGAGGTAGTCTGTGAGGTCACGGCCAGCCAGATCCAACCTGAGGATGGCGTGGGGCAGAGCGTAGCCCTCGTAGATGGGCACGGTGTGGGTCACGCCATCGCCGGAGTCCATGACGATGCCGGTGGTACGGCCGGAGGCGTACAGGGACAGCACGGCCTGGATGGCCACGTACATGGCGGGGGTGTTGAAGGTCTCAAACATGATCTGAATGAAAGAGGGTGGGAGGTCAGGTCAGGATAAGCTAGTCATCACGATTAATATCGCTCTAGGGCTAGGCCAAGTAGTTTTCAAAGTCATTGCTCTAGAATCACATTAATAACCTCGAGTCAATCCAGAATCGAATCACAGCACGTTTCAGCTCGTTCAGTTAAGAAACACACGGCATGCCAGAACAGAACCATTAAAGCACACTTTGTTCATATTGAACAGATTTAGTAGTTCACTACAACCCTCTCATTGTTATAAAACGCCGGTGCAGTTAGTTACCAGGCAACATCTACTTGACTGACTTGTCAAACATGACCCATATCTACTCCATGCTCCAAACATCAATCCTTTACTACAGTACACAAGAGCACACAGGAGGCAGAAACCTTAAGCTTCCGTAAAAGAGGAAAGATCAACTGAGGAAAGAGGAGACCTGGAGAGTGACAAGTAGGAGGAAAGAGGACAGATGTAGTCTTCCTAGGGCTGCAAAATATGACTTCAAATCAATATGATTTCAAGCTTTTTGCCTCGATTAATGAACAAATGTATACATCTTTTACGTTTTAAGTAGCCGATCTACAAGCTCACAATGCATCGTGTTGTGAGCTAGTACAGTGTTTCTCAAAGTGGATTCCAGGGACTCTTTATGGGGGTCTAAATTGACCCATACCAGTCTGTAACTCTGTCAGTATAAAAAAGGAACCAAATGAACCCTTACGGGTCCATTTGGTTCCATTTCGTACACTGTCAGAGTTAAGGGGAGACCTTGAAATTTGAAAGTTTGAGAAATACTGAGCTAGTAGATCTGCCATTTTTGTACACCTCAGGGTGAATAGGGAGACTAAACCATTGATTAAAGAGGTTTTCTTACCTGGGTCATCTTCTCCCTGTTGGCCTTGGGGTTAAGGGGGGCCTCAGTGAGCAGGACGGGGTGCTCCTCGGGGGCCACGCGCAGCTCGTTGTAGAAGGTGTGATGCCAGATCTTCTCCATGTCGTCCCAGTTGGTGACGATGCCGTGCTCGATGGGGTACTTCAGGGTCAGGATGCCCCTCTTGCTCTGGGCCTCGTCGCCCACGTAGCTGTCCTTCTGGCCCATGCCCACCATCACACCCTGGAGGGGAAGGAGAAGGCACAGGAGATTTGGTTTAGACCGGGAACGCAATAATTTTGTGCAACTCTAGATTTTAAAGGACAACTTTGTTTTTTACAACAAGGGTTCATATTTTAGATGGCAATTACATAAAGATGTGTTAAAATGTTTTAATTTACTTGCAAGTGGCTAAATATGCATGTTTAGACACAAGCCCATTCCCAAGATGCACCACAATCTTTCATGGGCAGATATGATTTATGGGGGCTGGTGTTAACAGTAACAAAGAAATTGCCGGCTTATTGTGTCTAAAAAGACATATTTAGCCACTTGTACGCACGCCCCCACCCACTGAAATCAAAATACAAAAATTGCAAAAATAGAAAGCAGTGACGTTCTTTTTCTAACTACAATCTAAAATATTAACCCTTGTTGTAAAAAAAAACAAAGTTGTCCTTTAACAGTAACGATTATTTTATGCATTAAACATTTAAAAATTGCAGATCTACAAGCTTGCAGCGCGGCACTCTCGTGCTGCTGTTGAAAAGTCGTGACAATTCTACAAGCTTACATGTTGTGAGCTTGTAGGTCAGCTATTTTAGACCATTTGTTGTACATAGAAGGCTTGAGCACTAAAGTAAATTATGACATTTTGCAAATAATTCTACAAGATGTCAATGGTCAAGCACATAAAATATACAGATCTTACTCCATCCAGCCAAGTTTGAACTTAGTACAGTGTTGTGTACCTGATGTCTGGGACGTCCAACGATGGAGGGGAACACTGCACGGGGCGCGTCATCTCCTGCAAAGCCAGCTTTGCACATACCGGATCCGTTGTCAACGACGAGGGCGGCGATTTCATCTTCCATGGCTGCATAAGGGACAGAGAACAGGGGGAAAAATATATAAGTTAAGTAAAAGGAAAGAGAATGTGTGCTGCCTGCCCTGTGTGAAACACATCTATAAAACAGTGGTTTTCAAACCCCTTCACGTCCAAATGAATATGCATTTGGCTGCAGGAGGGGGAGGGGGGAGAAACATCCCCATCTGTAATCCAGTCTCCAGTCACACCCCCCCCCCCCCCCCTTGCAGTTACAGAGACTCGACACTAGGTGTCGCAGTGGCACAAGTTCCACAGTGTGGAAATCTATAGCTGAAACAAAGGCACTCTCTTCTCCCTTGTCTCGCCATGGCCATATAAGGAAATAGTGAGCGCAGGCAGCTTAGGGATGATGACGGCTGCCCGGCCCGGCACGGCACGACACGCACGGCCCGGTGTGGACAACAACACAGGACTGTCAAACAGACAGACACAAGGCGGCCACTCCCTCCTTTAACAAGGCTAACCTAATTAAGATGCCTGCACGGCGCCTATCAGGAGGACTCTGCGATTAAAGAGTAGAGGGATGAAAGCCAACTTGTAAAGTAGCCCTACTACTCTTATGACGTAGTGTACCATCTAAAGTCAGTATCATACAATAGTTAAACAATTACCTGACTATGCAAAACTGTCAGTGAACCTGCTGAAGTTATGACGTTGCATGAAGCCTAGTTAATGTTTCATTCAACTCTTAATTTCCAGTAAATTAAAGTTGCTCGGTGAAACCTTTGAGAAAGAAAACTATAGGTGTGTACAACAACGGGACAAATTATTTATGACCAGTGGTGTAAACTGTAAAGTAACCACTGTAGCCTACTCTAAAATTTGACAACTTTACTCATTTTGCTGATATAAATTATAAAAACATAAACGCCTTTAGCCCCATGTTATATACCTAGGCCGTTTGAAAATAGCATTTTCAAAAATAAGCATTTTCAAACATTTTATGTCAATATTTCGTTAATTTCCTGACTTACTGGAATAGGCAATTTCTATATTGCAGTATTGATACTTTCACTTAGAAACATGGGAGTATTTCTATTTTTCCCAGTGCATACAGAGCTGTGCGACACCTGAGACGCAGTCAACACGCATCAGCTGATTTTACTTCATTCATTGAATCATTCATACGAGTGTTGCCAGATTTGAGAGAGCAAAGCATCCAGGTCTAGTAAAAACTAAGCCCAAAAGAAGCGACCAATAAATACTAGGGTGCGCCTGCATCAACCTATAATACAGATGATGTGCTTGTAGATCTATAAATGTTTCGAGAGAGAAAACTACCAATATTTAGAGACTTTGAAAGTAGCTTATAATAAGCAGACATGGCAACACCGACATTCAGCCAAGGCTCCACAACAAGCCTCAAACCCAGTGGTGGAAAAAGTACTCGAATTCTAACTAAAAGTATAAGCTATACTGCAATGTAGAATTACTGTTACAAGTAGAAGTTCGAAATTGAGTAAGAGTAGCGTACAAAAGTATTGGCATCAAAAAAAGTACCAAAGATAACTAGGCTTTTCAAATAGTTGACGTAAAACAAAGTACAATATTTTGATCCGAGGAGTAGAAGTAAAAGTATTGGAAATACTGAGTAGGAATACCTCACAATTGTACTTAAGTAGCCTACAGAAAGTAAATCTACTTTACAAATCTACCGCTGCAAACAAACCATCTAAATAATGCCTGATCTTGAAGTCATGTTCTGTTCTCTTGTCTTCACTACTCTTACCTGTGTTGTGTTGAGGGTGATGGGCTCAGGTAGGTAGAATAGAGTAGTGCAATAAGTCCTGCTGCTGCCTGTGTGCTGATCGGGTGTCAAGAGGAGAAGTGACTGCAACATTAGCCGGTGAGGAAGGCAGCTTTATGGGCGCTGCGTGCCGCAACCCCCCTCTCCATAAAAGGCCAACTTTCCTCGCAGCGCCACGCCATTGGTCCGCCGGCTTACACAAGGGTGTGGCCAATACCAACCCACCCCATGCATGCATTCAGATTGTGTCTCCTCTCTCTGTCTGTCTGGCTGGTCTGGCTGGCTATGCTGTGTCCTAACCTAACTGACAGGATGCCATATCATCATCATATAGTAAAGCCAGTGATTCTTGACTTTTTTTCCATTTAATTTCAAGGATCCTTAGTTTGATATGCATTGGCCATGTGGATGGCACACAAAATCTGGTAGAAACAAAGCTATACCTACACATTACCACCTGCCCACTATACCAAGTCATCAGAGACACATACTTCCCTCTGATTACACATGATGCACACAGATAGTGAGTCTGTTTACACACAATGCTGTAACCCCTTCAACTGTATATTATGTTCCCTTTTTTCAGTTCTTAATTTTGACACTTGCTTTGGCAATGTTGTGGACGTAGGCCTATGTTTTCTCATGCCAATAAAGCTATCTCAAGAATTGAATTGGATGGTTGATTTATTGATTGGCGGAATACTTTATTAACAGTTTGCAAAGGGAAAAGTACAGAGGTAGCCTACAGTTATACAATAATGCTAAAAGGAAAGAGTCCATTTGGTTCCTATTAAACTATTAATCACTGATTTGGACCCCCTGGGAGTCCCCAGCAGACCCCACTTTGAGAACCACATGCACTATGCTAATCATAATCTTACCTCATCTTTATACCTCGGAGTTACAGCCCAACTGGTGGTCCCCAGACCCTTACGTTGAGAAACAAGTATGAAAGCATAACGCAGTTCATCTTAACAATGAATTATGAATCTCATGGGAATTCATGCAAGTGATTTGTATTTTAAACTTGTATCCTTGCATCCTGTCTGTCACTCTTGTGCAATAAGGGTCCATTTAAGTCGCATTTAAAGCATTGGTTCTCACAAGTGGGGTCCGGGAACCCCCAGGGATCTTTGGGCTGGATGGGTCCCCAGCTAAATGAATTAACAACGTCACAATCATTTTAATCACAATCTATACTTTGGCTATTAAAAAATAGCAGATATACAAGCTCACAGCACGTCACATTGTGCCACACTATGAGCATGTAGATCTGCCATTTTTGAAAAATCATAAATGCTTTGAATAATTATGATGTATTTTTAAAGCGAATATCTTTTAACTCAAATCCTTGCTTCTGGGGGTCCCTGGCACAAAACCTTTTCAGATGGGGGGGTCCATGGACAAAATACATATCCTTTTGGGGGTCCTTGAAGAGAACCTGCATTATACCCTCTCTGACTGAGTACTGAGTTAAATGAGTGCATGTGTATAGCACTATAGCCACCCTGCTGCCTTAAATGCACTCATGACTGGAAGATGTCATGTTGATGGAAAACTTGGGGGTATTGGTCACGGGACTTAATGGGATTAATTCCTGGCATTGTACTTCATTATTTTGTGTGCAGGGCCTATAAAGCCTGCTGGCTCACTCAGCTACACACAAGCTACTTACACATGCAGTTCTCAGAGTTCATATGAGACCAATGTGATGTCTGTCTGCTTTTATATTCTAAACTATTCTGTGAGGTTAAGTGGTTAATGGTCACTTTAGAAATGTGCAGATACCCTCTGTACAAGTATGTTGGTCTGTTTCTTGTTATTTGTTTCTTGTTATCTGCAGAGTAGCCGTAGTACTATCACTACATCTGTAGCCTTGGTGATAGAAACGCTCTCAAGATATGCAAGGGGTCGGTGGAGACACACACACACACACACACACACACACACACACACACACACACACACACACACACACACACACACACACACACACACACACACACACACACACAGAAACACAGAAACACAGAAACACACAGAAACACTGACACGAACAGTCGCACACAGAGATTTAATGTACTGTATATATACATTTTCAAATCCCACAAATAGAGATGCCACGGATAATTAGATTAGACAATATTAGATTATATTAGTTGTCCTTTATTGTCCACAATACTGTATATGCCACTGTATTTTATATACCAGTAAGACGCCCTAAAGGGCTAGGTCGCGCTGAAACATCAGGGACTGACACAATATGTCCATATATGGGCATTCCCAGATATTGATGACATCAGGGATCTCCATATATGCATAGGCATAAAAAGGACAAGGACACATGCTCAGGGGATAAATTGACCATCATGTCAAAATCTGTGTCAGATCCTGTGTCTGGGTGAGGCATGACCTTTGACACGATCTAAAATGTCTCAATAGAAGAGCAGGGACAGTTTACAGTTTACAGTTTAGGCATTTAGCAGACGCTTTTAATCCAAAGCGACTTACAATAAGCAGATACAACATCACAATAATAAACAAGATAATAGGTCAGGGAGACACAATACAACACAATACAGACACAATACAACCACCCCAATTGTATAAGTTATATTGTATTAACATACTCTACCATAC
>NC_137812.1:24475634-24493134 GCF_963921795.1 Nannobrachium achirus | reverse complement strand
TGTCAAACCAAAGTCCTGAGTCCTGCCTGTCCACCATTGGCTCACAGAGTCCTGCCTGTCCCCTATTGGCTCACCAGCTTCATAAAGTTGTTGTTCAGAAACCAGTTCCTCTCACCTGGGTGTGCACGGATGCACATGCACATGCACATGCACATGCACATGCACGCACGCACGCACGCACGCACGCACGCACGCACGCACGCACGCACACACACACGTGTCGCCAGACCATAAAGGTGTTGTAAGGGTCTGCAGGGAGGAGATAAGGGACACAGCATTTCACTCCATGGGGAAATGCTGATGTTTAGCACTCGATGAGGTCTGTGATATCAGATAAGACATTGGTTCACAATGTGGGGTCTGGGACCCCCCTAATGGGGTCCTTGTTTTAGGGGTTGCAGGGGGTCCCCACTCCCCAGTAGAATTAGGTAATCAATTAAGACCTAAGGCCGATTCTACAAATGTCTTCTGGTGGCGTAGTGCGGTACAAAGTGACGCGCTATGAGCTTATCTGCTATTTTTTAATAGCCAAAGTATACAGTAATGGTTAAGTGGTTAAAATCGAAATCTTGTATGATACAGATGCTTCCCCGGTTTTGATGGGTTAAAGGGATACTTCACTTTCAAAAAGGTTTTTGGTCATTTTATCGTCTAATCAGGCTTTTATGAATACCCTGAACACCCTGTTTTTTTTAATTTGCTTCATTCAATATTTAGATATTTGATGTAAATGTTATCAGGCCCTCCAGGCCCAGGGCCTCTCCCCATACACACCCATTGTAACTTCAAACTACATTTTAATCATGTTAGATTCATTAAAAACACCCATTATCTTTTACGGTGACCTCCTAATACGTGAGCAGGCCAAGTTTTTTTCAATAACCTTTTTCATTTATTTGTAATAATTCTTTGGGAAAATGGAAAAAATTAAATACAATAAAAAAGTATTACAAATAAATTAAAAAGGTTATTGAAAAAACACGACCTGCTCACGTATTAGGAGGGTAGTATGAGTCACCAGAAAAAATAATGGGTGTTTTTAATGAATCTATCATGATTAAAATGGGGGTTGAAGTTACAATGGGTGTGTATGGGGCCCTCGTCCTGGAGGAGGACTGATAACATTTACATCAAATATTTAACTGTTCAAGGTGTTCATAAAAGCCTGATTAGACGATAAAATGACCAAACGTTTTTTTTTGTTTTTTTTCCCCTTTTTTTTAAGTGAAATATCCCTTTGATATAGCATCAAAAATCCGTTTAACCAGTTACAGTAAACCTCCAAATCTCTTTGGCAAAAACAGAGCTACAAGCTCACAACGCTGCATGTAGATCGGCAATTTTCTGGCTAATGTTCACCACAGAATATTGATGCTGGGGTGTTTTATTTTTAACCACTTTAATCATGCATATACATTGGCTGTTTGAAAATAGCTGAACTACCAGCTCACATTTGCTATAAATATCTTGTGATGTGAAAAGTTTGGAAAAATGTTGAAACATCTTAAGCTGGCACAAAATATATAGTCTCTGTCGGATGGAATCGTGGAAAGGTCATATGTCCAAAAACTGTCACTTTTCAGAATTCAAATGCAAAAACAGCAAAAGTAGCAGATCCATAAGGTCAAAGCGGTGCTTTTGTGTGACGCTATGAACAAGCAGAGCGTTGATTTACACAAAAATACAACAAAAGCACAAAATATGGAGACAGCAATGACATATATTCACTTCGGGGGGTCCTTTCAGGGACGTGCAGAGAATGTTAGAGAGGCAGGGCCCAGGGGCTGACATTTCTAAAGGGGCCTTTTGGTGAAAATATAGAAAATAGCAGACCTCCAAGCTCACAACGCGACGCATTGTGCGCTTTTTCAGTACTTGATATTACATTAAAATTAAGCATAAAAAAGGCAATACTGGATGTGGCATACAGCATGGATTTCTACACAGAGAGGGCAATTCTTTCAACATGAGATGCTGCATTCAAGTTCAGGAGAGTTTGGACAAGGCAATTCTCTTGAATACTGCCTTCAGATATGGCATGGAATTTACCATAGTAAAAAACTGCATTCATGGTCTGGAGAGGGCACTTTTTACAGACGGATAAAAGGCCAGGGGCTCAAGCCCCCTTTGACATACTTTTGACATGAAAAAGTTCGAGAGCCACTGTGATAGGCGGATAGTCTTTCTTGGCTCGAGTCTTGACTGGACCAAGAAGAGCCTTTTGGAAACCCTCCCCGTTGAGGAATGCTGGCTGGTGTATGATCCAAATAAGGGTATATGGAGCCCACAAACCGCTCTCACCAGGAGACAAAAGGAAGTAAGGTCTCATTATGGCCTCTCCCTCCCTCCCTGCTGGCCCTACTGATTGTTGCACATACAGGAAGCTAGTGTCGCCGGCAGGCCAACACAGGTATGGTGCAAGAGAAGAGATCACACAAGGACAGTGCACTAGACTTGTGGTGACGTAACAGAGGGACATACCATGAATGAACTGGCTTGCTCAAGAATTATTTAACCACTAAGGCCTGAGGCCGATTCGACAAAAAAATTCCCTAAATCAGTGGTTCTCAACCTGTGGGTCGGGACCCCCAGAGGGGTCCCCAAATTATTTTGAGGGGTCCCCAGATGATTAACTTAATGTGCAACATTGTTTTCTCACTCAACAGTAAACAGACCAACATAAAGTTAATATGTATTGAGAGTATCTGCACATTTCTAAAGTGACAATTTAAGGACTTTTTAATACCTCTAAAATGACAAATTAAACATTGGCCAAATTGTCAAATATTAGAGGCAGAAATTGTGAAAATTGTCGATCTACATGCTCACAACGCCTCACAACGCGAGGCATTGTGAGCATGTAGATCTGCTATTTTCACAACAGAACCGTGTTATACAAAATGTAATGCCTCAACTCCAGGGTGGGGGGTCCCCAGTTAAAATATGATTATTTTGGGGGTCGCAGCCTGAAAAGGTTAAGAACCACTGCTCTAAATAACAATGTTTCTCAAACTTTTATATGTAAAGGTCTCTGATTAACTCTGACAATGTACAAATGGAACGTACCAAATCATTTGGTTCCATTTGTACATTGTCAGAGTTACAGACTTGTATGGGTCCATTTAGACCCCCCTAAAGGAACCCACAGAGTCCCTGGAATCCACTATTGCGAATCATTGATCTAAAAAGAAATCAAGCCGTTCTCACACTTTTTTCGCACCAGGAAATTCAAACACATTTTATGTTTAAGTGTTTAAAAAGGGCATAAGTGCAAGCGCGCAGCATGGCACTAAGTGACGCGCTGTGAGCTTGTATATCTGCAATTTTTGAGAACTATTCTGTTCCAAACCAGTGTTCTGAATCCTTTTCTGAAAAACAGATATCACTGACATAATAAAATTACACAGATGCTTTGCCGGTGTTCGTGGACTAAGTGTTGAGTGCCCAATTATTAACTTTGGCTCTTTATCTCTCTTTCTCTCTCACTCTCTTTCTCACACTCACTCACTCACTCTCTCTCTCTCTCTCTCTCTCACACACACACACACACACACACACACACACACACACACACACACACACACACACACACACACACACACACACACACACACACACACACACACACACACACACACACACACACACACACAGTGCATAGGCTCGGGGCAGAGCATGACAGCCATCCCTTTATAAGAGATCCTTTGGATGACGTCCATATAAGGAAATATTTCACTGAGTCACATGGGGGGATAGAATGTGCTTCCTAGCTGGGTCATGTGACCAGTTTAGAGGAAATGAATGGATCTCCCTTTTTAAGGGCGTGTGTGTGCGTGCATGTGCATGCGTGAGTGTGCGCGTGCGTGCGTGTGTGTGTGTGTGTGTGTGTGTGTGTGTGTGTGTGTGTGTGTGTGTGTGTGTGTGTGAGAGAGAGAGAGAGAGTGGGTGAGTGTGTGTGTGTGTACTATGCAGATGTTTTCAGTATGACACTTTTCAAAAGTGATGGAAGACTCAGATATTTTACATATACTTAGCAATACCACAATATGAAAGACCATGTGTTCAAAATGTTACTTGAGTAAAAGTGCAAAAGTATTGGCATCAAAATATACTTTAAGTTCCAAATAATTGTGGAGTAAAAGTACTATATTTTCCTCTGAGATGTGGACTAGAAGTAAAAGTGCTGAAAATTGGAAATACTCCAGTAAAGTAAAAGTGCCTCAAAATTACACTATATAGTATAAGTACAGTGCTTGAATTTGTTCTTTGTTACTTTACACCACTGATTTTCACCAAGTTTGATTCCCATGCTATAAGAGCCACTAACATGAACAGATGTTTGCACTGAGCGAGAGAGAGAGAGAGAGAGAGAGAGAGAGAGAGAGAGAGAGAGAGAGAGAGAGAGAGAGAAAGAAAATGCACAATTTCTATAGTTTTGTAGTCTTCCCTTTAATTTGCAATGTTAACATAGCTCTTTTTACACTTGTAGGCTATTTACTAATTTAATTTAATTGTGCATACATTGTTTGGTTTTGATTGTTTTGACCCACTTCATCGTTTTCAGTCCTGACACCACATACAAACTGTGTATGTCTCATCAGGACTGAAAACGATGAAGTCTTTTAAAAATATATTTTTGGCAGAAAGTTAAATAATAGTGTACTAGCTACTTTACAAGATGCCTCTCTCTCAAAACAGCCCCAAATTGCCAAAGCATGAACCGTGTCATAGGGGGAGTTTTAGTTTTAGTTTCAGATAAGGTAACTTACATTTCGTAACTCCTCCCTCACATGGGGGGGATTTCTCAAGGTTTTGGCCTTTCAACACCATCCACAGTTTCACACCATCATCATCATTTCATCATTGTCATCACACTGGTGCCCCCCCCCCCCCCACACACACACACACACACACACACACACATACACGCACACACACACACACACACACACACACACACACACACATTTTAATTCTTTATTTGAGTCCACATTTTATAAAATACATAACAAGGTCTCAAATCTTTCAGTTGCCTGATGAAGTATACTTCATATTGAGATCATGCATCGCAATTTTCAATCAAGCAGGATATTTGCATGCAATTACCAAAGAAAGAAAACATCACTTTTATGGGTACAAAAAACACCTCCTCCTCCAAATGCAGCGACTGCCTATAATGGAGGAGACTGAGCAGTACTTAGCCAGCTGCTTTGCTCTGCACTTGGTCAGCCCCATAATCCTAAGGCCCCTGACCACTAGCCTATGGACATGGCCTAGGCTGCCAAATATAAAGACAACAAGCTGACAGTTGTAACCCATCTGAGTAATGGCTTGTACTAGTGGCTGATACTTCAGCTGTTTAGTGAGGAAGGACAGTCAGAGAAACTCACAGCTCTGGCGTTCAGCTCTGACAAAGACCTTATATGGAAGAAGCTACCAGGTAGCTTCTGTATAGTAATAGTATCCCTACATCTCTCTCCCTCTCTCTCTGCCTCTCCCTTTCTCTCTCTCTCTCTCTCTCTCCCCATCTGTCTGTCTGTATACTCTCTCTCTCTCTCTCTCCGCCTCCTCTCCGCCCTCCTCTCTCTCTCTCTGTCGGTCTGTCCCTCTCGCTCAATTTTCAATTTAAAAGGAGCTTTATTGGCATGAGAAAACATACTGAACAATTGCATTGCCAAAGCAGCAAAGTGGAACAAAACAATGTACATACAATAAAATGGCAATAAAGAATAAAGAAATGTGTAAACAGAGCTGTGTTTCATTGCAGCGTAGAGGGAAGACTATCTTACGAAACAATAAAAATCAAACCTCGGTTCGAAGTGGAGCGGTGAATCTGAGCAGCTATACCCTGTGTGTGTTGCTAAATGCCTAAACTGTAAACTGTAAACTGTGCCTGTGAGTGAGTGGTGAGTGTGCCTGGCCTGCACAAAACAGCACCCCTCCTTTAACTAGTGTGTTGTGTGTGGCCACTCAAGGTATTGCCAGGCTACGGACACGGCCAGCCACCCAGCCACCCAGCCACCCAGCCAGGGACATACCCACGGACATACCTGTCTATTGGGAGCGCTTTCACCGCTCCAAAAATGTGCATTCTGTCGGAAATATATCAATCTATATATATCCACCCACTCCCACTCCCTCTCTCTTTCTCTCTCTCTCTCTCTCTCTCTCTCACACACACACACACACACACACACACACACACACACACACACACACACACACACACACACACACACACACACACACACACAATCTCTTGTAATGTTCCTCATTTTCTATGGGTTCTTTCCTACACTACTGTACTGTATGTACAGTAGTGGCACTGCGTATAGGATATTGCATCATGTAGCCTACTGTACTGTACGATTACATATTTGATTGTTTCACCCGCATGAGTCATGTCCTGCCAGTCATTTATGGAATCACATTCCAAAGGAGGTGTGACCTACTCTGCGTGTGTGTGTGTGTGTGTGTGTGTGTGTGTGTGTGTGTGTGTGTGTGTGTGTGTGTGTGTGTGTGTGTAGCAGTGGTTCACCAGTGATATGACAATTAAGTTGATTCTGAATCTTGACTACTGCCTCATTTTTTATCACCATGCATTTTCCTTTTGGGAAATGTAGACCGTCTGATATTGTTGGGGGGCGGGCGGATCTGACATCATTCTGACTCAGACATGACCATAAACAAACACGATACACGCCCATATATAGGCAGGACCGCGGCCACGTCACTCTGACTCAGACACCATCACAATCTAAAGATTTAAACACACTAATCCTGGCACGCCTATTTTGGGCAAATGTTTGAAGCCCATATGACATATTCTACATGGCATACTGTACATACAAAGGTGTATGTTTTTCAAGTGTCAAACGAAAAAGAAAAGAAAAAAAAAGCTTCTAAGGCCTACTGTGTATTTTAACGCGAGACACATGATTGAAGAAATGATGTGTACTTTGTGAGCTAGCTCAGCCAGATGTACTGGAGTGGGTCACATGCACACATGACATGACCATTATTATGTTGGGTGTTTAACTGTGACGTGTCAAGCAGATGACTAATTCAGCGGTTTATTTAAGCTCACAGCATTCCTCTGCTGCTCCTCTTGCTGTCAGATCTGTCTCTGTCGGGTGGAAACCACATTATGTCTGAAACTGTGACTTTTCAGGATTACATTTCTTGTAGATCTGCTACTTTTGATGATAAAGTAGTAGGGCATTGCATTCATTTATGGAAAAAAAGCTTAAATCTGGAGATAAGAGGTTTCGGCTTGACAGTGATACTGTCAGTGAGGCAGTAACCTTGCACATATTTCTACTTTTTTGTGTGTAAATGAATGCCTTACTTGGTGTTGAAGAAAAGTAGCAAAATGTTGCAATGTTTATTTTTCGACAAATCTATAAAATTGTGACATTTTTCACCCAATGACATGCCCAAAATAGGAATGCCAGGATGAAAGTGAAACTGCACTGTAATAGAAAATAAATACAAAATAAATAGATCAAGAATTTTGGACATAGGCCTACACAAGTTTTTCACACAAAAAGCAGAGACGATATAGGCCTACAGTACAGTAAGCCACACTTGTATTTACATCAGCTGTATTCACATAATAAATTTAAAAAAAGTTTAAACGGACTGAAGTCGTGTTGTTATTGAACAAGGCCTGCAACAGTTATGGTGTTTTTTGATACTTTTGAATTTGAATCGTGAAAAGTTTTGGTCATGTGATGGTTTTTCCAACCAACAGAACGGGTACACATATAGTGTATTATTATTTTATGCTTTAACTATTGAAAAATAGCAGATATACAAGCTCACCTCTGTGCCGCGCTGCGAGCTTGTAGATCTGCTATGTTTGAGAAATCATGAAAATTTGAATTTTGACCCGATTCTATAAGTGTCTTTTGAATCCTTCTTATGGTTTTTGGAAAAACCTATGTTTCTATGTCAGCAATCTGGCCAGCCATCGTCAAAGAAAAGGTCCTTTTCACTTAACTGGAGCGCAGTCAGTCTGTTCTTGAGAGACTGCTATGTCAGTGGTTGTCAAACCTTTTCATGTAAAAAAATATTCTTCATATCTCAAAATATTATAGTTCCAGGGACCACCCAGAAGCAAAATCTGAGTTACAAACGTTCGCTCTAATAATACATATAGATTTGAACACATTTTCATGACTTTTTCAGTTAAAGTCAATAATTCTAGGCCTAAATGGGTTAAACAATCTTTTATAAACAGCCAAGCAGACAAATACTGTGCTCTGTTAAAAGTGCACATAAAGTAAACATACCATGCATTCTGTGTTAACAATGGCTCATAATAGCTAGTGTCACTCCAGGTCTAAACACGCCCATATGACTACCACTATGACATGTTTCACAACAAGCTAAATATGCAGAGTGATCCTATAACGGTACCCGGACGGCTCGCCTTAAAACACGATGGCCCTCATTTCTTTCTGCCGACCTCACACCGACAGCTCAGTGGGGCGGTTCTTGTATTCTTTTTTGGTTTCGCTGAGGTTAAAGGCCCACTGGGCCAGATAAACAGATAAAAAAATATATTTTTCCATTCAAGTGGATGGATGGTAAGATAAAAAATCAAACCTCGGTTCGAAGTGAAGCGGTGAACTTTTATTCTATGTGTTCTAGAGCTATGAACTCTGTGATCTATACATTCTTCCAATTCTGAATGAATGAATGATTTTATCTGGAGGGCCGAATTGTCATGTGAAGCCTGACCAATCCTCAAAGTATGGTCTCATTGGACATTTCTAATCATCCAATCATCAGACCGGGACGGACGTTACACAAATATTCTGGATGTACGGGACAGATAAAACCTGTTCATTCTGGACTGGAATGACCATATATGGACATGAACGGGACACACACGGGACACACATGCTGGGACAGATAAAACCTGTTCATTCTGGACTGGAATGACCATATATGGACATGAACGGGACACACAAAGCCACTCCTTGGAAGCGGCTTTCACCACTTCAAAAAATATCTGTCACAGATATTTTTTTTATCTGTGTCTTAGCATCCACTTGAATAGAAAAATATATTTTTTTATCTGGCCCAGTGGGAACGGACCTTTAGATTAGGAAGAGGGTTAGGGTTTGGCACCGTTTTACTGAGGTTAAATCTAGCCTTATTCCTAACCTTAGGTTAGGAATAAGGCTAGATTTAACCGTTTAGGCACAGTTTATTGAGGTTACGTTTAGGAATACCAGGCAGAGACCGTTCTCTCTGTCCACTGGATTTACGCCCGAGGCGACTGTGTTTTGTTGTTTTGTGGCGAGCGTTCTGGTATTCAAAGTTTTCAAACTAATTAGTGGGAAGACTAGTTTATCTAAATCTAAGTGAAATTGCTACAATGGATGGCGTGCATTCCTTTTAGCCTCCAGCACCACCGTAAGGAATGTGGGAGGTACCTTGGATCAGTATATGTCCTTTGAGGAAAGTCACTAGGCACATTTTTAACCTCTGGGCTGGATTATTGCAATTCCTTATAAATCTGCCTGCCCCCAACTAACAAACAACACTCTCCAGCTGGTCCAGAAGGCTGCTGCACGTGTACCGACAAGCGCTAGGAAAAGATACAAAGTAATTTCCCTAGGGTTATCTTCTCTGCATTGGCTAGTCAATAAGCATTTCTACGTTGCAGTATTGATAAGTTTACCTATGTACAAAAACACAGGCATATCTCCTTGTATGGGCAGTTCTGTCCGTGACGTCAGTTACTTTATGTGCATGAGCAGTGAGCACGGATGTCCATGTATGGAGATCCGTTTTTGGCAATTTATTTTGGCTGACACACACAATGTGAAACGTAGGAGCGGTGTCAAAACTTGAGTACTTTTTTCCACCACTGTCTATACTATAGCACCTGCTAAGGGGCTCCACTGGTACTCAACAATAAGCCACTTTGACCTACTTACCTACTTACTTACTTACTTACCTGAGAGTACTTACTCATCTATAACAGATTATGTCACTTAGTACTGTACAGTGTACTTAATATTCCTTGTCCAGAATTCAAAATCTAAATACAAAACAGACAGGCAGCAGAAACATTTTTGTCTCTTTCCAGTTTTAATTAATAAAACGAAACTTGAGGACATTTGAGCTCCAGAATGCAAAAGTAGCAACAACAAAGATGTTAAGCGCCTGTGTGTGTGTGTGTGTGTGTGTGTGTGTGTGTGTGTGTGTGTGTGTGTGTGTGTGTGTGTGTGTGTGTGTTAAGCTGTCCAGCTCTTTCCCAGGTCTACCAGCTCCATGCCTTCACAGTAGGACCGTGGCCTTGGCGCCCTCATCTGGATGGATGGAGAACAACACATAACGGTAGTCAGTGCATGTACTGTTCGCAAAAATGGAATCCGTAGTAGACTGGGGTTGAATAAATTAGAAGGCGTGGCTTGTGATTGGCTGGAGCAGAGGTCGGGAGCGCAGGTGAATGTTAACCTGGTGTAATACTAACCTGCTGACGCTGGTGAATGTTAACCTCTATGCCTAAACCTAACCCAAGCCATAACCCTAACCTCGGTAACCCTGACGCTGGTGAGTAGCTAACCTGCCGACGCTGGTGACCTGAAAACAAGTGCTCCCTCCCCCACCGTCTCCTACGGATTCCATAATAGTGTACTGTACAGTATACTGTTCATACAGTACGCACGTTTTCTCTCTCAAGCGCACACACATCTTGCATCTTTCTATCATTATTTTGTCTGTCTGTCTGTCTCAGGGGTTCTCAACGTGGGATCCGAGGACCCCCCAGTGCTCCCTAAGGTACCAGAGGGTCCCCATGCTAAATTTGTCAATATAGCATTGATGCGGGCACCCACTGGCCTAGTGGTCCAGGCGCATAACACATATAGGCTCTGTGCAGACTGACAGTGTGTCGCGGGTTTGAATCACGTTCCTGACGACCTTTGCAAACTTCTAATAAAGTCTTCAATCAATCAATCAAAACATACACGCATAGATAGATACAGTAGATAGTAACGAAGCTAAACACACACTCACGCTTAGGAGTGGAGTGACCACCCCTCAAAAATGTTTGAGAAACAACTAGTCTACCTACCGTGGGTCTGTTGTTCACCGTGGGGGTCCTGCTCTGCGAGGCCAGCTGTTGCAGCAGCGGGAAGGGGGTCCAGTGTATAGGCTCTACTGGCCAGCTGCACACCGACAGGTCACTGGCCTTCCCCGAGTCCACAACACACTCCCCCATGCTCACCTCACTGCCTCGCCACACATACTGGGAGCTGGTGGAGGGAGAGACAGGGATGCATGTCACCATTAGGACATTTTACCCGACCATTAACTGTCACTCAAATAATTGCGAGAAATTACTGACATATTTGACAACAAGAACATTGATAGTGGAAATAGCAGATCTACAAGCTCACAACACGTCGTGAGCTTGTAGATATGCTATTTCCACTATTTTTTTTAAATGTCTGAAAACATAAGAACATTTTTCAACATGGAAACGATTATGACGATTATGTAAAATAATTGAGATTAGACAATTATGTAATAACTGTGACAGGCCTAGAGTGTGTGTGTGTGTGTGTGTGTGTGTGTGTGTGTGTGTGTGTGTGTGTGTGTGTGTGTGTGTGTGTGTGTGTGTGCGTGCGTGCGTGCGTGCGTGCGTGCGTGCGTGTGCGCGCGTGAGAGCCAGACAGACAGATAGACAGACAGACAGTGACAGCGAAAAAGAGAGACAGCCAGACAGAGAAAGAGATTGAGATAAAGTTAATTAACTGGAAAATGAATAGATCCTCCAGTCAGTTCATTCCCCTATGGGTGCATTTTGTGTGTGTGTGTGTGTGTGTGTGTGTGTGTGTGTGTGTGTGTGTGTGTGTGTGTGTGTGTGTGTGTGTGTGTGTGTGTGTGTGTGTGTGTGTGTGTGTGTTAGTGTTGTCAAACATATCGATTTATCAAAAAGTATCGATTTTGAATATAGTATCGATTTTGAATATAGTATCGATTTTCAATATGACTTTTCCATAGCATCGATAATATCAATACTCAGTTTTTACCTCTCCTTGGTTTACACCAACGTTACTTTTATGTGTATCCTTCCTACTTTGGCTTATTCCTAGTTATTTTAAAGGCCTATTTGTACAGAATGTGAAAACATCAAAGGAGGCACTACCATCTATCTCAAGAAGTTCTGTATTTTTCTTTAAATAAAAATCATTTTTGCTATAAAATCACAGTGGTTGCGTGGTATCGAAAATGGTATTGAGTATCGAAATGTTTCAAAATATCGTATTGAAGTTAGAAATCCAGTAGCATGACAAGCCGTGTGTGTGTGTGTGTGTGTGTGTGTGTGTGTGTGTGTGTGTGCGCTCGCGTACCTGTGAGGGTACACCGTGTTGAGGTGTGTTCCGTTGCTCGGGCAGGTGGAGGCCAGCGACAGTGTGTCGTCATGGTAACAGCAGGTGCGGTCGAGTGCCCGCAGGTGCAGCAACTCGTCGGAGCGCGTGAAGGCGGGGTTGTCCAGGGAGTCCGCCGCCGACCCCGCCCACGAGCGCAGCCAGAACCTCCCCGACAGCTCGTCAAAGTGATTGAACCTGCGGTAGCTTCACGCACGCACACACACACACACACACACACACACACACACACACACACACACACACACACACACACACACACACACACACACACACACACACACACACACACACACACACACACACACACACACACACGTATAAGAATACCAGCAGCACCATGCATTATTAAAGGACAACTTTAGTTTTTTACAACAAGGGTTCATATTTTAGATTGTAATTAAAGAATATAAAAGATGAATGTTAAAATGATTTCATTTACTCCTTTCTATTGTTTTATCTATCTTCACTGTACTATCCATAAAGGCAGAAAAGCCTCTATATATGCCGCATCACCCTTTCTTTTTTCTTTTTATTCTTTTTTGCTAGTTGTTTTTATCGCTTTGACCTTTGGACACTGCACTATTAGGTTGTGTTAGTAGTTTTTTTTAGTATTTCTGCTTGTGTTTGACATGATGTAGAGATACTTGTTGCACTAACTAGCATTGACTGTTATGGTTACTTTGATTTGGGCACTGTATTATTTTGATAGTCGTGCTTTAAGACACTTTATGTATATATTATTCGTTCCCTTTCCTGTTGTACCTTGCTCTTACTGTACTTACTGTACTCTGTTCTTGTTTTTTCTTTTTATCTTTTTCATACTTCTCTGTAACTTTGTAAATAACCTCATACTGCTGTGCTGCCTCTGGGCAACAAATGCTCCCCCTTGGGATAATAAAGGTATCTATCTATCTATCTATCTATCTATCTATCTATCTATCTATCTATCTATGAACTATATTCAGACAGTTAAAAGTAATGTATGGATGTATGGTTCAGTAGTCAGACAGTGACACCTAGTGGAGAATGCAATTATTGCTTATTCCCACTTCAAAAGCCTCCTCAACTTTCAGCAGTCTAATGGTGCTGTCATCGAACAATTCTATTAATTAATCACTAACAATTCTATTAATTAATCACTAATTAACACTGAAGCAATTGCAACACTATTGTAATGAGGATGTATGTATGTCCTTCTGTCAAGAATGACTCAATGGACTGTATCATCGTAAAAAGTCACAACAAAAGGCCTTGAAAACTAATTTATTAAATCTATAAATCAGTGTATGACATTATGGTCAAATGTGGTGGTCAAAGGGTCAAGAATGTCAATTACTGAGCAACACATTGCGGTCAGTAGGAGGATGAGACTGGTTGCATCGCCGCATCAGTCAGAGCAGTTTCATGTCAAGGACCCCCTATAACTCAGAGAGTGTACAAATGGAAATGCAGTTACAGACCTGTAAGGGTCCATTTGGAACCCCCTAAAAGAACCCAGAGGGTCCCTGGACCCCACTTTGAGAATCAGTGATTCAGAGCATTATATTTCCTCGCACAGGGTCACATCTGTCGTCACCAGGTATTCATTATCTCTCAAGACAAGACTCTGATGCTACGCAAGTCAGATGAAAAGGAACAAAACAGAGAGGGTGTTCCCTTTTATTTGACAATAAACCCTTTTGCAAATCCCGCCCCATTCTGCCCTGTTACTATGATGGGACATTAACCCTGGGCAGATTGTTTTTATAGTGGAAGTGGATGGGATTTTTTTTTCCCTTCATAGCCTCATTACAGCTATATAAAGTACCAAAGGAAAAACACCTAGGTGATATTAATAAAAAGGGAAGACAAAGGTACAGTAGTTACATTGCAAAACAGGGGGTTTACCCGAAAATATGTTTTAATTTGTTTAATCCCAGTGGGACAGAATCCTCTTTGCAGATTATTTTATAGTGGTAGTGGATGGGATTTTTTTTCCCTTCATAGCCTCATTACAGCTATATAAAGTACCACAAAAAACACATCTACGTGATATTAATAAAAAGGGAAGAAAAAGGTACAGTAATTACATAGCAAAACAGTAGTTTTCCCCCGAAAAATAAATGTTTTAATTAGTTTAATCCTCTGGATCAGAGATAGAAAGAGAAGCGCATTGCATCTTGGGTACTAGGAAGAGGACAGAGAGAATGTTTCTCCTCACATAATAGGCTGGCTTTTCGTAATTCTGCCCATTTAAATTATATGTACCCAATCGTGACTCTTAGACCATTGATAAGGTACATGTGAACTAGTTTGTTGAAGCTTATTCGTTATGATGAGCGAGATCGCTTGACGCTTGCCGTCGCTATCACCGTACCGGCCGATCTCCGTGTCGCGCACTGCGGACAGTTGTTGAAAGCCAAATTCAATATTCTCCACTGCACAAACTCCACCCCCGATAGCAAAAAGTGAATGTTTTTTTCTGGTTGGCCAGTCAGGGAGTCTCAGGGACCAATCAGAAGGCTGACAAAGGGTCTATTGTTAGCCAGATTGGGTATTCCTAAACATAGCCTCAGTAAAACTATGCCTAAACCTTAACTTATTCCTAAACTTAACCTCAGTAAAACTATGCCTAAACCTAACCAAGTGGCATATTGGATTGATTGGATGCAGAACATATTGCGCACACAGTACGCACGTATGTGTTTGTACAGTAATTATACTGTTGTTCCCTAATTGAGCTTGGCACATTTTCCTGATCACACATCTCACACGTGTCTTCTTATTTTTTCACTCTCAAAAGGCGCCTGCAATGTAGTGAATTTGAAACTACATTACAGTGCACATCACGGGTGATCACTGCTTGCCTCCTGTGAATAGTTTTATTTTATTTTTTGTTTATTTTATGTTTAATTTGTTGCTTCTCTTTACATTTTTATCCCACAATTTTGTAACCAATTTTTCACCCAGTGTCAATAATCTAATATAATCCCGGGCACTTACACTCCCTCTGCTAACCTGGGGAGACAACGTACTGACCTCATGCTCCCATGTTTATTTTGTTGCTGAGTGAGGTCTGCAGACAAAGTGAAGTGAGTGAGATGAGATGAAAAAACCTGAGTGAAATGTGCTAATCTCAACAGGAAACAACGGTATGTGTGGGTGGGAGCATATCCTTTGTACATGTGTACACATAATCGGATGCATGTGTGTGTGTGTGTGTGTGTGTGTGTGTGTGTGTGTGTGTGTGTGTGCGTGTGCGTGTGCGTGTGTGTGTGTGTGTGTGTTTTTAATGTTGTCGTGTGTTTAAGACCCACTTATCGCCCACATACCAAAAACACACTCTGATCTCATCCTCTCATTCAATCCACACACACAGTTTGTACACATCTGGTGAATCGTCCATGTTCTGTGTGTGCAGTATGCAAATGTGTTTACTCCATCTTAGTTACAGTTAATACACCAGATGTTGTTGTGGTTGATGAAGAGGCCTGAGTCTTTATCAGAGATAAAGCCTCCACCTCCTTTGACCTTAGCCAAGACTAGAGGAAGCCTTTATGACCAAGATCATTAAATACCAACCATTCCTACGTACCATCTCAGACTATTTGTTTTTATATTTGGCATCCTAGGTCAGGACATAGACGGGTTGTTAGAGGGTTTAGAGATAGCCTGCACCTTTGACCCTAGCCTAGAGGCAGCTTTTATGACCATGGTAATTAAATACCAATCACTCCTCAGAGCTGTTTTTTTTTATATTTGGCAGCCTAGGACCTATCCACTGACTGGTTGCTAAGAGTGTTTCAACAACTTGGGATGCCCCCCCCAAAAAAGGCTGGTAAAGTACAGTGCTGTCTCTGCTATACAAGGCGGAGAGCAGAGACGCTGTTACTTATACCTAGAAAGTCCTGAGTGATAATGTCTCCGAGTCTGTCAGGAGGAAACTGTTACTTTTCAGGATTTGAAGGACAACAAGGGTTCATATTTTAGATTGTAATTAGAGAAAAGAAAAGATGATCTTTTCATTTACTGCTTTCTATCGTTTTAGCGATTTTAGTATTTTGATTTCAGTGTGTAGGGGCATAATGTACTTTATAAGTACTAAATATGTCTTTTTAGACACAATATGCTGTCAATTTCTATATTACTATTACTATTACTAGTCACATCTGCCCATGAATGATTGTGGTGCATCTTGGGAATGGGCTTATTGTGTCTAAAAAGACATATTTAGCCTCTTGCATGCATGCTCCCAACCTGGGCATGTATGCAAATCAGAATAGTTAAAATCACTAAAACGATAGAAAGAAGTAAATGAAAACATTTTAACACTCATCTTTTCTTTTCTCTAATGACTATCTAAAATATGAACCCTTGTTGTAAAAAAAACAAAGTTGTCCTTTTAAATTAAAAAAATAGCAAAAGTAGCAGAACAACTTAGATCTGCTTCTTTTGATGCTTTAGTGTGATCATAGTTGGGCGTTCATTTAAGAAACAAAAACACAAACAGTTAAAATATGGATAAGAGTTTTCTGCCCGACAGCAACGATAGATTATAGATTTTGTGACTGTAACTCTAATGTACCTTTAACCGATTTAGTGCCATTCCTGAGATATCTCGCGAAATGTACTCGAGTATCTCGAGTGCCATTCCCGAGATATCTCGCGAAAAGTAATATATTACTGTAACGGCGGTTATCCTACCGGGTACAATGGCGGAAGGTTCCGAGCCGATCTCCGTCGCTGATTTATCATCATCACGGATCCACGAGCACAAAATAGTAATCCCATAACATTGAGGCAGACGGGGGATCTCATCTTTAATGTCCATTATCTCAAAACAACACTTTAGAAGCGAAGATGGCAATAGATGCTCGCTTATAAAACACATGTTGAAAAGCATCGATCCGATCCGCCATGACACCACGTAAACAATGATCGATTCCGGTGAAGGACGCGATGACGTCAGACCGGAAGTGTTTACGCTGTGGACTTCTGGCCTTCAAAATAAGACAACGGGAGTGAATGAGGGAGGCATCGTGGACATTTTAATCCGTTAATTTCAGGGGCTCTTAATGAGTTAATATCTGCGTTGTATGTGC
>NC_137812.1:24390634-24470634 GCF_963921795.1 Nannobrachium achirus | reverse complement strand
CCTGCCACCAGCCATCAAAAAGTGTGATTCTCTACCCTCCTTCAAAACCGCCACCAACGAGCATCTGTCTGCACTTTACAACTGGACCTGGACAAGACTTCTAGCTTCAGCTTGCCCAAAGAAATTACACCCCCACTGTTTTCCTGTACTTTTACCACTCCTAGTCCTCCTAGTAGACCTACTGATGATTTCCTGTATAGTATTGTATATCTTTATATGTCTTGATGAAATAAATAAACTGATGAAATAAATACACAGGGCCATTGGAGATTTAATTTTTGCAAGGACCCTGTTTTATTGATGTCACACGCACATTGCTTAACACCCATGCTCTTTCCTATATCAATGCTGCTGGTGTGACACTACAGCTTTTGTAAAAGTTGTTGAGGAGTGAATTTAAGGGTTGTTGATGCGTGCTCCTGCTCAAAAAGATTCGGGATGGCGTGTACCCACGTGACACGCAACAACACTGCACAGGACAACAATGGTGTTTTTTGCAAACTGTTAATAAAGTAACCAATCAATCAATCAATCAATCTATATCCTATCTCACATACACACACACTGTACCTTTGAGGGCTGCAGGCTGGTCCGGTACGATGTAGAACTTTGGCATGACCCGGGTGACTGCGGAGCTCCAGTCTGGTGAGGAGGGAGGAGAGCTGGACGTTGTGCCCTCTGGAAGAGTGCTCCTACTGGGGTACAAGTCTGCCATGGGTGGGGCCGGCCCTGGAGGACTGCTGGTGGCGGTTGTGGCCGCGGCCGCGAGAGAGGGAGTGTTTGGGCGCTGTGAAGAGCAAGTGGGGGAAATTAACATTTATAATACATTTACTAAAGCAGTGCTTCTCAAACTAAGAGAGGATTTTTACGTCTCTAGCAATGATTCTCAACCATTTTAATTTCAAGGACCCCCAGTTTGACATGCAGTCGCCTAAGGACCCATGTAATGGTATTTCTATCTCTGGAATGTCAATTTATATTGTAAAAGCAATGCTAATTTAACTCAGAGAGTGTACAAATGGACCCAAATGGACTCCATTTGATTCCATTTGTACCATGAGTTACATACCCATAAGGTTCCATTTGGTTCCTAAGTATCATTTAGTGGGGTCCCCAGATCCCACTTTGAGAACCAATGTACTAAAGTAGGCTACTGTACTTCTGTGCACATACATATATCGTCTTCGTCGGGTGGAAACCTCATATCTCTAAAACTGTTGCTTTTCACGATTCAAATTCAAAAACTGCAAAACTGCAAGTATTTGGCAGCTTTAGTTATATAACAAGTTACTATGCAGATTTAGATTATAATTACAAGAGACATACAATTAAACCCTGTTTTATACTTTGGCTATCTGAAAATAGTCAACTCTACAAGCTCGTGAGCTTGGAGATCTGTAGATTTTTGAAAAGGTTTGACATTTTATTTTAAGTACTTTAACTTCAAGTGGTTAAATTACTTAGGTGCCGGCTACACGGAGCTGGATATTTCTGAAGCTAGACATTTGCTAGACATTTTTTTGTGCGGTTGGGGCTTGGATAAGCTGGATATTTTGTCCGCGAAGCTGGATATTTTTGAAACCGGATAAACAAGTGGAGACATTGAAAAATATCCGATTCACTGGATCCGTGTAGACATGGAACCCGGATATCTCTGAAGACTTGTGTGTGTGCTTGTCCTCCTAGTGGAGGTCTGGGGACTCAGATTATTTTAGACCTAGATATCTTTGTCGTGTGGACCTAGATATTTTTCTATGTGGATATCTGAAAAACCGGGATATATATATAAATATCCAGCTCCGTCTGGCCTAGGCCTTAAGAGTCATTTCTACATTGTGGTATTGCTACTTTCCTTAACCCATTAAAACCGGGACAGCCTCAGGTCTTAATCAAGTAAAAAATAAAAAATAAGTACTTCTTCCATGGCTGGTGTTGAAGAGGCCATTGTTGTCTCTCCTCCTCCTCGTCCTCCAGTGTGCTGTTCAGGCTGCGTGGTGGCAGGGGGGCCATGTGAGGACAGAGCAGTGTGGGTGGTGGTGACATAGTCGGGCGATTGTTTGCGTCTCGGACGCGCGGTTGTCGTGGAGCGGGTAGTAGAGGCCTGCGTTTTTTGAGTTGTCGGACGCATGCGTTCAGACGTGTGCTTTTGTGTCTGTGCCGTTACAGAGGGCAGGTGGGTTGTTGGCACGTTGTTGTTGTTGGGTTTGTAGGTATCGCCGTGGCTTGGGCGCGTGGGTGGTGACGTGGAAGGGGTGGAAGGGTGCGGAAAGGGTGCTCCGGTGATCAGAGAGCTGTCGGCCTGGGTAGGGGACGTGGTGTGGGGTCTCTCAGTGGAGGTCGGGGGTGCGGATGATTGTGTGGATGCGTCACCGCCGTGCGTAACAGCAGGCGGGGAAGACACGTGCGGAGCATCGTGGGTGGGTGAATGACTTGGCACCGCCGTGTGTGTATGGGAGACCTCCAGTGAGAGTGTAGAATCGAACGTAGACGCTTTGGTGTTTGTTGGCGTCCCTCGAGTAGACTCTTCGCTCTCTATGACGTCGGCCTTGCTGCCGTTTATGGCATTAAGGTCAGATGATGAGAAGACGTGGTCTGGAGACTCTGTGGAGACGGCAACATCCCCCTGAGTGGGCATCAGTGCCGTGGTGGTCGGTGGAGCAGTTTCTCCGGAACTTGCAGTCCAGGCGTGGTCTTTAGTGTCATCCTGGCTGCTTGTGGAGGAAAACTCCTTATGGTTCAAGGTGTTTGGGGTTGTGTGCAGCTGATCGCTCGAGTCTCTTGTGTCGGTGTGTGCATGTCGCGTTTCTGCTGCTCGCGTCACCGGGCTGCTTGTCCTCGTGTGCAGGGTGGGTGTGTGGGAGGACGGGGATGGTGTGTGTTGTCTTTGTGGAGAGTCTGTTTGGCTGTGTGCACTGACTGGGTGCATGGGGGAAACATGGGGTGTGTCGTTTGTGTTTTCAGGTTTGCCAGAAGGCACAAATCCATCCGTTTGATTCGACGTGACGTCCGGCCCCACGGGCGTGGACGAGTCCACTGGACTAATATTTTGACGAGGGGACACCGCCGCCCCGGGCTCAGAGACAGCGTCCGTCTCTGAGCCGTGTGTGGGAGCCGCTGACTGGTTAATCCAGCGCGGCGCCTGGGAAAAGGGCACGGCCGTAACGCAGATATCGGCATCCGCGCCACTCGAGTCGTTTCTCCGCGGTTTGCTTTCCGCGTCGTTGGCAACTATATCAGTTGTGTCCGCTAGAGTCATGGCAGGCTGAAGTGCATCTGTACTCCTCTGACTCCTCCAGGTGGGGGACTGGCTCTGCGCTGGCGGATGCCCACCGCCAAGCCCCTCACGTGGGGTCTGGGGGGTGCCGCTCTCCCCAGGCCTCGTTGGAGAACTGGAGGTCAGGAGAGGAGATGGCTGAGAGCGAGATGGGGGGCTAAAGCTGTCCACGGCAGGGTCTGTTTGAGGTGTGTGTGTGGTCACACGTTTGTCTCTGTGTTTACCCGTACGAATGTCCGTACTTGTGTGTGTGTTTGCAGCTGTATCGACAGCTGCATCTGTCACTGTGTGCGAGCTCTGCCCGCGAGAGAGCGTGCCTGCGTCCAACATGTGCGGCGCGTAAGAGGGCGCTACTGTGCTTGGTATGCGAGAGGGCGCGCCTGCAGTCAGTGCATGTTGTGTGTGAAAGTATACATGTGTGCTGCTGTGGCCCTCGGTGACGCGAGCGGCCCCAGACGCATCCGCTCCATTGTCTGGTTCTTCCTGAGGAAGAGGGGGAGTTTCCCTATCAGTCGGCCCAGCCGCGGTGAGCCCTGGCCGGGGAGAGGAGGAGGAGGAGGAGGAGGAGGAGGGCGGCCATGGCCGCGGCCCCAGGCCCTGGCGATCCTGGAGGGAGGGAGCAGAGACGAACTTTGGTGGCACCGAGCTCCGCCCCGGCCCCAGAGAGAGGCGACCTGTGGCCCCCTCTTCTGCCCCACTTCCAGCTTCCTGCCCCTGCTGGGTAGCGGCGGGCGTCCCGCTTGTAAACACGGTGCCTGTCTGAGACGGCGGGGCTGAGGTGGTGGAGAGATGCTGCTCTCGTCTCCACCGGAGCGCCGAGGAATTCCTCACAACTTCCTGGACTGGACAAACGACACAGATAGAGGGAGGGTGAAAGTGGAAAAAACAACATGAGATTTCTCTCTCACACTCCACACACACAAGCGCACAAGCACGTACACACACACAAACACACACACCAAAACAATGTGATAAGAATTTTCCAAGGCCCACTGACAGATTTACAGCTCTCTCACACACGCGGTTGGAACAATAGTTTTGCCATGGTTCTGACCCGGCCCCACCCAACCTAATCAAAGTCCTCCGCACCACTACAGTGGAGCATTGCTGTCATTCATTCCGCCTTCTACTCTAAACAACAAAACCCCATGTTGGCCACAACTTTTCGTATTGCATCCAAGAAGATCACATAACATACTGTGGGTCACAAGTAATTACAAGAACCCCTCTTGAGGGATCCAGCCCTCACTTAGGTCACTAACTTCACTCCCAAAACATACTTAAGAGTCCAGGAATCCTCGTGACCCGGGCTGTCAAACAAGGTTAATGAGCAGTTAAGGTTATTGGCTCAATGACTCCTGACTGGATAATTGGGTAACGTTATTGACAGGAGAAGACTAACAAGATAGATTCTGAATCTCGTACCACCCAAATTTAGAACAAACATGGGAAAATCGACTCAACTGCAAATGTGGAATGGCCTGACACCACGCATTAAAGGATGTGTATCACACTAGCCTCTTTCAAGACTATCAGGAGACCACAAGGGGAGGTGAAGGTGAATTCCCATCGAAAGGAGGCGTCGTGCCGACATTTTTCCTTTTCTCATTAGTACACTTGTTGATGACATGAATTGAATACACGGGACGACATTAGAAACAAGTCTCTGGGACTTTTTTTGTGTTATCCTTTCAGCCTGAAGGCCCATTCCCTCTGGGCCAGCTACAGATAAAAAAATATCTGTCTCCATTGTGGATGAGACTGGACCACCATCCACTTGAATGGAGCCAGATATTTGTTATCTGGCCCAGTGGCAATCAGGCCTAGAATTATTGAATGCTTTAACCAGTGAAAAATAGCAGATATACAAGCTCACAGCGCGGCACCGAGTGCCGCGCTGCAAGCTTGTAGATCTGCTATTTTTGAAAAAGTCACAAAGATTTTTGCAAATCTTTGAATATATGTATTTTCAAAGCGAACGTTTGTAACTCAAATTTTGCTTCTGGGTGGTCCCTGGAACTAAATATTTTGAGATGCGGGTCTGTGGCCAAATACATATCATTTTGGGGGTCCTTCACATGAAAAAGGTTTGAGAACCGCTGACATAGTAGTCTCTCGATAACAGACTAACTGAGCTCCAGTTAAGTGAAAAGGAACTTTTCTTTGACGATGGCTGGCCAGATTGCTGACATAGAAACGTGGGTTTTTCAACAAAAAAAACCTTAGAACGATTCAAAAGTCACTTAGAATCGAATCGGGTCAAAATTCAAATTTTCAGGTTTAAAAAAAAATAGCAGATCTACAAGCTTGCTGTGAAAATAATTATACACAATAATGTGTACACGTTCTAAATGGGTTAATGTCTGTTTACTTCTCTCTGACTGATAAAGTAGTCAATCGATCAATTCTCTCACCATAATAGGCCAACTGAACAACAACAATGTGTGAAGTAGAGGGTCCGGCTCCTCCTCCTCTCGTGCCGGTCAGGGCGGCGGTGTCTCTGTCACAGCCAGACAGCACGGCGGCCTGCCCGCTCTTCTCCAGAACCACTTCTTCTTCGCCCCGGTCCCAGACGCAGCGCACCCCGATGCGTGGTGCAGCACCATCACCACCACCACCAACGGCACCGTCCACCCACCATGACACCAACTTCAAATGTACCGTTTGAGTGGCGGGGACGTGGATCACCCAGGTGCAAAGTGTCTCCAGCGGAGGGGTGATGACGTTCTCTGTCTGGTTGTGTGTGGACGTGAACGTGGTGGTGGTGTTTGGCGTTCCTGCTATCCCTGGTAGAGTGAGACTGATGTGTCCACTGGGCCGGGCCGGGTCCAAGGGGACGGTACCACCGCACTGCAGGTCGGATGATGAGGCCAATGTTTTACCTGAGGGTGGGAGAGGGAAAAAAAAGAAAGTTGGGCAGAAACCTCTAATATCTCCATGTTCTACCTTTCTGTTTTTTTCTGTCACACAAAAAGCATCAAAAGTAGCAGATCCACAAGCTCGAAGTGTGGCGTGAAGCGACGCATTTTGAGCTTGTAGATCATTTTGAATTTGAATCCTAAAAAGGAACAGCTTTGGACATATCACATACAGCAGGGGTCTTCAACAGGTTGTCCGGGACCCCTAGGGGGTCCTCAGAGTTACTACAGGGGGTCCTCCAAATCTTTGTGTGATAGAAACTTTTTTTCAAATTTTCTATAGTAACGATTTGAACCCCTAGCAACTAGCGTCCATATTCTGAGAACTTTAGCCAAAAATAGCAGATCTAAAAGCTCACAATGCCTCGCGCTGCGAGGCGTTGTGAGCTTGTAAATCGGCTATTTTCGGAAAAGAGGTTTGGTGTAGAGGGGGAAAAGAGCAGACTAGTAAAAGTGGAAGGTCAAGTTTATTAAGTATTGACGGTTCAAGTGGTTAAATATCTGAAAACACAAATTGACATGAATCCAAAATACACTGATGATTGTGCTGTCAAACAATGAAACTATATGGAATCTATGAAAAGGTTGTGGGGGTCCCTGCTTCATCTCTCTCTCAACTAAGGGGTCCTTGGCCTGAAAACGTTGACAACTCCTGTTGTAGATCTTCTGCTTTTGATCATTTTGAATTTGAGTCCTGAAAAGGAACAGTTTTGGACATATCACATACAGTATGAGGTGGGTCGGATGGGCCAATATTCTACCTGAGGGGGAGAGAAGTAATTTAATGAGATGGTTGGTTTGGGGTAGCCAGCCACTAGCCACCCCCGGCCCATGGCAATTTGAACTTGCGTGGAAGAGGAACCACCCCAACCTCTTCAATATGGCTTTCCCCAGCTAACTGCACACACTCCTGTCTCACCGTTTCACTGTTTTTATTGATACTATTCCATAGTTTTAATTTCTTTCTTATTTCTTGGTTTTTCACTAATAAAGTAAATTTTATTTTGTTGTTCCCCCCCCCCCCCCCCCCCCCCCGCACTATATACATTTGAGATATTATTATATTATTATATTACATTCACTACAGTAACAGTCAGTTCCCCACACATTTAACCACTTTAACCTGGTGGTCCTATTTTGGGAATTTTGGTCATAGGCGGAAATATTCCAAATTATCCTTGGATCAAGACTATCATAGATGTATTTCATCAAGTCTGACTTTTGCTTTCATATAGGCCTACATTTTGCTTTCGTATCAGAGATATGAAAGTAAAAGTCAGACTGGATCAAATACATCTCTGAAGGCCAATTCAAAATGTAAAAAAATATAGGCCTAGGCTATAGGCTATATCAAGCTCAACAGATTATGAGAAATAAAATAACATGAATGTTTGAAATGAGATGATCTCTAGAACAGTGATGATCTCTAGACCAGTGATGATCACTAGACCAGTGGTTCTAAAAGTGGGGTCCAGGGACCCCCTAGGGTTCCTTGGGGGGGGGTCCACTCTGTAACTGAGTATGGAGTCATTTGGTTCCATCTGATTCTCAGATGTATAATGGGGGTCCTTGGAAATGAAAACACCGATCTGACTATAGCCTAGAAACTACTGGGAGAGGAAACACCCACCTTCAACAGCCTATAATTTAAGACATTCTGAGAACATGATCATGTCCAGCGACAACAATCCCCTTACCTTTTGCGATGATAATGATGATAAAGCGTAATAACAGATATACGTGGAGCTGCATTTCTTCCAATCCTCAGACATTTCAGTAACGAGTAATCCTAAATCCACGCAAAATGTTCCGCGTTCCGCGTTGATCCGTGCGAGAATAGAATAATAAGCCCAGAGAAACAACACACGCAGAATGAAAGCTCCGATTTGTCCCGTCCAGCTCCGCAGTGGAGAGAGACAGACAGACAGACAGACAGACGCGTCAGAAAGTTTCCTTCATCATTTCCTTCTAACGGAAATCACAATGTTGTCAGGGACAACACAGCGGCCAGCATGTTAACCCAAATTAGAAGCACGTGTTTCTGTAGTAGTACCAGTCAGCGTGTGTGTGTGTGTGTGTGTGTGTGTGTGTGTGTGTGTGTGTGTGTGTGTGTGTGTGTGTGTGAGTATGTGTGTGTGTGTGTGTGTGTGTGTGTGTGTGTGTGTGTGTGTGTGTGTGTGTGTGTGTGTGTGTGTGTGTGCGTGCGTGCGTGCGTGCGTGTGTGTGTGTGTGTGTGTGTGTGCGTGTGTGTGTGTGGGCATATTCTGCATCTAGCTTGAGGCAAGAGACACAAATTCAGAGTGAACATTTGAACTGAAATCTTTGCTTCTGGGGGGTCCCTGGAGGCTGGAACAAAATATTTTGAAATGGGGGTCCGCGGTTCAAATACATTTTGGGGGTCCTTGACATGACAAAGTTTGAGAACCCTAACCCATAAGCTTTTCAGAAAACTGTTAGGATTTAGAAAGATGTGTAGAATCGGCCTATATCAGTGGTTCTCAAACTTTGTCATCTCAAAATATTTTGTTCCAGGGACCCCCAGGCCAGAAGCAAAGATTTGAGTCGGGTCTTGCCTTAAGCTAGATGCAGAATAGATACACGCGTCTGAGAGAGTGCGTGTGGGCATAGGGAGAGAGAGAGATGGGGTGTCACTATAGACAGGGAGGAGATGCTGACATTGAATTAATAAATTATGCACAGTTCTGGTTGTGTTCTTAAAGTAGTAGCTAGTTCACCCCCATAATTAGCCTATATTTTTCTATTGATGGAGACTTGAGTTCAATAATATTTTTAGACTTGTGTTGCATTCCTATAGATCCTAGACAATAATTTGATTACAATACATTTACAGCCATTGAATCCGGACGGAATCAATGGGGGTAAATTTATAGCCTATAATCAAATCTTTGTCCTAGGAATGCAACAAATACAACAATAAAATTATTGAACTCAAGTCTCCATGAGTAGGCTAATCATTAGAAAAAGAGTCATTTTGGGGGTTTATGGAGTTTCACATTTCTTTATTCCACTATTCGTGACAACATAATTTGTTTTGACTATGTTTTTGTTCCACTTTAATTTGCTTTGGCATTGCATAACCTTATCATGCCAATGAGAGAGAGAAAGAGAGAGAGAGAGAAATATAGGCTATTTCAAATAGCCTAGACAGAACAAGAGAGAGGGAGAGAGCTATATTATTATTTACTCCCTAACTGGCTGCACTTGTAAAACGAGATGAACGGATCCAGTTGTCACGACGGGGGTCTGTATTTACACACTTCATAAAGACGGGACATCATTACCTGTGGAAACAGGACAACATCAAAGGGCGAGCCACTTCATTAGTGCCTTCATCATATTTAAACCCCTCACTGTCTGACTGTGCAGGAAGCATAGGGTTCATGGCGCCTAAGCTACACAACTCGGACCTTGTAGGCTACTCAGGGGTCCATAAGTCTTCTCTTCTGGGGTCCCTGGAAACAAAAGCATTTCAGATGGGGCTCCAAGCCAAATATATAATGTTTTTTATTAGACCACAGACCACATGAGTGTCCACTTGCACACTTAACTCTCAGAGTACAACCCCATAAGGGTCCATTTGGTTCCATTTTTACACTCCCAGAGTTACAGCCCAGGGTCCATTTGTTTCCTAGAAATCAATTTAAATGTAATTCAGAGGAGTTTTATTGGCATGAGAAAACATGCCTTTACTTTGCCAAAGCAAGTGTCAAAATATAAGGGGAATAGGCTATATCTACAGTTGGAGGGGTACGGCATTGTAAACAGAGCTATAAAAAGCTGCATTTTTCCACAAAACGGTTGCATACAAAAACACTCCCCATTTAAAATGTGTTTAAAGGTATAGGTCTAGAGGTCACTCATGGTTTCTAGTCCTTGGTGGTTGTATTCCATTCTCTTGTATCACATCAGTTCACAAATCTTGCTGCTGTGTTTGCACATCGTTGTATTTCTACCAGTAGGTATGGGAGTTTTTTGTCGTTGGTCGTTCACCGTGCTCAGATATTCTGCCAATGTGTATTCTCTTTTTAGTGCTAGATAGCGTTCCATTTTGCTTTGGTTTTAGGTAGTCCCTTTCCAGTATGTCAGCTAGCTTTCTCTTTCTTTTTTTCTTTTTCTTTAAAGATTAGTTTTTGGGCTTTTATGCCTTTAATGATAGGACAGTAGACTGACAGGAAATGGGGGGAGAGATGGGGAGAGACACGCGGCAAAAGGTCACCCGGATCGGGAATTGAACCAGCGACGCCGCCAGGCATCCGTGCCTATGTGGCAATGCCTAAGTGGCCTGGACCAGTAGGCCAGCAGGCGCCCCCTCTTTCTTTTCTTATAATCTGGTTTAGTCCAATGGGTTTTCCGTCTGATAGTTGTGCTTGTGTTTCAGGGGCCTGGGCCAGCTGACTGAGGGGGCCTTCCTGTAGGTTTGCTCTATGGTTGAAGGCTATGCATACAGTATATCAATCACTTCACCCCACTTTGTGAGCAACCACTCAACAAAGTAAATTTAGTTTCCATCAAAAATTGAATAGAAATCACACCCAATGTGAAGTGAGCGGTGGTCGTGCTTGCACATCTTCAATTGGTAATTGGTGATGTAATACAGGCTACACACACACGCACATTGCTATGGCAAAACGCTGAGGAAAACACATTGCTATGGCAAAACGCTGAGGAAAAGTGGCTACAGATAGGTCTAGGATGTAATTGGTGATGTAATATGGCGTTTTGTAATATGTAATATGGCTACGCACACACAACGTAATATGGCTACGCACACACACATATTGCTATGGCAAAACGCTGAGGAAAAGTGGCTATTTAGAGAGAAAGAGCAGCTTCAACTCTAGAGAGAAAAGCAAAACATATTAGTATATCATGTTTAAACCAATAATTCGGATTAAATAATTATTGGTTTTAACATTATACTAATGTAGAATACAATACTAGAGCATACATTTGTTTTGTTTTTCTCTCAAGAGTTTAAGCTGCACGTTTGCATTGAACTGGGTTTGGCCAATGCTGGGTTTGGCCAAGTTTGGCCAATGCTTGGACAAACTTTTTTTTTGCCAGACCCAGGGGGTCGGCCTACAAAAGGCTTTGTCGGTGTGTCGGTCGGTCGGTCCCTCTTTTCCTCAGTGTGCCTGTGTTTGCCTCTGACTGCTCATCTGCCCCTCCCTTCCCTTGCTCGGCTGATTGCCTTGAGTGCCGTCACCTGTACAGGACCAGCTGAGTTGAGTTGGCTGACGAGCTGCTGACACTATAAATTCCTCAGCCCAGCTACAAGCTCAGAAACATTTCCAGCTGCTCAGCCTATACAATCCTGTGTGTTCATGTGTTAGTTCTGTCTGTCTATCACCCCCCCCCCTTCCCCATGGATCAACACCTTATCGTGGTGGGGAGGTTTGCGTGCCTTAAGGATCCCACGAGCTATACCAGCTGGAGTCTTGCACTCCTGCCAGCGTCACGCTTGCCGGACAGGTCAAAGGAGAGAGGCCAGACTAAGATTGATCCACCCCCCCCCCCCTTCCTTGCATTCTGATTTTCATTGCGGGTCTGGCAGAACCAGGTGACCTGGTCTAGTTTTTTTACAGACTGTGGGTAGACCATGGTTGTGTTTAGGTTTCTTATGTCATGTTTAGGATGACATTTGTATGATGCCCCCAGGGGGCCAGAGGAAAGACTGCAGGTCCACAATGGGACACACCTGAAATTAGACCTACACCTATAATTAGACCAACCCTCTGTGTGTCTTTGTTTCATTACACCCTAAAGGAGCAAGCCAACACGCGCTGGTGTGTACTTTTAATGTCTCTAGACCAAACAATAAAAGCTGTCTACCTAACCTCCTTGAGGTCCCCACTAAGTACCGTACCTGGGGGTGGAATGCACTCCCCAATACAGAGAAGCCCCCACCCTCCCAATCTGGAACGTCATTCCGCAGTTTTTATTGCTTAGCATTGATGCATTATAATCCGCTTATGACCCTTTATAAGATTTTTCTCAAACAAAAGTTCATGGACACGTTCTTGAATAATGACTGAAATATTATGAGCAGAGCATTTTTGAGTGATCTTGAGAATTCCTCTTACTTAATCCAGCCTTATATTAAACTGATAAATAGATGTGTAACTTATGAGTGAGCAGACACACCCTGTTATGGGCACATTTCCTAATAATGAAAACTAAGGCAATCCGGTACACTTCCCTTTCTTGAGAAGGAGAAGTGCCCTTTTCTGTGAATGTTTTTGACCTCATACTTCCCAGTAGAAACTGCTGACAACTACAGTTTAGATCAATGTTGATTTCTCACTCAGCAGTAAACAAACCAACATAAAGTTTAAGTATATAGAGGGTATCTATACTTTTTTAAGATTTGTTTTTGGGCTTTTATGCCTTTATTGGATATGACAGTAGACTGACAGGAAATGGGGGGGAGAGATGGGGAGCGACACGCTGCAAAGGTCGTCCGGATCGGGAATCGCACTGGCGACGCCGCCAGGCATCCATGCCTATGTGGCAATGCCTAAGTGGTTTGCGCCTGGACCAGTAGGCCAGCGGGCGGCGGGCGCCCCGCTATCTACACATTTCTAAAGTAAAACTGTGAGGAGTTTTTAATTCCTCTAAATGCCAAATTAAACATTGGCCAAATTGTCAAATATTACAGGCAGAAATTGTTCACAACGCCTCTCATATTTTTAACATGATTCTATTTTCACAATAGAACCATGTTATACAAAATGTAATGCAATGTAATACAATAAAGAATTCAAAGTGACACAGACAGACAGGCAGACGGGTACATCATTTAATGTGATAATGGGTGGGTATAACTGTTATGGCGTTACCTGAGGGGCATACGTTCCCAATGGGCATCGTTTAGATTTCATCCCTTGTTAATTTTAACTTCACTCTCGTCTAAATTGTAACTTTTATATTTCTTTGTCTTTTATTAGATCTGCATTCTTGTTTGAAACTAAGCTGCTCTATAAATAAAGATTATACATGAGTATGGCTCGGCTTGGATGCGGTAAGTAGCTACTGGGAGCTGGTGGTACTGTAGGTGTGGCGCTCCACCTCAGTATTCCATCTCCTAGGGATCTAGAGAATTGTAACAGGGATTGACTCCTGCATTCTCGACTGATACCAACAATAAGCCTCTCAGACCCACTTTCTTCTTATTATTATTATCATCATCATCATTTCCAACAGGTATCAGCCTAGTATACTGTATTACAATTAAATAACATGGGCTAAAATGTAATAACATAGCATTTATTGTCAGTAACGCAATAATATCCAGTGATCAGGTCAAGAAGGCAGTAGTAGACATCAAAACAAAATCAAAAACATGAACTAGATCTCTCCTCCTCTCTCTCTCGCTTGCTGGCGGTCGTGGCGGAAATAATGAGCGAATATAGATGAAAAGTTAGCATAATTCATTACATTGGTTAAATCAACAGTAGGAGTATAATATAACATGAAGAGGCAACCCACAATCCATGTTACCCAGTAGCCTTATAGCCTAACGTGCTGCCATGTTGCACAGGTCATTCTGAAGATGGTTTGTACTGCTCACACCTGCTCCCAGTCAGATGGTTGTCACAGGTGAGCTTGATGACGAACTCCAGCCCTCCTGACGTTGTACAGCACTTATGTATGAGGGTTCCCTGTCTCAGGCTCTTCTTGCAAGATCCCAGGAGGTCGTCGTGGTACATGTCATCGTCCCACACCTCCACTCTCACAAACTCGCGTGTGTCCACCTTGAAAACAATCAGTTGAACCTTGTTTAAAAAAGAATGCATATATATATATATATATATATATGTGTATAATAGTTGGAATACAAGAACGCTCAGCCGGGGTCAAATCCGGCGAGTTCGGAGCGGTCGCCAGCAGGTATTCCTAAACGTAACCTCAAACTATGCCTAACCCTAATCTTATCCATAAACCTAACCCCAGAAAAACTAATACAAGAACCAGAGGGGGCAAGCGGTCCGCTTTTTTCAGAGCGGACGGTCATTTATTGACGTCACACGCCTCTAGAAGCTACTTTAGAATGAAAGGATGTCAGCAGATCTAATGGTAGGAAAACAAAAACTATGTTTTCTAGTCTTAATTACATTAACATTGTTACTTAAGATTTTATTTTCTAGTTTAATATAATTTAATTTAATTCAAAATACAGCACTGCAGTAGAGAAACAAAGTTTGCTTTGAACGAATCTCAAACTGTAGCCTACACACAGTAATGGAGCATGTATGAGGACGCACACACATGCACATGCAGTCACCGCTGGAAACCTACATTAGGTGTTAAAGTATCCATATGAATAGGGTACTTGGGCTTGTGAATCTATTTGGGATGCGCTGCACACCACTCACTGGTAAACCCGGTAAACTCTTTATGCAAAAAGCCATTTGATTAGATAGGCTATATGGCACGTTGTCACTCGAATCTATGGGGACGCGGTCAAGCATGCACACACGCAAGCACTGTTCCGTGCCGTTCCTGCGCGTGAATGTGGGAAGATTATTGGCCGTTTGCCATGGTGGTACGTTCGGCCTCTAAAGCACTACTACTGGGTACAGGTGTGTGTTGGGACATGTGTTCCAGTTATTATTATACAAACAGCTGAGATTAAACATGCCATAGAGCCATCATCCATTTACCTTGCCCAGGTCATAGTGAGCATCCCAGCGGGGATTGTCTGACAGAACCACCGGAGTCGTGCGGTACAGAGACTTATACCATAGCTTAACATACCTGGAAAAAACACAGAAAAGGAAATGTTGTCCAACAGTGTCCCCAGATGACAGTGAAGTGACAATTAAGGACTTTTAAGACTTTTTAAAGTAATCATCAACAAACTATACAATAGCTATACTATAGCAAATATTGGCCAAATTGTCAAATTGTAAAGAGGCAAACTGCAACTCCTACAATTCAAAGTGCTTGTCAGAGGACCCCAGTTCAAATATTGTTTTCGGAGTCTCTGCCTGAAAAGGTTAAGAACCATTCTAACTGTCCTCTGGCAACTGAATTTCCCCAACGGAAAATAATAAAAAAAGGTCTGTCTGTATAAGTGTACAGTATGTACAGAATTTACAGAATGGATGCATATATGTATGCATGTAGGTATGCATGCATCCATCCTTGCATCCATTATCCTCTTCTCACTCATGCTCTCGGCTGGTACTCACGCATCGGTCGGAGACAACTTGTCTCCGTTCAGCCTGTAGGCTCTGACGATGGTCACCTCCAGTGTCCCCCGCCAGGCCTTCAGAGGACAACAGTTAGAGGCCAGGTTGGGGTCCTCTTGGTCGCAGGACGGCGGCGAGCTGTACAGAGGCCCGATGGCGCTCTCCTTCAGATACTGCTGCACGGTGGCCTTCAGCCCTGCCCGCTGCGGCGGGTCCCCTGCCAGCAGGTGCATGGACTTCAGGGAGTACTTGATGACGTCGGGGTGGTCCTTGAGGGTCGTCAGCCACCTGTCGTAGCCCGCGGAGTCGTTTTGCGTGAGGGACAGCTGACCCGTCCAGCCGTGGCCTCCCGTCAGCTCCGTGAAGTTCTGGTAGTAGCCGCCGCTGTAGTTCGTGGAGACGCCCTGGTTGTTGAAGATCTTGGAACAGCTGCTCTTACTTTTGGGATTCATGGACTCCCCAAAGCCGTCGGTGAGACCCTGCCCCAAGCAGGACTCCACCTGGAGGAGATATAGAGGCATTGTTATGTTCTTTTTGTGTGTGTGTAGACTACTAGAAGCATGTGAACTGTAGGTTTACGGTATACCTGGGAACTGGAGAATCCATTGAGGGTAGACAAGCAGGTACGTATGGCACTAACTCTCCTGTAGCGTCCCCCAAGGTAAACCTAAGATAAAGCGCAAAGCATAATGACACAATATTAAGCCAAAAGTCGTTCACATTTTAGAGAGAGATAGAGATATGAGATATGAGATATGAGATAGAGAGAGACATGTGTTAACCTGGCGGATGTAGTGAGTCCCATATGTATCTATGAGACGTCTGTACTGGGTCTGGCTTGAAGAGTTGAACACGCTGGGAAGCTCTGACAGATCCTTCTGAAACTCAGCACTGAGCCGGGGTTTGTTTGACAAACGGTAACTAGACAGAACAAAACAACCACAAGGACGTCAGGACTTGTATGATTTGACTTGGATTGATCTCAAGTTACTCAAAACTACACACATACTGTATGAGCTTGATACAGTATAATTATGTCCAGATATTGCTACTCTCTGGTATTTCAAGTAATTAATAGAGTCAGAACCTGCTTTGTTGCCATTCATTCATGCACCAATTTCACCACAACAACATGTCAGGATTATATGGCTGGCCAAGTTTCTACCAGAGTTTGAACACCGATTTATGCATTTCATTTATTATACATGTATGTTGAGTTGAATCAATGACAATAAAATCTATTTATAAAAACAGCTCTGACCTGTACTGGATGCAGCTGAGCCTGTGAATGCTGAAGGTGAATCGATCCTCTCTGCTCCTGGCTAGGGCAAAATGAGCCACTTTTGAATGTGACCCACCCACCTCCAAGTCTAAAACCTTCTCCATGTCTAGGCCCAGCTGGCAAAATAAGCATATCGATGTTGTTGGGTGTAAACCTTGTATGTCCAAAACGGTTCGTTTTGTATTTATCATTTTTCATTTTCTCGTATAACGAAACAGGGCTTTACGTTACGAAAAAACATACACATTTTGAAACTTGGAGATACAAGGTTTCTACCCAACAGTGACGATATACTAAACAAAATGTGACACAATAATAACATCATGGGATGATATAAAGAATAGGGTGATACTGTAGGTAAGGACATTTGGAGGCACATTGGGGACATGTAGGCCTACTGTAGCTTACCTTCCAGTCCTCACTCTCATGAGCGGTGTAAGCTTGAACCACCGAGCTGGGGAGACAACAGAGAAAAATGACTGCTGGAATCTTTTCATTCAAAACTACCATTGCATGGTAAATTCACTTCAGGCGATTTGACATGATGATACAGCATAACGCAGTACTGTATACAACAGCACAAGTAACATGCCTACTGTACAATAAGACAAATGGTTGGATGATAATTATGAACTTGTGATACCATCTTACCTGACTGAGTTGTGGCTACTGCCGTGGAGATTAAAAGGACAGTGTTTAAAGGAACGCCACTCTACTATAGATAATGGCACCTAGGAGAAGAGAAGAGAAACATTTATGTTGCATATCGTCTCTGTTGGGTGGAAACCTCTTATGTCCAAAACTGTTCCCTTTCAAGATTCAAATTCAAAAATAGCAAAAGTGGCAGATCTATAAGCTCATTACGAGATTGCACATCTGCTACTTTTGCTACACAAAAAGTTAGAACATGGAGAGAAGATATACAATCACCTTCTGCAGTTTGCCACGTTGCAGGGGATTGCAGTAGAGAGTGCAGGTGGCATTCGCGTTGAGGTACGTCTTTACGTCGATCACGTAGGCACCCTTACGTCGCAGGGTGGTCACATCGAAGCCCTCCCCGGCCAGAAGGTAGCCCGGCACAAAGGCGGCCAACTTACACTCAGGATGTCTGCCCAGCAGGCGACAAGTCTGAGGCCGGCAGCCGACGTGAGACAGGAGGGCTAGGAGGAGACTCAGGTGGAGGAGGGTGGAGGTTATGGTGGAGGTCATGATGACTGGAGCTGCAAAAGGAAGATAAAGAGATTTTCATTTTAGCAGATAACCAGAGACTACTAGTTTTGGAATAGTGATGCTTATATTTCCTGTGTCCAGAGTAAATTAATAAATAATATGTGATTCAATGTGTCACTGAATAGAAATAGGAGGAATAGGCCTATGCCCATTCTTCCTATTGTGTTCCAGTGTGGGAAGCAATGTTTTCCTAGCTTACTATAAAAGGATTCTAGACTGGAGTACAATATCTTATTGTACATGTAATACTGAGAGGGGAAAAAAGCAACATAGAAAGAAGCAAAAAATATGCAACACTACACAGAGTCCAAAGTATGTCAATTGACATTGTTTAAAGTCAGACAGACAGACATACTGTGGCAGGTCTTTGTACATAAAAGTATTTTTTGCTCACCTGCTGATGGCGGGACTCGTGCCAACGTTGAGAGAAAGAGCTTAGAAATACCTTTTAGTAGATTTATTGATGACAATAAGGTAATGAAACAAATTGCAGAAAATCAAAACAAAAGAAAATAATTAAAGGAAATGAGAGTAGATTAAAGTATAGTCAAAAGGAAATGGACAGCATCGCTGCAGGGCTGGAGGCAAGTTCAACCAGAGTCTGAGCACCGATCCTAAAGGTTGGCGGAGCTTAAATACAGGATCCCACAAGGATGCATACACATGATAGTGTGATTGAGTGACTGGCATTCTCCAGCCGTGTCTGACTGTCAAAATGTGCCGTTTCCAATGCTCAGCGGCTGAGAATGGAAGGCCTGGACACTCCCGAGGACATATACAGTAGTCACCAGTCACCATGGACAGAATACTGACCGACGCCTGATATGAGACACATTCACCACAATGCGTTTGTTAAACCTTGGAACTTGACGTCCTGCTGTCTGGGCATGCTGCTTTCTCAGAGGCATAGCTACTTAACCTTGCTATCTGGGCCTGCTGCTTGCTTACATGTTGTCTAGAAGCCAAGATAGCACAAATTATGTATTTCATGTAGGCCATTTTGAACGTCCTTAATTGCGGCTTTGCAGGTGTCTGTGCAAATGCCAACACTGATTTTTGGATCCCCCATGCTCTGAAGATTCCAAAGATGTATAGTTTTACAAATCCCAAAAGATTTTGAACGAATAAACGGTTCTTAACATAGTGACGGCTATAAAATCTTACAAAAACATTATTAATTTTTTAACATTACATTTTCCTGTGATTAGGACTCCTACAACACCATCTGAATTTTTTTAATTTTTTTTGGCCAGTAGAAATTAATTCGGGCCTTGCAGGGTTAACATAGTGACTATTTACTGTAAGCTCTGGGAACTCATCCAGAACTTTAAGGCACTGTGTTTCATGTGCCTCTTGACCCTTGAGTCTATGGACATGGCAATGAGCTTATCCTCTTTCATTACTCCAAAATAAAAATAAACTAGAAGCAGAGCTCTTCCAAGCACAGGTCTATAACAGGCCAATGTGAAAAGGGTGGCATTTGTTCCTTGGCCTACTGGGAAACAGTTACTGTTGTGCCAACAGTGCCGGAGATTAGTTGTACACAAACGGAAGGACACGCACGCAAGCGGAAGGACACACGGACGGACAGGGGCGAAATCACGTCTCGGCCATGCCTTTTGGCCTGGCGGAGACAAAAATAAAGTAATGAAAATAAATAAATCAATCTTACTTTCCTTTACTGAATGCATGATCAGGGACCACATGCAATTTGGATTTCAGTACAAACCGCTTTATTAATAATATTAACATAATATTACTAATATTATAAACATTCATTATATTATAAACATGAACACAAGGAACTATGAAAACAATACAAATAACATCCTAGGTGTGTAGCCACCTGACCATGATATAACTTGAAATAACCAACATATGGATACATTTTCCATAAAATGTGTACAAACATAACCAGTGAGTAGAAAAGGCAAGCATTCACAAATAGTGCCAGGCTGCGCTTAGTGTTCATCTCATCTCAATCCTGACAGATGCCAACTTCCAGCAGAGTCGGGACAGCCAAGACAATACAAACCACAGGGTTAGCAAGACAGCCCATCTCACTTTTACTTCCTGAATCTGTGACATAAGTGCTTGCCTCTTTAGCAGACCAGAGGCAGGTCTATCACAAGTCTATTAATTCCAATGGGAGAAGTGAACGTGAACGCAGCTTCAGACCCATTCTTTAGGTCACTAAACTAAATATTGGACCCATTGTTCACAAGTCACACATCATCCCAAAGTTCTGAGAGACACAAACCAGGAGAAAATCAACTTTGTTATCCATCTTTTCCTGTCCCAGCAACACACGTTCACATGATCTAGCAACAGTAACACAAGATCTGACATCAGACGGCACCCACTTAGGAGACCCTTTGTGTTACACTTCCACACCTATAGTGGCAAAGCGTGGGGTAGCCGTGTCTTCCTAAAAGGCCTAGAATTATTGAATGCTTTAGCTATTGAAAAATAGCAGATATACAAGCTCACAGCGCGGCACCGAGTGCCGCGCTGCGAGCTTGTAGATCTGCTGTTTTTGAAAAACCGTGATAAATATACTGTATATATAATTTTTTTTGGCAAGTCTTTGAATATATCTTTTTGAAAGTGAACATTTGTAATTCAAATATTTGCTTCTGGGGGGTCTCTGATACAATATTTTGAGATGGGGGGGTCCCTGGAACAACATATTTTGAGATAACGGTCCGTGGCCAAATACATGTAGTTTTGTGGGTCCTTGGCATGAAATATTTTGAGAACCGCTGACAGAAACATAGTTAAAAAAAAACACCACCTTAGCAGGATTTAGAAGACACTTATAGAATCGGGTCAAAATATTCAAATATTTGCACAAAAGTTCAAGATTTTTCAAAAATAGCAGATCTACAAGCTCACAGCGCAGCACTCGGTGCCGCGCTGTGAGCTTGTATATCTGCAATTTTTTAATACTTAAAGCATAAAATATGTTCAGGCCTAAATGGGTTTAACCATCGTTGCCATGACTTGCTTTCCTAATGACTAGTTCCTCTCCTGATGCCAACCTCCTGTATAGTTGTGCCAGTTCTTGTAGCGGTGGAGTGTGGGACTCTGGCGTGCCCGGAATGTCAAAGTCTGATGACTCCTGAGACGCTGACCGCTCCACCCCCGGCTCCGATGGGACGCTTTGGCTGCAAACCTCCTCCTGCTGGTTCACTCCGTCTTTCACGATGGGCACTCCTTGTTCCGGGATGCTCTCCTCTAGTTGGATGATGAGGGTGTCAGTCATGGACATGTCCTGATCAGATAAGGCCTGATTTGACGGAAAGGTTATAATAATTAGATAAAACTAACAAAATAACGAAAAATAGAATTGGGGAAAAGAGAATACATTTAAATAAAGCTTACACAAACTTATTTTAGTCTTTGTCAAAAAATATTTTAAAATATCCCAATGCTTTGCATTGCAACGCGTATTGTGAACTTGAAGATCTGCTTTTTTCTGACCTATTTGAAACTTGCCTCTGACTAAAAAATACACTAAAACTTATTAAACATTTAAATAACTAAGCCTTTTTTCTTTTTTTTTAAGGAAAATTTTAAAACAAATAGGTCAAAACAAAATATGTTTTTTTAAATTAATGAACATTTTAAAAACTATAATAACCTTGTTGGATGCAGACAGCTCCCCTGGCTCCGATTGGATGCTTTGGCTACTAATCTCTTCCCACTCTGGTTGGATGATGAGGGTGTCAGTCATGGGTGTGTGCTGATCAGATAAGGCCTGATTGGACAAAGAGGTGGAGCGAGAAGAAGTGAGCTCCGCCTCCACCTCGCTGAACAGCTCCTGGGTTTGAGAGCTGCCAGTCATTCTAGAAGGGGAGGGGCCTGTGAGGGAGCAGCAGGATTGTGATTGGCTGTCAGGCAACGTCTCTGAGGTGAAGAAGTCCTCCCACCTGGAAGGAAGGAAGGAAGGGGTTATTCACCTTATAACCCCGGCATCCGTATTGAGGGTAAAAGTTTTGCAGAAAAGAGCAGATCTACAAAAGCTCACAAGGTATCGCAACTAATGTAAACGGAAAAGTCACTAGGACAGAGCCCTGAGGGCCTCGGTCAACCAAGTGTAGTGATGCGCGGAAGCGGGGATTGAACCCGGGACTCCCACTCGCCAGTCCAACGCACAACCAGTCGTGCTAATAGGGCAGAGCTCGATTAGCAGGGCTGTTGTCGCTGGTTCATGGCTGGTACTAACTGTCGGGGCTACACAAGTAAAGGGGTTTAAGTGGTTAAAGACAAGTTCACTGATAGAGGCTTCTGTGTCAACCTTGTGTCCACCACATAAACACACTTTGTTTAAAAAAAAAAAAAAAAAAAAAAGATTATTTTGTTTACATCCAGGGGAATCGGGAAATAGTTGGTGACCCATAGGCTAGTGAACAGCTCCATTCAGCGTAAAAAATCGTTAAACGCGTCCTGTGGCAGGCAATGAGTAAAAAGTTACGCTGAAAATGAAGCTTTAGAAAAAAACGAGAACTAAATGAAACTGTATTGACTAAACTGTCTAAAACTAACACAAATCTTAGAGAAATGTCCTTTATGATATTTCAGTGCAGTTTAAGTCATGTTGTAAAACAGCTCTTTTTTTTTTTTTGCACAATTTCTCTGAGCTTTTTGAATCTCGCCCGACTATCCCATATGATATTAGAGTAAGTACTGTACACACTACAAACTAAACATTTTTGTTTAACTAAAACATTTATTAAACTACCAAATCCTCTTTAAAAACAAATTAAAACTAAACTGAATAAATAAAGAGGTTTGAGGAAGAAGAAAGAAAGAAAGTCCCAAACTATAACAACCTTGGAGGAGGAGCAGTGCTAGGAACCTCCTTCCTGTTCTCCTCTCCTCCTTGCTCCTTCTTCACCTCCCTCTTGCTGGTCTTCTCTTCTCTTTCTACTCCTTCATTACCGTCTCCATTCCTATTAGTTGTTTTTTCATCTTTTGTTCCCTATTCACAGTGGTAGACAAAGTGCAATTAACAAAGTACATTTTCTTTTTTAATATCAAAGCATTCAGGTGTTGAAATGTAGAACATGAAAAATAAAAAGAAATGTAGCGGATTCAAAAGTACAATATTTATATTTAAATCTGCCGTGTAATATTTCTTAATTACACACCCCATGAAGCCTTGATTAAGGATATATTTGTTTTTGTCGTATCCCTAAGGCCTAAGCCAATGTGGGACTCTCTGAGTCTCCGCCGGTCATCAAATTATTGGCTGAGGAATGCGATAAAAATCTACATGAATTCAAGTCTTCATTGTGGTGTATAAATGATAGAAAATAAGACATTTCTGGAGAACTGTTCGCCTACATTTTTCATTTCTAATTGTTCCTCCACCTCTAACAGCCGCTTCTCCTCCTCCTCGTCATCTTCATCTTCATCATTGGACTCCATGTAGTTTCCAACAGTGGATTGCATGCCAGGTGTACCGGTCTGATGCAATGAGTCCTCAACAGGTGGCGCAATTCTCAAGGGTTCCTGCCCTTTCACTAGGATCAAGACAATCTGATTAATACACTGGCAATTATACAACATAAAACTTAAAACATTAAGGATGTTATAAGAACAAAGGACAAAGGAAAGCAAGTAATTAAACCCCATCACCATTTTTCACTTCCTGGCCAAGCGCCATCTTCTTCCTCACTGGTGCAACGTCTGGTCCATCTAAAAGGCCTTCACCACTGTCTGAATCTCATTCACACAGAAATCCCATAGTTAAATGTGGAGATTTGAGAACGGAAAAGTCTAGGTAACAATTTCGGATGATTAATTGTTATACAAATAATAGCGATTGATGGTGTTTTGGGCATTGAATACCAAACATCTAAACACAAATTACAAATGGCTGACGTCATAAACAAAAATGTCATAATATAAAAATAAGTAAAATGAAATAGTCCATCTAGAAGATATATAAAAAAATTAAATAGTCCATCAAAATGTTTTGAAAATGTCATCTCAGTAAACTGTAATATCATAGTTATTGCAGTTATTGGGGATGTTCTAACAGTCTGTGGCAGCCAGCATTCTGTTCTACTCTGTCGTTGGCCTGGAGACCGATGGGCTGAAGGTAGTTGCAGAGAGGAGGAGGAGGGACAAACTCGACTCCATCCTGGATAGAGGGTGAGCACGTTTAGCCAGATGGTTACTCTACCTACCAGCTCAGTGGCCTGGTGGTTAGAGTGTCCACCCTGAGACTGGGAGGTCGAGGTTCAATCCCAGGCCGGGTCATACCAAAGAATGGGACCCAGTGCCTCCCTGCTTGGCAATCAGTATCAAGGGTTATATCGGGGTAAGTCCCTGATACATACTAGGGTCACGTCCAGGGGTGTACTTGTACATCAAGCTCTCTCTCTTATAACAAACCTAGCCCAGCCTTACCCTCCCCTGACCCTTCTTTGTATTTACCTACTACTGTATATATTTTTTTGCACTATTTTTTTTAATCTCTTTTTATTTTATCCCGACCATATCTACTGCATAGTACTGTGTTCTATCCGTCTGTCATTCAATCTTATATGACCTACTTCAATGGTTTTGTGTGTAAATAAGCCAAGTGCTTTTCTAGGATCTCTTTTTAGTAGACCTTGTACCAGTGAACTGTACCGTCATGAAACTGTACCTTTTTCTATGCAAACTTATAATAAAGTCTTCAATCAAACAATCAATCAAAACTCTCACGCTACAGAAACAGGAGATAGGCTCCTGGCCTATGGCTCGGCAAGACTTACTTACTCTACTGCCGAAAACTGGAGATTTTACATGCTTGCTATGAAATACCTTCACTACCGTAAACAAGGAAATCATTTTGTTGTTACATTTGGTTCAGTTTATTAATGTATTCATTAATTAGCCATGTAATAACAAGCAGGATAATTGTCAGCATGCTGGTCATTGTTGGAAAAGAACCCCTCGGCGTCGGCCCCAGGCACACATGGCCATAATGAGACAGTATTTATTTAAATGTTTTAATCTTACAGGGTTGGATTTCAGATAAGAGTAATAGATTTTAGGACCAAGTTGTACAAGAGTAAACTGCACGAGCATGTCCGTCCATCTGTCTGTCTCACCATATGCACGCTTTTCCATCCTGGTGCATTTGAGTTCTCCCAGTGGCTTGCTGATCATTCAGACTGGTCCCTGCATGTAGGTTTTAGCCTGAAAGAGAGGGGAGCACACAAAGCTTTTCATTGTTATTATTTTACATAATAAATAATACTATAACAGTGTTGTTCCCTTACTTTGTATCAACAACAAGGGGCTGTAATAGGCCCTTTACACAGACATGTCATAGCAGTAAACATAGTTCATAAAGTTAATAGTGGGTATTGATGATCTAGTTGCCAATGCTTGCTCCTTGGCACATATAATTTAATAAGCTGCAGCTGTCTTTACACCCATCAATATGTATTTTACAAGTAGATAAGACCAGTAAGACTCCCTAATCGGGAGATAAGCGACCGTTGGTCGCTTATCTCCATAAATAGGCCAAAAAGTAGTTTGTGCAAAATCGTCCTGATGGTGGCGCTAGATGGGACAGATGCGTTGTGATTACATGACTACTGGGTGTGTGTGTGTGTGTGTGTGTGTGTGTGTGTGTGTGTGTGTGTGTGTGTGTGTGTGTGTGTGTGTGTGTGTGTGTGTGTGTGTGAGTGAGAGAGAGAGGACAGTGGCAACATTCCTTGCCACTTGGCAGGTCACACATTATGTTTGAGAGAGAGAGAGAGTGTGTGTGTGTGTGTGTGTGTGTGTGTGTGTGTGTGTGTGTGACACAGAGAGAGCAGCCCCGTTGGGGTGGTCATTTGGTCATTTTTGCACATTTGGTAATTTTTTACACCTGGGGGTCCCCCAGGGACCTGGGGGTCCCCGAAACTCCGGGGGTCCTTGGAGGTTGTAGTTTGGCAGGCAAGGAGTGTGTGTGCAAAATCTGGCATGGATCGGGGCAACGGTTGCAGAGATATGAGCAGGGCAAAAGTGTGACGTGTGACGTGTGACAGAGGGAGTGACGGAGGGAGTGACGGAGGGACAGCCGGTGGAGGTTTGGATAGTGTGCAAGTAACTGCGACCTACGGTCGCAATAATTTTGCGAATGTCTGTCTGAGTGAGTGAGTGAGTGAGTGAGTGAGTGAATGAGTGAGTGAGTGAGTGAGTGAGTGAGTGAGTGTCTGTCATAGTGTTTCTCCTCAGTGGCTGGAGCAATTGATCTGGAATCGCATCACCATTAGCATATGAACACACCTGACATAACTGTGAAGCCCGTTTGTCACTTTCACAAATCGTATGCTGTATATTAGCATTTTTATGCTGTATCTATAAAGACCCTGTTACAGATGTTGTCAAAAAATCATGCAGATCGGTACACAGTATCTCTGTAGCCGTTAAATGGAACGGGTATTTCTTACATTGATGCTCCTACATACCAGTAAGACTCCCTAATCGGGAGATAAGCGACCGTTGGTCGCTTATCTCCATAAATAGGCCAAAAAGTAGTTTGTGCAAAATCGTCCTGATGGTGGCGCTAGATGGGACAGATGCGTTGTGATTCCATGACTGTAGAGATACTGTGTACTGGTGTGCATGATTTTAGGGCAAAATCTGTAGGAGCAGGGTGACTGTAGAGATACTGTGTAGTGGTTTGTGTGATTTTAGGGCAAATTCTGTAGGAGCAGTGTCCAAAAATGTGTTTTTTAAAAATCAGCCAGATGGTGGCGCTAGATGGGACAGATGCATTTTGATGACATGACTGTGTAGTTATGAACAATAGCTAATGTATACAATTGAAAGTGAAAGAGATGACCTTTTTAACATTCCAGCATTTACAAAAGCAGTTTCTGTTAGCTAAAGGGTGGGCATCTGTATTTATGGTTGCTAATATGTGGCTATTGTTCTGAGGTTTCAGCAATGATCACCTGACACTCCAGAGTTTCAGCGTGTATAGTTACACTTGTATTAGGCAGGCCTACTTTCAGCAATTTAACTCAAGACAATGAACTCAGTGAAGTTTGTTTTATTGAATGGAGACATGTACAAAAATGGCATGTAAAAAAAAAAAGGAGACTCAATTCTTAATAATGCAACATAGATTTGTTTCTTTAAAAATAGTTGCAAAAAAGAAAACGAAAATGTCTAGCCCAATAAAGAAAATTGAGTCTTCAAATCTTGTGTGTTGTCTTCATTGAGTTTGGGAGAAATGCCAATACTAGCATGCAAGATGCAAGCTCTCCTGCTAAAAGTAGACACACCCACAGGCAGATCTTGATAGTGGACCCAGGTCTGTTTATTTAAGCATGGAGGCTCATCCTTCCTGGACTCCCTGGTGTGAAGGGGTGTGTGTGTGTGTGTGTGTGTGTGTGTGTGTGTGTGTGTGTGTGTGTGTGTGTGTGTGTGTGTGTGTGTGTGTGTGTGTGTGTGAGAGAGAGAGAGAGGACAGTGGCAACATTCCTTGCCACTTGGCAGGTCACACATTATGTTTGAGAGAGAGAGAGAGTGTGTGTGTGTGTGTGTGTGTGTGTGTGTGTGTGTGTGTGTGTGTGTGACACAGAGAGAGCAGCCCCGTTGGGGTGGTCATTTGGTCATTTTTGCACATTTGGTAATTTTTTACACCTGGGGGTCCCCCAGGGACCTGGGGGTCCCCGAAACTCCGGGGGTCCTTGGAGGTTGTAGTTTGGCAGGCAAGGAGTGTGTGTGCAAAATCTGGCATGGATCGGGGCAACGGTTGCAGAGATATGAGCAGGGCAAAAGTGTGACGTGTGACGTGTGACAGAGGGAGTGACGGAGGGAGTGACGGAGGGACAGCCGGTGGAGGTTTGGATAGTGTGCAAGTAACTGCGACCTACGGTCGCAATTAACTTATCCTCTGTGTGTGTGTGTGTGTGTGTGTGTGTGTGTGTGTGTGTGTGTGTGTGTGTCTTATTGATAGTACAGTAGAGTAGACAAAATGTTTTTTTGAAATACTGTTTTATGTTTTGCTGCCCCTGTGGTGTGGGTGTGTTAGTCAGTCACCCATGTGACAGGAATGGCACTTATTGTCACATAAGACCAGAAAAGTGGACCTTCACAGAGACCTACTGTTCCACAATCCACAGGTCATAGACCCTGCAAGCCAAATTACGTCATGACGTCGTCCTCCGGTGACGTTCAGAACTAGGCCACAGCCCATATGGGGATGATCTTGACGTCATTACCAGGACGTCATATGGACTATAGGATTATTGTTATTGTTTGTAATATTTGTTGAAATATGAGCATGTAAGGTTATATTCTGGGACATATCTGACTAGTTATGATATTTATCTGGCCTCGATCGGACCCTCTCTGATTAATCCAGGACGTCCGTTTTCGTGGGCAGGATATATGTTGGTTGAAATCAGGTGATCTTCTAGGCCAGATATGACTAGTCATGGTTTGACTTGATCTGGCCCCAATCGAGATGTCACTGATTGGTCCAGGTCCTGACCCTTCTGGGATGTCCTATGAGTTAATGGGGGAAGGGGATCAACAACACGTGATTCATTGTTTGGTCCGGCGGAAACTCGGATGCGTGTCTCAAATTATATGATTATTATTGTCAGAATCGTGGAAAGTTTCGAATATTTGGTGGTCCAGTTTAATTGTTTTACCATATCGGTGGTTGTTGCAATTACCTGCACTATAATACTTTTGCGCTCCAATGGTGAAAGGAAGCGGTGTTGTTTCACCCGAATAAAAAATAAATAAAAAATGGTGGGCCGTAGGTGTGTCTCAAAGAATTACTTGGACTGTTTTTAATTAGACTATAGGCCTACTTATGTATTCTATTTCCCTTTCAAAGATTATGGTAGCTGTAGGATGTATTTTTGCAAATAAAGTCTATTCCAGGGGTCTTCAACGTTTTCAAGCCAGGGACCCCGCCCTTAGTTGAGAGATGAAGCAGGGACCCCCACAACCTTTTCATGGATTCAATATAGGTTCATTTTTTGACAGCACGATCATCAGTGTATTTTGGATTCATGTCAATTTGTTTTTTCAGATATTTAACCACTTGAACCATTAATACTTGTAGATCTGCTTTTTTGGGCTAATGTTCTCAGAATATGGACGCTAGGGTTCAAGTGGTTAATTATTAATATATAAAAAAGGAGAACAAAATATTCCATAACTCAAAGATTTGGAGGGCTCCCTGTAGTACATACTGTTGAAGACCCTTGGTCTATTCTATTCGAACACTGCAGAGCTCATCCAACACCCTGATGCTAGACATAGGTCAGAGATTCAGGAGTCATTGGTGATGGCTAAACAAACCTCGCGTCACCAGGCTTTCTCTAGGTCTCTCAACCTGCTCTCAAACTTCCTATCGCCAAAATACAAGTCTGGGTTTCCGAGGCTACTCTCAAACCATTGCGTTTGTCATTCATTGACCCAAAGATTGTGATGATTGTGTCATTTGAGTGCAGGTGTGTGAGTGATGGAGACATGGTGCGTCAGGAGGATTGGTGTACCAGTTCTGAATCTGAAGCAGTCCCATCATCATGGTCTGGTTGTTATTTTTAAAAGCAGTAAAAGAAAGCAAAGGGGTTTTACAATTCACATCCCAGGAACTCAACATGAAGCAAATAAATGCGAACATTTCCCAATTACCCGAGAGGCAAAAACAACGAATGGGTTCCCAGTTCCCACACATTGCCCTTTAGCCTAGGCCTATATGGCTCAATAATCAGCGATTTAGCTCAACATTGCATTAGCAATTGACAGCTGTCAAATGTTAGAAAACAAACATATGAAAACCTAAGTACAAAACACTTACTTACAGACCTATAAAGGCTGAATACTTAGCATTTCCTGAACCAACGGACCTTACCACGGCACTTTTTAGCTGCAGAGCTGGCACACCAGCTGAAACCAATTGATAGGCTACTAATTGGCATCTAACGCGAAGACTGAACGATGTAATACATAATAACGTCCAGTAGATGGCGTAGATTTGTTGATTGCTGTTGGGTGTCCTTTGGGGCTATGAATCATAGCCACAAAGCCAAAGGTCACCAGTCGCACCCATCCATAAAACACATCAAATACATTATTACACCCAAAATCCACTGCATTCACACAGGATTAGCGTTTCTATATCCAGTGATTTGCATTTAACTGTCCTTGAGTGTCCCCAAACCAATGGACTTTGTTGCTATAAAATGATTTTTCTTTCCCTTTCTTTTTTTTCTACGCATCAATACCTCCACGGGTCGTACTTGTCTTCCTCCTCGGGTCCACCTTACCGATCATCACCACGAAAGTGTGGGGTGGCTCAAAGTAGCTGACCGAGTACAGCATCTTGCAATGGGCCTGGTGTACAAGATACACTACACCTCCAAGATACCCTGACAAACTACTTCCTAAAGGTCAAGGATGTTCACCATCACAATTAATATTATCATCATCATCATTCCCAACAGGTATCAGCCTAGTATACTGTATTTAAATAAAGTACCATGGGCTAAAATGTAATAACATAGCATTTATTAATTTGTCAGTAAGGTTCTGTCATAATTTATTCAGGTTAAGAAGGCAGCAGTAGTAAACAGCAAAACACATAAAAAAAACATGAAGTACAGTACATCTCTCTCTTTCTTGTTTGCTGGTGGAGATAATGAGCCAATATAGATTAGAATAGATAGATACCTTTATTATCCCAAGAGGGAAAATCAGTCGCATAGAGGCAGCAAAGCATGCAGTTTAAGGTTACAAGGTTACAGAGAAGTATGAAAATAAAATAAAGAAACAAGTACTCTTGTGTATACAGTGAAAAAAGCAAGGCACAAAAAAGAAGAATATATACATAAAGTGTCGAAAAGCAGTCGACGCTCATAAGCACAACGTAAATAGCAAAACTTAAAGCACTACTAATCAATGCAGTGCCAAACAAAAAGTGTCAGAACAGTAACTGTTAGTCAGTGCTACACAAGTATCTCACCGCCATGTCAAACACAAGCAAAATACTCAATATTACCAACCCAACCCAAAAGTGCAGAGCCAAACTAAAAATGTGCACATGCTAGATTAAAAGTTAGCATAATTCATTAGTTAAATCAACAGTAGGAGTATAATATAACATGAAGAGGAAACCCACAATCCATGTTACCCAGTAGACTAACGTGCTGCCGTGTTGCACAAGTCATTCTGGAGATGGTTTGTACTGGTCACACCTCTTCCCTGTCAGATGGTTGTCACAGGTGAGCTTGATGATGAACTCCAGCCCTCCATACGTTGTAGAGCACTTATGTATGTGGGTTCCCTCTCTCAGGTTCTTCACGCACGATCCCAGGAGGTCGTCGCGGAACACGTCCTCGTCCCACACCTCCACTCTCAGGCCGCTCAAGCGCGTGTCCACCTTGAAAACAATCAGTTGAATGTTGATTTTACCAAATAAATGTGTACATATACAGTATGTAATAGTCTGAATACAAGAACGCTCGCCCTGGGTCAAATTGTGCGACTTCGGAACGGTTGCCAACCAGATATTCCTAAACCTAACCTCAGTAAAACGATATGCCTAAACCTAAACGTATTCCTAAACCTAACCTCAGTAAACCGATATGCCTAAACCTAAACGTATTCCTAAACCTAACCTCAGTAAAACTATGTCTCAATCTGGCTAGCCATCGTCAAAGAAAAGGCAAAACAGCACCCTCTCTGCAGCATTAGAGAAGTCTGTTCTTGAGAGATTAATTATGCCTAAACCAGGGGTCTTCAACGTTTTCAGGCCAAGGACCCCTTAGTTGAGAGAGAGATGAAGCAGGGACCCCCACAACCTTATCATAGATTCCATATAGTTTCATTTTTTGACAGCACAATCATCAGTATATTTTTGAATTCATGTCAATTTGTGTTTTCAGATATTTAACCACTTGAACCGTCAATAGTTAATAAACTTGACCTTTCACTCTGTACTTAGTCTGCTCTTTTTTCCCTCTACACCAAACCTCTTTTCCGAAAATAGCCGATCTACAAGCTCACAATGCCTCGCAGCGCGAGGCGGTGTGAGAAAAAAACGTAACGTTTCTATCACACCCCTGTAGGACCCCCTGTAGTAACTCTGAGGATCCCCTAGGGGTCCCGGACCCCCTGTTGAAGACCCCCGCCTAAACGTACCCTCAGTAAAACAATGCCTTTGCCTAAACTTGTGTTCCTATGCCTTAACCTAAACCTATTCCTGAACTTAACCTCAGTAAAACTATGCCTATGCCTAAACTTGTGCTCCTATGCCTTAACCCAGTCTTTGCAGCGTCGCAGGTTCGAGTCCCGATCCTGACGACCTTTGTTGAGTGTGTGTCCCCCTCCCCATCTATCTCCCCGTTTCCTGTCAGCCTACTGTACACCTATCAATAAAAAATGCAGAAAAAGTCCCCAAAAAATGTAAAAAAATATATATAAAAAAAAGAAAAGAACATGCCATAGAGCCATCATCCATTTACCTTGCCCAGGTTAAAGTGAGCATCCCAGTGGGGATTGTTCGACCGAACCACCGGAGTCATGCGGTACATATAGCTGTACCATAGCTTAACATACCTGAAAAAAAGAAAACAGAAAAGGAAATGCTGTCAGAAACTAGTGAGACAAGGCACGTGCACACACAGACACATTTAAGAAAATAGAATTGTTTTTAATTGAAAACTTTTAACTATATATATATATATATAATAAAAAAAAAAAAGAAAAAAAAAAATATATATATATGTCATAGTCTAATAGAGAACCAGCACGTTCAAGACGCGGAGCGTTCGCCGTGCGGTGCCGGGGCGGCGCCGGGGCACCCACAGCAACGTGTTCCAGGCGGAGCCTGGCGGAGCCCCAGACACGAAGCCCAACCGAGTTACGAAGCCCCCCTGTATCCACGAAGCCCCAAGCGGCGCGAAGGCCAGCGGTCCTTGGTCCTGCTCTTCGCCCGAGTGGCCGCGAAGAGCGGGCCAGGGCCGCGCGGCCGGCGGAGCGCCGCGCGAGTTACGAAGCCGTGGTGGACGCAATCGTTATATTAATATTTGCCCAGGCCGTAAGGCCTGGGCAAGCGCACGATAATGGCTAAGCTAGGCTAGGCTAGGCTAGGCTAGGCTAGGCTAGGCTAGGCTAGGCTACGTAAACAACGTCGCAAATATAGTCGCAAACGAGTGACGTCAGCGCCTTCACTAGTAAATGCATAGAGTATGAGTGAATGGCTGTCGTACGCCACCTGGTGGTGATTAGTGTGTGGTGAACTACAAAACGAGCGCTCTTACAATGAACGTCCTGGGTTACCCAAACATCCTGTAACATATATATATATATAAGAAAGAGGCAAAAAATGTACATGCACTTGAAACATCTTTCAAGTGCATGTCTGTCCATGTTCCATGCAGGCATCCATTCTTGCATCCATTACATGCATCCATTAACATCCTCTTCTCACTCATGCTCTCGGCTGGTACTCACGCGTCGGTCCGAGACCACCAGTCTCCGTTCAGGTTGTAGGCTCTGACGATGGTCACCTCCAGTGTCCCCCGCCAGGCCTTCAGAGGACAACAGTTAGAGGCCAGGTTGGGGTCCTTGTTGTCGCAGGACGGCGGCGAGCTGTACACAGGCCTGATGCCGCTCTCCTTCAGATACTGCTGGACGGTGGTCTTCAGCCCTGCCCGCCGCAGCGGTTCCCCTGCCAGCAGGTGCATGGGCTTCAGGGAGTACTTGATGACGTCGGGGTGGTCCTTGAGAGTCGTCAGCCACCTGTGGTAGCCCGCAGAGTCGTTTTGCGTGAGGGACAGCTGACCCGTCCAGTCGTGGCCCCCCGTCAGCTCCGTGAAGTTCTGGTAGTAGCCGCCGCTGTAGTGCGTGGAGACGCCCTGGTTGTTGAAGATCTTGGAACAGCTGCTCTTACTTTTGGGATCCGTGGACTTTCCAAAGCCGTCGGCGAGGCCCTGCCCCAAGCAGGACTCCACCTGGAGGAGATATAGAGACATTGTTATGTTTTTTTAGTTTTTATGTGTTTTTGTGTGTGTGTGTAGACTACTAGAGGCATGTGAGGTACTCTAGGTATACCTGGGAACTGGAGAATCCATTGAGGGTAGACAAGCAGGTACGTATGGCACTAACTCTCCTGTAGCGTCCCCCAAGGTAAACCTGAATTGAAGACACTATATTATGCCAAAAGCGTCCACATTTCTAATTTTGTGTGTGTGTGTGTGAGTGAGTGAGTGAGTGAGTGAGTGAGTGAGTGAGTGAGTGAGTGAGTGAGTGAGACAGAGAGACAGACAGACATGTGTTAACCTCGCGGATGTAGTGAGTCCCATATTTATCTATGAGACGTCTGTACTGGGCCTTGCTTGAAGAGTTGAACACGCTGGGAAGCTCAGACAGAGCCTTCTGAAACTCAGCACTGAGCAGTGGGTTGTTTGACACACGGTAACTAGACAGAACAAAACCACAAGGACGTCAGGACTTGTATGACTCAAATTACTCAAAACTAGACACATGAGCTTGATACAGTATCCAGATAATGACTAGGGTTGGGATGCTTTAGGATTTTAACAAATCGTATGATAATAAGGGGAGGGTATGTTTTAATTTAAAACAGTAAAGTTTGATTGGGCCTTTTGAAACAAAAAGCTTTCAGATTACAGGAAGAAACAAAAATACACAGGGAAGACATATTTGCATATTTAACCACACCAGGTGTAGAGTACTCCATAGACACATACAGAACAGAAAAGTACAAAAACCACCCCTTTCACGATTCCTTTCATTCAGCCCTCCAAATGGACCCTTTACAAGTCTGTAACTCTGAGAGCATACAAATGGAACCAAAACTATCAGAGTTATGGTGGTCCTTGAAATTAAAAAGTTTGAGAACCACCGGTATTGTAATTATAGCAGACGTGAAGTCCACATACTGTACCAGCTTTGAGTGTGATGAAACCGCTTTCCAAATGTGATGGAATCCGGGTTGGGTCCTATAATAATGACCGGCTGGATGTGGCTGAATGTATCCTTAGTGCACTCTCTCTGTGAGCAACAACGACTGTACTATAGTAGGTGAAATAGGACTGTATTGTACAGTATGTACTATAGTAGGTGAAATAGGACTGTACTGTACAGTATGTACTATAGTAGGTGAAATAGGACTGTACTGTACAGTATGTACTATAGTAGGTGAAATAGGCGTGGAAAAGTGCTTCTGGAAGGCATCTGTGTCACTTTCGAATTGAACCACTTCAACCGTTATTTTATGCTTTATGCTACTTTTGGCAAATCTTTTTTAAAGCGAACATTTGTAACTCAAATTTTTGCAAAAATAACGACTACAGTATAATTCTACCACTTTCCTTTCAACAACAAAGAGAAGAAAAATTAGTAAATAGTAAAAATAGTAAAAAGATTCACGGGCACTGGGGCCTTTTGCCCCCAAAAGTTCTCCTCTGCCTACAAAATGATGTCAGACTTAACAGCCCCATAAAATAATGGTTAAAGCGGTTCAAGTCACAGATGCTTTCCAGGTCTAAATGGTTTAATATAGTCAGAACCTGCTTTGTTGCCATTCATTCATGCGCTGTCCCTTTGAGACGAATTTCACCACCACAATATATCAGGACGTGTATGACGGCTGGCCGAGTTTCTACCACAGTTCAAACACTGATTTAGGCATGTTGTGTAGCCAATGTTGAATCAATGACAATAAAGCTATCAATAAACAGCTCTGACCTGTACTTGATGCAGCAGAGCCTGTGAATGCTGAAGGTGAATCGATCCTCTCTGCTCCTCTCCAGGGCAAAATGAGCCACTTTTGAACGTGACCCACCCACCTCCAAGTCTGAATCCAAGTCGAGGTCCAGCTGGCAAAATAAGTAACTATGAACACAATGTGTCACAATAATAATATCATGGGACGATATAAAGAATAGGGTGATACTGTAGGTAAGGACATGTGGAGGCACATTGGGGACATGTACTGTAGTTTACCTTCCAGTCGTCACTTTCATGACCGGTGTAAGCTTGAACCACCGAGCTGTGGAGACAACAGCAGAAAAGAAAGGAGGTGGAGAAAAATGACTGCTGGAATTCTTTCATTCAAAACTTCCTTTGCATGGTAAATTCACTTCAGGCGATTTGACATGATGATACAGCATAACGCAGTACTGTATACAACAGCACAGTAACATGCCTACAGTACAATAAAACAATCAGAGGTACTGAGGTAGGTTACTGTAAATGGTTGGATGATAATTATAAACTTACCTGACTGAGTTGTGGCTACTGCCGTGGAGATTGAAAGGACAGTGTTTAAAGGAACGCCACTCTACTATTGACAATGGCACCTAGGAGAAGAGAAACATTTATGTAGCATATCATCTGTCGGGTGGAGACCTCTTATGTCCAAAACTGTTACTTTTCAAGTTTCAAATTCAAAAATAGCAGATCTACAAGCTCAATATGAGATTGCAGATCTGCTACTTTTGCTACACAAAAAGTTAGAATATAGAGATAAAAGTTTTCTGCCCAACATCGACAATCCAAAAACACTGATCATGGATTTACCGCACACCTGTGGTTATGTATAAACAAGATATACAATCACCTTCTGCAGTTTGCCACCTTGCAGGGGATTGCAGTAGAGAGTACAGGTGGCATTCGGGTTGAGGTACGACTTTACGTCGATCACGTAGGCTCCCTTACGTCGCAGGGTGGTCACATCGAAGCCCTGCCCGGCCAGACGGTAGCCCGGCACAAAGGGGGCAGACATACACTCACCATGTCTCGATTGTCTCCCCTGCTGGGGACAAGTCTTAGACTGGTAGTCTAGTAAACCGATTCCTCCCATCTTCTGTTCAGAATGGCTGCAGACGTGAGACAGGAGGGCTAGGAGGAGATTCAGGTGGAGGAGGGTGGAGGTTACGGTAGAGGTCATGATGACTGGAGCTGCAAAGAGATTTTAACCAGAGTTGAATTGTTTTGGAATAGTGATACTTATATTTCCAGTGTCTAGAGTAAATTAATATACTAGTAAGACGCCACAGGGCGACAAGCGATGTCGCGCCATGTCTTGGCCATCTGGCCAGTGATGTATATCGAACCAGTTACCCATATATGGAGACCTCTGGTACCCATATATTGAGATATGCTGTGAGAGCCCAAACATATAAATGAATATATAATAGGCTATTCAATTCAAACATTGTCATCAGTGTTGCCAACCTAGAGGATTTGTCGCTATATTTAGCTACTTTCCAGACCCCCCTAGAGACTTAATTTGTGAAAAGCTTCTAGAGACAAATCTGGCTACTTTTTCTGCTGATTTGGCGACACATATTATTTACAGGAGCCAGAGATAAAACCCTATTTTTCCTTCCTTTTCCCTCTCTCTGCCTCCATTTGCTGCTTGCCTGCTCCTCAGTGACACACAAACGTGCACGCTGCATCTCTTTCTCTCTACTGGTACTGCAGGCGTGCAAAAAAGATACATAAACTCGAATTATTACCCTAGAAACGCGCACGCGCATCTGTTCACGTGCACGCGCTTTTGTGTGCACGTGCGCGCAGCGCGCGTGCACCCCTCCCCTAGCGACTTCTAGCTACTTCTGGGAGAGCCACTAGCTACATCCGTTACTGGGGAGTTGGCAACACTGATTGTCATACATAGGCCTATTCCTTTTCAGTGTGGGATGTACAGTAAAGCAATGTTTTCCCATCTTACTACAACAGGAGTGTAACGTTATACTCCTGTTGTAGTAAGATGGGAAAACATTGCTTTACATTAATCTTAACTTTAATCTCAACATTTCTAGACTGGAGTACAATATTGTACATGCAATACTGAGAGAAAACAAAGGCTATATAGAAAGCAGAAGAGTAAAACCATGCACAAACACTACACAGAGTCCAAAGTAAGTCAATTAACATAGTTTAGAGTCAGACATACTGTGGCAGGTCTTTGTACATAAAAGTATTTTTTGCTCACCTGCTGATGGCGGGACTCGTGCCAACGTTGAGAGAAAGAGCTAAGAAGAAATACCTCTATGTATATTTATTTGACAGATGACGATAAGGTAATGAAACAAAAAGTGCTGAAAATAAACAGGAAAATAATGAAATGAAATAAGAATAGATTAAAGTATAGTTAAAAGGAAATGGAAATGGCTGGAGGCAACAGGAGTCTGACACTGATCCGAAAGGTTGGCAGAGCTTAAATACAGGATCCCACAAGGATGCGACTGGCATTCTTCAGCCGTGTCTGACTGTCAAAATGCACCGTTTCCAACACTCAGCGGCTTAGAATGGAAGGCCTGGTGCTACACACTCCCGAGGACATAGTCACCGCCATGGCCAGAACACTGACTGACGCCTGATATGAGACACATTCTCGTCCTGTTGTCTGGGCATGCCGCTTGCTCAGAGTCATAGCTACTTAACCTTGCTATCTGGGCCTGCTGCTTGCTTACAGGGGGATGGCTGTTCATTAAAGCAGGGGTCTTCAACGTTGTTCTCCCCATGGACCCCTTTGCTGAGAGGGAGATGAACAGGGACCTCAGGTTGCCTTTGGCAACTGAGAAAAATTCTGCCCGACAGTGACGATATGTGGCTGACTTTGACTCCAGCCTTCAACCTCCCAACAGCGTTCATATACAGTATGAACAAAACTGAAAATGGATACAAATGTGTCCTTCCTGACCGATTGTTTGGGAAGCACCAAAGAGGCAGGTACCTCCTTACACACATTGTGGAGGAATTTCCCTTTGGTTATTTCCTTTCTGGAAATGAGGCTATCAGAGAATTGGGTGAAATGGCTTGGGGAAAAGAATGCTCAACATAATCTACCCAATTCTGTCTGCTGGGGAGATGGATCAGTGTTACCACCAGGAGAATCTGAAGCAGAATATGATTTATTAATCAGGCTTCATCACCACAGCTGTATAGGACTTGACCAGGATTTAATGACTGGGTTAAGCTGATGCTGTGCACAGGAATGCTATGCACACCAAAGGTCCTTGTAGTGGTGCCGGCCCCACAGCGAAAGGAATCCAAATGACTAGTCTTCAGGAGACATAAAGGTGGCCGCCATTGACTGTAAAAAAAAAAAAAAAGAAAAAAAATGGACAAAGTGACGCCATTGGTTCCTACAGACAGCCTCTTTTTCAGAAATTGCAAGTCCGCCATCTTTCTATACCGGTCCAGAAATGCAACTGGAAATGAATCAAATGAAATTGGTTGGAGGGCAGGTCTTCACTCTGTATAATCACTACAAAGCCTAGAAACAACAATATATATACTTAAAACTAGCGATAGAAAACAAATTGTTCATGAAAAGGTTTACAAAGGTAATAAAATCAAGTGTAAAGTTCGCCAAATCCTCATAGACTTACATTGAGCTAAAGGTTTCTTGACACCAGCAGAAGGTGAAATAGAGGGTATGCATAAAGTGAATGGCAAATCGAGTGGCAAAGTGAGTTTAACGTTGTTTAATGCTATCAGATAGGACTTTTCTGTTTGGATGCATCATGGGCTGTCAAGGCCAGAAAGTAGTTTTTTTTGCCACTCAGTAGGCGTTCCCGCATCACTTCCGGGTATGATGATGATATCACGTGCATCTGCTGGTCCATTAATAGGAACAGCATCTCGAGAACCTCAACAGTGGCTTAAACTTGCCCTTTGGGGCAAAACAAAAGAATAAGAATGAGACAATATTTAAAAGTTTATTTATTCATTTATTGGCTTTTTTTTTAAAACAGATAAGATAGAGGAAACCAAGGGCAGGGAGGTGTGTGTGTGTGGAGGTGTGTGCGTGTATCAGTCATTCTGGAGATGGTTTGTACTGGTCACACCTGCTCCCTGTCAGATGGTTGTCACAGGTGAGCTTGATGATGAACTCCAGCCCTCCTGACGTTGTAGAACACGTATGTATGTGGGTTCCCTGTCTCAGGTTTTTCACACACGATCCCAGGAGGTCGTCTTGGTACATGTCATCGTCCCACACCTCAACCTTCACCCCACTGAGTGTGTTGGTGTCCACCTTGAAAACAATCAGTTGAAACAGTTGAATTAAGTTCATAGATTGTCTCTGCAGTCAAACATGCCGTGACCATCATCTAGCCGCTTTCCACGCTTGCCACAGCGTGTGTGTTTAACCTAAATAATCGTATTAAAAGCTTGTGCCACATACACAATTATCCACAGTTGATTCATAAAGATGTATTTTCCAGATGTATATGATATACAGTAATACTTTATTGTCAGTTTGCACTGAAATGTGTCTAGCAACACATCAGCCAAGTATGCAAAACATATATACACACACATTTGACATATCACAAGGATACAAGGATATACATACAAGAGCAATGTCCACGACCTAGCCTATCCCTGGCTAAACTCCTGATTAAGAATTAAAGTCGACTGATGGACAGAGGACCTTTTTAGTCTGACCTTATTGTATGCTAGAACACTGCATCTCCTTCCTGAAGGCAACAATCTATATTCTCTATACAACACATGGTTATTGGTTATTGTTAGAGGTAATATTCCTTGCTGACCTTAGAATGCTGTTATCATACGTAGAATTTTATAGCCTCTGGAGTGGTTGTCCAACTATCTTTGATCAAATGTTCAGTTGTTGCAGCAGTTGTGACTTTAGGGCTGCAGACAAGCATCCATACCAGGTGGTACTACAGTACTGTAGAACACTCATGATAACAGAAGTGAAAAACATAAGAAGAATCTGTCTACTAGCAATAAATGATCTTAAACGGCGAAGGAAGTAGATTCTTTGCTTTCTTTTCTTACACACTGATTCAATCTGATCTTTCCATGACAAAAGATGGTCTATTACTTCTCCTAGTCCTAGGTATGTATACGAACATACCTGGTTGCTCTGTTCACCATGAATAGTAATGGGAGATCTGTCTGTGTAGATTCAGTGCCAGGACACATTTTGAAATTCTCAGTACAGATATGCATTTATTTACCTCGCCCAGGTAATAGCGAGCGTCCCACCGGGGATGGTCAGACAAAATCGTCCTGCGGTAGATGGAGCCGTACCATAGCTTAACATACCTGGAAACACATGGAATGTGAAAGCATCACCAAGTATGCAAAATGCAAATCCATCCATCCATCCATCCATCCATCCATCCATCCATCCATCCATCCATCCATCCATCCATCCATCCTTCCTTCCTTCCTTCCTTCCTTCCTTCCTTCCTTCCTTCCTTCCTTCCTTCCTTCCTTCCTTCCTTCCTTCCTTCCTCCTTTGCACCTCCATCTTTATTTGTTGTCATCTTGTCACTGTTCTAACTGCCGTTGCTGCCTTTGGCAACTGAATTAGCAGATCTACAAGCTCACAATGCCACGCAAAAGCAAGACTATTTTATTTTTTTTGCCTATTTCTTATATTTGGGCAATGTTAGTATACTAGAACTGTCGCGGCGGCTGCGCCGCCGCCCCATTCCTAGGACTTCGCGCCCTCCGGGCGCTCAGGCAGGACTGCTCTATATTTGATCATTGATGCTTGTCTTGTAGCGGGGACTCTGCTGCCGTGCTCTGCACTCACTTGTGGAGGCAGCAGCAGCAGCTGCACGTGCAAACACAGTGGTGTCAAATTTCTCTCTCTCTCGCTTGCCCGCCCCCCCTCCCCTGTTGCCTCCTCTCTCTCGTGCTTAGCGAATGAGCGGACGGCATAGGGTTATGGGCGGTATTCCTTACCGTCCTGACGACTACCTATACGACTACCTATGCGACTACCTATGAGTTGGAGTGGATGTAAAGGGGGCGTGGATGGGCTTGGAAGTGGGATGCGGCAATAAGCCCATTGTAAATATAAGATAATGCTTGCTTTTATAGTATAGTTTGTTGATTACCTTTGATGCAGCAATGGTCATTTTCTATCTTCTTTTAGGTATTAAAGATTGTCACTTCACTGTCATCTGGCACTGGGGACCCGACCCACAGGTTGAGAATCACTGTTCTAACTCACGCTCTCCGCTCTCGGCTGGTACTCACGCGTCAGTCGGAGACCACATGTCTCCGTACAGCCTCCAGGCTCTGACGATGGTCACCTCCAGTGTCCCCCGCCAGGCCTTCAGAGGACAACAGTTAGAGGCCAGGTTGGAGTACCGGTCGTCGCAGGACGGCAGGCTGGACGACTGGGAGAGGCCTCTCTCCTCCAGGTAGGGATGGAACGATATGAAAATGTCATGTTACGATTGTTGCGATTTATGATATTATCGCGATAATCTAAATATTCCCATATAGGCAACATCCATTATCCTGGGGCAGAACATTTGCCAAAAAAAATTGCAGATCTACAAGCTCACAATGCATCGCAACACAACACGTTGTGAGCTTGTAGATCAGCTATTTTTGGGCAAAGAGATTTGGTAGAGAGTGAAATTATTTTTATTTCCAGGTACGTTTTACCAATTATAGAGGGTTTAAGTGGTACTGGATACGCAGCTCGGCAAATAATAAGATGAATTGATCCCAGTGCATGACGGAGGATAATTTCACGATGAATTTGAATCTCCACGATACGATTATTGTGAGGTTTTTGTATCACGATAAAACAATGATTATCGTCCCTTCCCTACCTCCAGGTACTGCTCGATGGCGGCCTTCAGTGCAACGTGCTGATGCGTGTCTCGCGTTAGAAGGTGCATGGGCTTCAGGGAGTACCTGACGACGTCGGGGTGGTCCTTGAGGGTCGCCCGCCACCTGTTGTAGCCCGTGGAGTCGTTCCGCGTGAGGGACAGCTGCCCCGTCCAGCCGCGGCCCCCCGTCAGCTCCGTGAAGTGTTGGTGGAGGCTGCCGCTGTGGTATGCCGCGATGTGCTGGTTGTTGAGGATCTTGGAACAGGTGGCCTCAATGCTGGGAAATGAGCACATTCCAAAGCCCACGTTGAGACCCAGCTTCAAGCAGGACTCCACCTGGACATACAGAAACAATGTTATGCTTATTATGCGTGCGTGCGTGCGTGAAGTAATGTAGGTGAGGTAATGTAAGGATCGTCGTGCGTAGATTGACTACTACAACTGGACAGGACGTGAATATTAATATCAATAATCAATACAAATATTAATTATGAATATTAACATTACATGCTGTTATCTAACCTGATTCTATCACATTGCATAATGCTCACGTCACTGTAAAAATGTGAGTTACAGAATTACAATAAATGTCCATTACTGTGCATACATACTGTAAAATATGAATATTCGTGAAAAATGACAAATTACCTGATTAATAATTCTCATTTATATAAAAAAGGCATATAATAATTCATAGAAACAACCATAAATGGAGGAAAGGATAAAAGGTCAAAATTAGATTCAAAACCCATCAGCATGTGCGTTTATGCAGTGAAAAAGACAGATCTACATAGCAGAACTGGTCAGATGGCTGAAGTGGGAAAATCCTAATAAAAGGGGAGAAAATAAATAAAATCAAACAGAATCATTAAACATAATTCTTCCCTACCCTTCACCACACAATGGTTCCCACGTGACACTGCTCCTGTCCAGTTGTCGTAGTCAATCTACGCACAACAATCCTTACAGTAATGTAGAGGTAGGCCTACTGTACCTGGGATATGGCAAATCCACCCAGGGTGGACAAGCAAGTTCGTATGGCACTAACTCTCCTGTACTGTCCCCCAAGGTAAACCTGAATTGAAGTATAAAGCAAATGACACTATTATGCCAAAAGCATTTCTAATTTCAGATGTGTGTGTGTGTGTGTGTGTGTGTGTGTGTGTGTGTGTGTGTGTGTGTGTATGAGAGAGAGAGAGAGAGCACCTGTCGGATGTAGTGTGTCCCATATGTATCTATGAAACGTCTGTACTGGGCCTTGCTTGAAGAGTTGAACACCCTGGGAAGCTCTGACAGATCCCTCTGAAAGTCAGAGCTGATGGCTGCTCTGTTTGACACACGGTAACTAGACAGAACAGAACAGAAGAAAGGACTTCAGTGACTTGGCGTGGACTCACTCATGTCTTGAAACTACTGTAGATCGATGTCAGGGGTATTCTATAAAAGTATCTAAATGGTGGAGAAATGTTTGTTTTTATACAGCGTCAGAAGCTGCTTTGTTGACAATCGTTTGTATTAAATGTGAGACCTGTTTCAACCACACAACTACATTTATACTGTATATGGGTGTATATCATGGCCAAGGATCTACGAAAGTTCAACATAGATTTATAACAACAACTCTAACCTGTACTGGCTGCAGCTGAGCCTGTGAATGCTGAAGGTGACTCGGTCCTCTCTGCTCCTGTCCACAGCGAATTCTGCCGCTTTTGAACGGGATCCTCCCAACTCCAGCTTCGAAACCGTCGTCCAGTCTAGGCCCCGCTGGCAAAATTATGATATATGATAACTATATCTGCACTCTGTCGAGGTGCCAACTTGCGTCTTGTGTGCCAGCAGAGCATGCCGCCATGAGGTGCGCTCACCACTAGTATCACCAGTGGCGATGCCAGTGACATCACCAGGAAGGCTGGTCCCTCAATGATGATGTTGCCAGAAATGTTGGTCCCTGATTGGGCTACAGGCTTAAACACACCTACAGTACATACACACATACCTACATACGCAGCCAAACGCAGTACTTGCATGCTCTGCTGGCGCAATTAATAATTATAAAGAAATATACAGTATAATAGGCCTACCCTAATAATATAATGGGATACTATTAAGGATAGGGTAGCTATAGGAGAGGACATTTGGAGCTATATTGAGAGGTGTTCCTACCTTCCAGTCATCACTCTCTTGACTGGTGTAAGCTTGAACCACAGAGCTGGGGAGAAAATTGAAGAAAAGGGATAAACAAATAACCCACTGGAATAAATGCAGGCTGAATAGTTTGAGAATCACTGATATAGATGACACCTTGAAGACAACAGAATGCAGTACAGAAGGGGTCTTCAACGTTTTCAGGCCAAGGACCCCTTAGTTGAGAGAGAGATGAAGCAGGGACCCCCACAACCTTTTCAGAGATTCCCATATAGTTTCATTGTTTGACAGCACAATCATCAGCGTATTTTGGATTCATGTCAATTTATTTTTCAGATATTTAACCACTTGAACCACCTTAATAAACTTGACCTTTCACTCTGTACTTAGTCTGCTCTTTTTCCCCTTCTACACCAAACCTCTTTGCCAAAAATAGCAGATCTACAAGCTCACAACGCCGCGTTGTGAGCTTGTAGATCTGCTATTTTTGGCTAAAGTTCTCAGAATATGGACGCTAGGATTCAAGTGGTTCAAGAGGACCCCAGGAAGACTATAGAGGCTCATTCGTGAGTCTAAACAAACAAACAAGTGGTTAATATAAAAAAAAGGAGAAAAAAAGTTTCTATCACACAAAGATTTGGAGGACCGCCTGTAGTAACTCTAAGGACCCCCTGTTGAAGACCCTTGCAGTACAGTAACAGTGAGTGATTTGATAACCAGAGATATGAGGTTCTACAAGGATGGATGATATTTATACTGTATCTTACCTGACTGAGGTGTGGCTACTGCTGTGGAGAGTACATCGGCTCCGGGGACGCCAGTCTACTATGGACAATGGCACTTAAGACAAGACAACCCTTTACGTTGCAGTGTTGATTTTGACAGCTAATTTGTATGTAGTATTAACCCATTTAGAACGGGTACACATTTTGTGTATCATTATTTTATGCTTTAACTATTGAAAAATAGCAGATATACAAGCTCCAGCTTGTAGATCTGTGGTCATGTATGCAGTACTTCAAGGAGGATACGTATCCAAATACGTCCTCGGGTGTAGACACTAGACACTCAGTGAACTCAGTGAACAGTCTATAGAGAAACAGTACTCTCACAATATGAATTTTCTTTAGATTTTGACAAACGGAGACCTTTCGGCTGCTCAGCTTTTGCACTTTTACGGACCGTTTCTATAGACTGTTCACTGAGAGTCTACACTCTATATATCTATACTAGTAAGACACCTCAGGGTGACATGCGACCTCGCCCTAAAGGGCGAGGTCGCGCCAATTCTTGACTATCTGGCCAACCACAGTGTTTCTCTGACGATTCTAGTTGTTATCATTCTGGGGGGAGTTTGTTCATGTTTTTGTGAGGGTATCAACCCTAGGAGAAACGGGGAAACATGCAAACTCCACACAGAAAGGCCCTATCGCCAACCCCATCGAGGGTGTGAGCGATGGGGCCTAAACATGGAAATGTGGAGAACACTATATATGGAGATAGTCCAGTCCATCATGTCATAATGGGACTACCGTCATAGACAGTAGCCATTGTTAGGCCGGAGTCAATGGCTGTCTATGACGGTAGTTCCATATGACATATTGGACTAGAATATCTCCATATATAGTGTTATCCACATCTCCATGTTAGGACTCATATATGGGCATAAAAAGTATGTCATGTGACATCACTTCCTGTACAGACAGTCAGCCATTGACTCCGGATTAACAATGGCTACTGTCTATGACGGTAGTCCCATATGACATATTGGACTAGACTATCTCCATATATAGTGTTATCCACATCTCCATGTTTAGACAGCCAATGACTCCGGCCTAACAATGGCTACTTTCTATGACGGTAGTCCCATATGACATGATGGACTGGACTATCTCCATATATAGTGTTATCCACATTTCGTGTAGCCGCCCTGTACAGGAAGTGATGTCACAACTCGCTGACATCACACTGACATCACAGAGGATACAGAAGGACGGTCACAAGGATACGGAAGGAAGGAAGGAAGGAAGGAAGGACAGACACTCAAGCGACACGATTCTTCAGAGTATATGCGACCTTCGGTCGCAATAAGATAGGATCACCTTCTGCAGTTTGCCACCTTGCAAGGGATTGCAGTAGAGACTACAGTTGCCGTCCGCGTTGAGGTACGTCCTCACGTCGATCACATAGGCACCCTTTCGTCGCAGGGTGGTCACATCAAAGCCCTCCCCGGCCAGGTTGTAGCCCGGCACAAAGGGGGCAGACATACACTGACGGCGCCCTCCCTGGGGGCTACAAGACTGAGGGGCTTTTTGAGAGGAGCAGCAGATGTGGAGGAGGAGGAGGAGGAGGAGACCCAGGTGGTGGAGGGTAGTGGTGGTGGAGAAGGTGGAGGACATGACTGGGTTGCAAAAGGAAGAATTCTTAGCAGATAAGAGACTTGAAATAGTTATACATTTCCAGCATCCATAAATATATTGTTGCTATATCGGGCAGAAACCGGCCATCTCCATCCATATTCTAACTTTTTGTGTTTCTTTTGAAAATGAATGCCCAACTTGATCGAACAACAGTGTCAAACTAAATAATTCAAAGTAGCAGATCTACAAGCTCGAAACGTGGCGCGAAGTGACACATTGTGAGCTTGTAGATCTGCTATTTTACTATTTTTGCATATGAATCCTGAAAAGTAAGTTTGACATAATTATGAAGATTCCACCTGAGAGACGACATATTATACATTAGTACTGTATACTATGCCCTTAACAGTCATAACAATAATACAGATTACACAAGTTGCAACTGCAGCTTGGGTTGGCATGGTTGCAGCTCGGGTTGGCAGAAGTAGAAGTCAAATATATGTAGAAGTCAAAGCTCATGCAAGTTCACAACGGCATTAGAGATAAGAGTCCAAAACAAAGCACCCACATCCCAACAAAAATCTTTCAGGTGCTGAACAATAATACGTACATAGGAGGAAAGGAGGGTAAGTCTGCACACTGAAGTAGCTCCCAGTAGATTTTCTGTTATTAATTTAGAAGGTAGGCATGTTGTTTACAACAGGAAGAGGAACATCACAATCAGTCGCAGCTGTAGTGATTGACCAAAGTCACACCCACCAGATCTACAGGCCCAGGCTGAGTCAAAGAAGGTCTCAGCAAGAACAGTCAGCCCACACCACGGTCCATGCGCCATGACACTTTGGGTGGCCAAACGTGCAACGGAAGCTTGATGAATAACATTGGCGTCTATGAGCTTCAGCTGGGACAGCTCATGAACAAAAAAATATTCTGAACGATTGAGACCTTTGTTGTATAATCGCTCCAGGAATACAAAAGAAGACATATCACAGGTATTTTTACAATCACTTGCTTTTCGATGTGCACATAATGTTATTAAGGCAGCTAAACAGCGGCGGCGGCCGTTTCTGTCTCGGAGCTATCGCGAGATTTGGATTCCAGACAGGGAATGGTGGAGAGTCTCGCGATACTATCTAGTTCAGAAACGTAAATTGTGCTCTTTAGATGCCTCTATAATGTTATACAGTGTACTCACCGAAAAGCAACACAGCACAAAACAATGTGTCACATGTCTTCTTTTATATTCCTGAGCTGAGTGTTTTATGAAGGTCTCTGTCGTTCAGAATTATTTTTTGTTCATGAGCTGTCCCAGCTGAAGCTCATAGACGCAATGTTATTCATAGAGCTTCCGTTGCAAGTTTGGCCACCCAAAGTGTCATGGCGGATGGCCATGGAGCCTAAAATGACGTCGGTGTCCATTCCTTCTTTGATCTTCCTTGGGCTGAGTAAGGAAGTGCCTTGCTGTGAGCCTAAAAAGAAAGAGGCGGTAATGCTGACTGCCAAATAAGGGTTAGTAATTAATCTCCAAATAAAGAGGGAGGGTGAGGTGGTAATACAGCAAACAGTACATCTCACATGTAATTACCATAAAGGCAAAGAGAATAAAAGGTTCTCAGTTAAAAGCCTAGCTTTAAAAAATAAATCCTGGTTTGTGTGCATGAGAACTGGACTGTCTGGTCATGTGATTGTATTATTCAATAAAGACACCAATTCACTGTCTGAATAGCATGCCTGTCCTTAATGGTAAAATTACATTTTGTTTACAGTATCTATCTGAAAGTGTGAAACAGATGCTCAAAATTCGTTAAAGATTAATATCAGTCAGACACTGACTGATATGCTGAAAGATGAAGAAAAGAAGTTTGTAATTGTAATTCTAAATTGGGTCATCTGCCAGGGGTTTCAGGGGTTTATCGCAAAGAATATATATATATATATATATATGTATATGTATGTATGTATGTATGTATATATATATATATATATATATAGCAAAAGCTATAGCAAAAGCAGCAGATCTAGATAGCAACGATATTCATCATCAGACCGGTTGAGTGCATGTTCTCAGTATATGTCGTTTCCTACAATAGGTATTTTAGCTTTAAAAGAACCATGTGAGATGATCATCTTCTGTGTCTGTCCATTATAGATTAGTTAGATCGTCTATTTTCTCTGCACAACATGCTTCCGTAGAAGACAGGCTTTTATGGAATCCAAATGACTGACACCAGCCGTGCAGTGTTTCTCAAACACGGTCATGTCACCCAGGACCTCTAAATGCATGTGCATTTATCGGACACCTGTCTTAAAAGAGTAACCCAGAAATATTCATCAAAACACAAAAAACGTACAAAACAAGAAACTTTTAATGATGGAAGAACAGCAATTCTTACAAGGTGTTTTTTTTTTTTTCTAGTTACAGTCAAAAAGAACAGTCTGTAATATTATATTCTTTGAACATATGGGATTCAAGAGCGGTGGAATACAAAACAATATGTTCATTCATTTACCATCTAAATTGTACATGCACTGGAAGTCCTTCCAGAGGATGTAGAACGACGTTTTCTTTTCCGTCTGTGTGTTACGTACGCCGTTATCAGAATTCTCATTGCACTGTATGCAACCTTCTGCAACTCGCAACCTTCTGCAGTTTTCTGATCTGGTCGCATCATCAATTTCATCAAAGCCTGTGTGCTCCCAAAAACAATTCCCTCAGAAACCAGGGGCGTCATAGTGGTCGGTACCCAGAAACCTCTGAGCTTTTTTTCAAATACATCTTGGTATACTTTGTTTGGTGCATGTTTTATTCTAACTCGTAGCAATTGGCAACATCAATAGCCTGCTCGATTCAGTATTAACCCATTCAGGCCAGGTACACATTTTACATATGTTGATACAGTACGTGTATCAACATATTTTTTTGTAGGCTAATTTCTGATTTGGGCCTAACTATAGGTTAGGCTTAAATTGGTTAATGTGGGGGAATAACATCCATTCTGCCCAACCCAATACGGACTTTAGTTGGTGAATTAGATTAAAATGTATTGTGAAATTGTCGACCTCCGTCATCATATACCACTCATCTAGACGGAGTGTCAAAACATAAAGCAGGATGAAGCATTGGAGTTGGGAAGCTCTAGTTGGGAAACTCCTCCTCACTATGACTCCTACTGACTGTTTTTCGCCACTCAGTAGTTGCATTGCAACGCACTGTGAGCTTGTAGATCTGCTATTTATGTCGGAAGAACCTCCCAGAATAGGGGCGCTGGGGGCTTCAAAGGGATTAACAAAAATGGCATTTTAAGTTTAAACATATTTTGAATATCGCAATTATCTTGGCCACAATAGTCGTGACATGCAATTTTCATATTGTCCCATCCCTATTGGGGATGAATTCCCCCAATATCAGTTTACAGGCCTAGACCGGGATGACATGACAATAGTAGGTTTCAGAACGACACAAGGTTACATTTTGAGAGTTCTGGTGGGATTGTTTTCCAGAAGAATATTACGACAGTGACGGAGAGAGAGGAACTGCTTTTGGCACAGAAATTACACTTTTGTTAAGGGACGCAAGTCAGTCTAAAATGGTCCTTATGAGCGCACATGCACGTAGTAGAGGCAAGAACACAAGCATTCATGTGCTCACGCACGCACGCACACACACACATACTGTACATACATTCTCGCACTCCACACATCATGTAATCCTGCACGGCCATTTCGACAGGGTCACAGGCACTCTCACTTTATAATAGCAATGTCTCAGGTATAAAGAAAAACTAAAACAGAAAAAACAATTAGGAACAATCCTAATATTCTCTGGTGCTCATTGATATTATCAACTGGTCCTTGAATGCATATGATGCAACATAAAAGATGTCATGTAGCCTGCAAGCCTTGTTTGGATAAGGAAACGCTTGTATATCCAAGAGGGGAATAAGATTCTAAATACGCCATATCCCTGGGGACTTAGAACAGTGGTTCCCAACAAGTTTGGTCCCTCCCCCCCTCTTCACATTTGACAAAGGTTGAGACCCACCTAAAGCACTTGTGTTTTTCTTACATGTTAACCATTTAAACCCTATACACTTCATGTATGGTGTGAATCGCGCGCGCAAAAAAAGAGCTGATCTACAAGCTGCCAACGTGTTGCAATGTGACACGTTGTGAGCTTGTAAATCTTGCTGTTTTTGAAACTTTTTAAAATTACTATTTTTGAAAACATAATGACCCCAAAAAGTTATGATTATGTCAAGATGTTATTATATCGGACTACCGGCAAACAGACAATACCTCAGGCACCCCCGCACCCCCACACCGCACCCCTGTGATCTTTAAGGGGGGGTCCGAGCCCCAGGTTGGGAACCACTGATTTAGAAGACGTGTAGGGTAGACTGAGTGTTCGTGTGTGTGTACACACATGTGAAAGAAGGTGTGTGTGTGTGTGTGTGTGTGTGTGTACATGTGTGAAAGAGGGTGTGTGTGTGGACTCCTCTCCTCATCCCGTACGGAGGATGATGTGCACACCAGAGTCAGTAAACACAGGACCGCTCATGTCTCCCACTTTGAGGGCGAAGGAGGCGTCCTCAAACGGCTTCTGCATCTGACCTGCACATGCAAAAAAAAAAAAAGAAAAAACAGGCACATTAAATACAAATTCGTTGTTGTCGGGTAGCAACAACTCTAATTTAATTTGAACTTTTTGTGTCTTTTTTTCTTACTCGTAAATTAATGCACCTACTTGATCACACTAAAGCGTCACACAAAAAGCATTTTTTTTTATTTTAATCCTGAAAGGTAACAGTTTCCATCTGACAGAGACAACTTACAATTTAGGCATTTTAGCAATAATATTGAAGAAAATTGGGTCTCAGAATTAAATGAATTGATAACAAATTAAATTACACAAATAAATGAATACGTTTTATTTATTTTTCATTGTGATTATTGTCGTTCTTATTTTTAACTCATTGACTGCTTTCCCACGAGATTCCCCGAGTTATCCTAAATTATGTCCAGGCCACCAGGCCCGAGTTTCCAGAGTTTTGGGTCTTTTTGAAAAAATATTTTTGGACCTCATGACCTCCAGGCATGATCGCGATATTGCATGTTTGACCCACATACCAACCCCATGTTTGTTTACATATATTATAATGAAAACATAATCGCTGCTATCTCATGAATGCCTGAACGGATTTCCAAGCGGATTGTTTTGTTTGAAAGCTCTGAACAGCGTGCACACACGTATGTGGTGCATGATCTAGGCACGGGCGTGCATGATCCGTGCACTATGAATTACATGGAAGTCTATGGAGAAAATTTAGATTTTTCTTTTAAACACAAATATTCTCTTCTTGTCTTAATGGGTTAATGCAAATTCTCACAGACTGCCACAAGAAACAGGCCAGGTGAAAATGTTCTCTTTCCCTGTTTCTTTTTGTGTGATCTATCTAATCTAATAGATCCTCGTGCACAGTTAATCTGATTTATAAGATGCAGTAAACAGATCAATGACACAATGAGTACTATGGCTCTACACGGAGTGTTGTTGCTCTAGGCTGTCAAATGTAATTAGCATGACCTGTAAACTACATCTACAGCCATAAACACGTTTGTGCAGCTTGGGGGTAATTTGTCTTAATTCCACTAATTCAAATGGGTTGGGAAGGTACATCTCAGTTTACAAAGGGAGTGTTTGTCTTTGCGAGAGAGAAAAAAAAAAGAAAAGCTGTAGGAAGAAAGGGTTGTTCATGAATACATCAGATTCTTCTGATGCACATGAACGCATCATCAGTGATGTAACCTGAGGTTGTCAGATGTTTCGGGTCTTTCAACATCAGACATCCTTGCTCAGGCGACCCAGCCGCGGCTGATCAAACCGCGGCTTGTGTTCAGGAATTTACTGCTGAATTATGTTGTGCATAAGTCATCAGTCTGCAATCCATTTTTTTTTTATCCTTCCGCTTTTTGGAGTGACGAGAATCATTTGTAATTAACTGTTCTGTGGGCCTGTCTAAGAGTGACATCATCGATGGGGAATCCAAGCTAATAAAACTATAGTATTTCCATATCTGAAAAGTTACCATGCTATAATGGAAGCAAACATTCTTGATGATGAAAATCAAATGAAAATCAAAATACCGGTATATATTTTTTCAAAACTTTTTAAAATCTGTAACGATGATGTCACTGGTAGACGGGTTTCTGAACTGCCCACAGCACTCCTATGAGCCACAGACCACGTAGAAAAGTATTGTGATAATTTATCAAAACATTGATAAGAGAGGAGTCTATCTATGCCTGCCTGGTGCCTCAGCCAGTGAGTGCACAGACAGCAGATTGCTGACGACCTTGGTTTGAATCTGACTCCTGTCTTATCTGGCATGTCTCTCCTATCTCTATGCCCTTGGTTTCCTCTCTCTCTCCATCAAGGGTTCCCAAACCGTTCAGGTTGTGACCCCCTGAAATAATCATATTTGAATCCCCCACCCTGACAAGCACTTGGAATCGTAGGAGTTGAGGCATTTGATTTAGTTTAACTCGGCTCCAGATAATATGGCGAAAATAGCAGATCTACAAGCTCACAACAACTCCTAGCAATGCGGGTCATTGTGAGCTTTTAAATCGTCTATATTCTAAATGTTTGCCTCTTTCTTAAGCAATATTAAAACATTTGGACAATGTTTTTCCATTTATTATAATATAGTTTGTTGGTTACGACGTAGTAATGGTCTTAAAAATCATTAAATGCACATTAACCCATTCAGGCCGGGTACACATTTTAGTGTATGGGAGGGGCTTAAAGTACATGTACAGTATGTATCAACATATTTGTTTTTGTAGGCTAATTTCTGATTTGGGCCTAAATGCCCCCCCCCCCCCCCCCCCCCCCCACACACAAAAATCATTTGGACCCCCAGGAAACCAGTGCTCTACTGTAGATCAATCTGAAATAAAGCAGAAGTTGCACTGCATACAACCTACATGATGACCAAGAATGAGTTCCTGCGTGTGTACTTATATAAGCCACTTTCAACCCCATCTTGGGGATGTTATTATAGGGGAAAATTCTAACCTTTCTCCAAAATAGCAAAATGAAGATTAAGGACATGCTGTCTTCTATGGAATCAAAATGATTGAGAACTTTAATCCATGTTCTGTACTGTGTGTGTGTGTGTGTGTGTGTGTGTGTGTGTGTGTGTGTACCTCTGCCAAACAGTCCCAGGTCTCCACCGTTCCTCGCGGAGCTGCAGTCGCTGAACTGAGAAGCCAGAGCCTCAAACTCCTCTTCTCCAGACTTGATCTGCTCTATGTACTCTACGCACGCACACGCACGCGCACGCACACACACACACACACACACACACACACACACACACACACACACACACACACACACACACACACACACACACACACAGTAAAAACAATAAGTGAATGAAATTAAATTAAATACAAAAAAGTGGTTGTTATTGACAGTACTGCATCCACAATAGTTAGAAACTATGACATAAATGTGTAGCCTTAAAGTCAACATCTCTGCTACTTGGTGCAATTTCCCCATGTAAACTAAGAATGGGATAAAGACTATTGGTTTTACTCCTTTTTGCTATTGAAATGCCAAAGGCCAAACAAGATGTGTGAAGGCCCCCTGGTGACACTCTGGTAGAATGCATCATGAATGCATCTGAAGGTAGCACTTGTTAACAACATACAACATTTAATACATCGTGTGGACATAGTTAACAGAAAGAGAAACTAAAATAAAGCAAGCTTATGTGTACATATCTGACATATGTACCAATACTATATTGGTGACCTCGTAGCGGTCGCCACCAGGTATTCCTAAACGTAACCTCACAAGGGTTGACACTAAGGTCTCAGATGCACTTCCCCTTCGGGCAAGTACAGGTCATGTTCTACTTGCCCAAAGGTCATGCCCACTTGGGTAAAGATTTTAATTACTGCTCAATTTAACACTTATTTCTTTACTTTCTGGGCCTGTGCGATAAAAAATGTCACACCTCAATACCTCCAAATCCAAATACCTACATACTGTAGCTATGATTAATTATGTCTATGGTTTCACACAGTAGCCACAGAAAAAACAGCACATTATAGGTAAATAGTGCTCTAATTTTACATTCCACAGACCAGAAGACAGATCACACTGGCCACGTTCAGGTGTTTAGACAGATATCTCGTGTTGTCCTTTGTGTCCCCTCTCAAATGAGCACTTGCCCGGTCGGGCAACCTGAAAGCAAACTTCACCTGCCCTGACGTTTTATCTACCTGCCGGGGGCAGGTGGGCAAGCCTTAGTGTCAATGCCTGCCTCAGTAAAATGATGTCTAAACCTAATATTATTCCTTTATGTAACCTAAGTAAAACTATGTATAAAACCTAACCTTAACCCCAGTAAAACAAATAAAAGAACCGCTGGGGGCAGAGGGGTCGGCAACAAAAATGGGGGTGAGTGTGTTTTGGGGTGACCAGAGCACACGAAGCGGCAGAGATGCTAAAATCTTTGGCATACATATGTGGTCGCTTCTGACGTTCACCAGCTTTATGGACACATTGTGTACACACATAGCAACCTACTCTGAATGGACTCTAGTGCCTGGTCTTACTCTGAATGGACTCTAGTGCATGGTCTTACTCTGAATGGACTCTAGTGCCTGGTCTTTGGTGCGTGTGATGTTCTCTTCTCGCCAGGAGGACGGGCGACGTGATTGGCTGTGTTTCACCAGGAGGTGGGAGCAGCGCACCTGGGTGGGAGACAAAGATGTTTTATTGGTTGATTGATTGATTGAATGAATTAATACTTTATTAGCCGTTCGTAACAACAACAAAAGAAAAGGCACATGAAAGTACAGTTCAATACAAGGTCTGCTCGGAGCATTTTGGCTTGTTTCCAGTGGGGTCCTTTGTTTCCACTGGGGTCCTTTGTACTCAATTCATAGAATACATATACGGTAATATGAGTACATATCATATGAGTCAAATATAAACAAGAAGCATGCACATCCTGCAAAGAATACGTTCAGAGCAAAAAAGGAGGAGGCCCGCACACCGTGCGGGTAGGTATAGTTTTTATTGGCAACGTCAACCTCACGTTATGTCAATCACGCTTGCACACTGCCGCCCATTTCGTATTTATTTTGGGTACCTTGTTCTCTCTATCTCTCTCTCTCTCTACTTGCCCTGAAAAACGCATTTTGCAATGTATGTGTACAATATATGTACTGTATACACTATAAAGTATAATAATCTATGTATGCACATCCTGAATATTAGGCTTGTTCGTTATTTATTTTTCTGAGTTTGGACAAAAATGTGTTTGACAGTATAATTATTCCAAATGTAACTGCAAATCTAAAAATGACACAGATGCATTGCTTTCCCGGTAGAGATGGACCGATTGCAAAATTCTTGGCCGATACCGATCCACCGGTTTTATGATGGTCTGACCTGCCAAAACCGATTTTTCCGATACCGATTTCTTTAGCTAAGAACTAGAAAATAGGGTTGCTCCAATACCCTTTTTTTCAGGCCAAGTAGGCCTACAAGACATACTTAAATTTGAGTACCAATAAGCTAGAAGAACACTAATGCCATATCAATCACAATAGTACAATATCCAAAATCACAGACAATATCCAGTCTAATATGACCGTCTGGACTAGAAAGGAGGAAAGCAGGTGACACATGCTTTTTTCCCCCTTCTTTGACATTGACATTGACATGGACACAGGAATATGGAATATATCCTTACATTGCAAAGGTAATCAGCACCATCTGTATTCTGTAGGCAGCCACTAAGTAGACTGGCTGCTACTTGCTAATGTTTACTTTAGTCACAGGACCAGAGCATCATGCTGTGCTGCGCAGTGCAATAGACACAATCGGCATAAAACCGGTATTTATGTCAGTGACCTGCCGGTCACCGATTTGGCCGGTTTGATATAATACCTGCCGATTTTTGGTATTGGCCGATACCGATGTCCATCCCTATTTCCCGGCTTTAATGGGTTAATCAAAACAAAAAGGACATTATACAGAAATAGGCCCTCTAGCCGAGCATGACAGCACACCTGGCTGTTCTCAAACTATCTATATATAAAGAAACAGCTGTGCTGATCCGACGGAATCTCAGCAGAGTGACTAGGCTAGCAGTTTGCATGGAAGGTTTTGCAGACGTAGTATATTACTCCGGCATAAAAAAAAAGGTAACAGTCAAGTTTTGTTTCTCTATACGTGCGTTGAGTTTGGAAGAGTTGCCTAGCGCACACAGCCATCTCAATTGTTTCTTGACTGACTGAGTTCGTATTTCCAGGATAACATGGACAACACTTGCAGAAAGGTTGTTATTCTAAGAGCGAAATGCCCCACAATATGAAATATATAATTTCTCTAGTCTCTCTAGTCTCTATCCTTTAACATTATAAATTTATGAAGGGCTTCTAAATCATACATGCAATGCATAATGGAGGGAAAAAGCACTGGGCAAAACCTTATCTGGTTCTCCTCCGTCTCCAACCGGACGCTCCCACTGGCTGGCGTTGGTGATGTGATTGAAGTAGTACACCCTGCCTGAAGTGAAAAGGGAGGCACAAGTAGGGCTTATTTAATAAAACGAAACAAAAAAAAACACGCCCAGTGTGAAGTGGACAGGGACTTTTATGAGTTAGTTTCATTACGTTTTTTTTGCAAAAAGTCTTGACAGTCTTTAAAGTCTTGAAAATAGAGGTGCAGTAATACAATAATGCTATAAGGAAAAACAAGAAGCCCTGTGGGCTTATTATCCATTGTGGTCCAGTGTATCAATTCAATTCATATAAAGAGTAAAGGCATAATATACAAGATATAATCAATACTAGCAGAAAGTACATTTACCACAAAACATTGGGGGCTTGTCAAAATTTCTTTTGACAAGCTAGAGGACCAGTCTAGGTCCAGTTCCAGTTCAAAATTACATAAAAGTGCTTTTTTATTGCGGCTTTGAAGACCACAGAGTGATGGATGCACCAGGAAGAACAATCTATTGAGAAACTTATTTTATTTTTGCACAGGCCTTCATTTCACTTCCAAGATCATAAAGCTCTATGTTCCCATAATAATCATTGCCATAGTGTTTTTTTTATTGCCATAGTGTTTTCTCATTAACAGGGATGAAATTAAAATATGTAGTCACATCTGTAATTAAAGTGTTCTGTATGATGAGAGCTTTACATAGCAAACAGGATAAGGAAAGGCACCATCAATGTTTCTCCTCTCCAGTTCTTCAATAAACACAGAATAGAAAGGGAGATTCATAAATAAAAAGAAAATATGAGAGAATCAGGGTCCAGAACTAGGGTGACCAGATGTCCCCCTTTGCGAGGGACAGTCCCACATTTCCATGACTTTTCAGGCGTCCCCCAAATTGAGACTCTGTCCCACATTGTGACTGGCAGGTGTTGATATAGGTGCGCTGATTGTTGCTGAAGCTCTTAATGTGAGCTACATGTGGAACGCCCTTCCTCAAGCCCTAAAGGAGAGCAAATCCCTAGCCTCCTTCAAAATTGGTATGAAAAGTCACCTTCAGACAGCTGCTACCCGTGACTTGTAAATAGACTAAGCCTAAGCCCCCATGCCCCCCCCCCTTTTTTATTATTCTTTTTTCTGCCTTTGTATTTGATGTTATGCTTTTGAAACTGATATTATCCTAGATAAAGTACTATGTTCTATCCGTCTGTCTTTCAATGTTATATGAGATACTTAAAGTGTGGTTCCTGTGGAAATAAGCCTCGGCTTTCTAGGATCTCCTTTTAGTTGACCTTGTACCAGTGATTTGTACTGTCATGAAACTGTACTTTTTTCTATTGCAAACTTCTAATACATTCTTCAATCAATCAATCAATCAATGAGCTCACAGCAAGCTAGACTGGACCATACTGGACTACTGGAATACATTATAGGGCATGTATATAGGGTATTCCATTGTAATGTAGATCTCTTTCATTGTCTCTTTTCCCTGCAAAATATGTTTTTAAGCCTGTTAATAAAATAACATGAGAAATATCCCATATAGGGGGGTAAATAACAAATTAATAGGCAGTATTACTATTAGGCCTATGGTCGAATATGACATCAAAGCATTTATTAGCAAATTAATTAATAATTTGCTATTAACTCACTGCCCGCCCGTCCCACATTGTCCCCCACAAGTGGTACTTCTGTCCCTCAAATGAACAGTTTGGATCTGGTCACCCTATCCAGAACTACAGAAGAAGCCCAGAAAGATAATTTATCAACTAATGTTTTTGAATAGAGTTCCACTTCCAAATGTTGTCATCTCATGCATCAACCCCCAGCACTGAGCAGATGATGACGCCAGGGACTTTTCCCCCAGGTCCCACACAAGGATCATAATGACGTCATGGGCCCTAATGTAGCAGCAATTGGCTTACATGACTTGTTATTATGGATCCAGGATGGGATACAAGTAATACCAAAACAACACAGTGAAAAATCGAAATCCACATCTAGCTGCATCACCATTTTATATCCACCATCACTCATTTAAATTCAACGAAAACAATTTAAATCTATTTCCACTGACTGGTGGTTCATTGTGTTCAAACCACGATGCTAGCTCTGTTAGCTTAGTCAGCTAAATGCAACGCTAGGCTAGCATCCGTAAGCATCCCGCGGTTTTACGTTAGTTTTTTCCCCAATAAAGACAAAAACCTTTACTTGAACTGCGACTCATTCTCTTCTCCCATCCTGACGGCAGCTTCTCGTCGTCCGCCATTCTTTACTTTCTCCGTAAATTAAGAGTAATTTAATATCAGAATGAAATGTGCTTGCTGCTGACTGACTGTGTCTCTACTGCGGTAGTTGTGTTGCAGCCCACAGTGATTATTTACGACACTTCGCTCTAGTACCAGTGTTGCCAGATCTCGAGAGAGAAACAAGCAAGCCAGGTCTATGAAAACGTAAAATAAAAGTCTGGGTTTCCGAGACTAATGAAAACGAGACCCAAAAAGAGCAGAGCTACAAGCTCACATCTTGACTTGTAGGCCTACAACTGCTATTTAAAAAAAAAAAAAAAAAAATATATATATATTGAATTCATGGAGATTATGTTTGTTTTTGTCACAAACCCAAGCCAATAGATTGATGACCCAGACCAGTAGGAGACTATCTTTGTCTCAAGGGCTGAAGTGATTTCATTAGTGTATGTTAGAGAAAAATAACCAAAATCAACAAAGTAACTAAAGTTTTCAAATAATTGTAGTGGAGTATTGAGTAGTAGGCTAGCCTATATTATTTGCCTCTGAAATGTAGTTGCCTCATTCACACTACAGATATAGTTGAACGTTTTGCTTGGTAATTCAATGTAATCTCAATGGAAACCAGCTTTAAAGCGTTCAAAGCTTTGTTTGGAGCATCTCCTGCATCTTTAAAGCTGGTTTCCATTGAGATTACATTGAATTACCAAGCAAAACGTTCAACTATATATCTGTAGTGCGAATGAGGCATAAGTATTGGAAATTGGAGATACTCCAGTAAAGTAAAAGTACCTCAAAATTGTAGCCTACTTGTACTCGAGTAAATGTACAGTACTTTGTTATTTTACACCAGTGCCAATATTTACAAGCAAATTTACAGAAACATATTAAGCACAAAATCACTTATAATAAACAGACATGGCAACACTGGCAGTAGTACGTCAGCTTGCGAACAGCTTTACGTTAGGATTTGTTTTTGGAGTTGCGCCCGCCCTCTGGCCGAGCTCGCGTCCAATGGGAGGCAAGGAACTTGGGTTGTCAATCATGTGTTTCGTGGATTTGATTGGTCCACAATACGCCGTCACGACGGTCACATTTTACGGCAAGCAAGGATTGTGTTCAGAAAAGCAGCAGCAGCAAAAGGATATTAAACGTGGTTCTTATTCAATTCATTCCAGGTAATAATATATTTATATTTACAATAATGTAACGGTTTGTATCAATTATTTATTATGATCATAATAGTGTGTGTGTGTGTGTGTGTGTGTGTGTGTGTGTGTGTGTGTGTGTGTGTGTGTGTGTGTGTGTGTGTGTGTGTGTGTGTGTGTGTGTGTGTGTTCGTGTTCTTAGCCGATAGATAAGCTATTTAGAATGACAATAATCGTTTTTTGATTGATTGGTTGGATGCTTTATTAGTCATAAATGTAAACAGCAATTAAAGCTAAAAGCATATAACACAAAAAGTCCTGTGGACTTGTTTTCATTGTGGTCCTGTGTATTCATTCAATCAACATGGCATACAAAACACAATAATGATGCATGTCACAAACAAACACAAAAACTACATGTACAAAGGAGATGCATGGGAAATTTACATTTACCTCCCCTTTTTATTTTATTTTATTCAGGACAGTTTTGAGATAAACCATTCCACATTTTGGTGGCAGGGCAGTAGAACGAGAACTTTACCCATGTTTGTTCTAAGTTGATACTTGCTTGATGGAGATGCTTAATTCTCAGTCCTCACATTCTGAACAGTGAAAGGTGTTTATAATGTATTAATCTGTATTTTTATTTTATTTTATCTGAACAGCCTGTCAAGATGATTGAGGTGGTCTGCAACGATCGTCTGGGTAAGAAGGTTCGGGTCAAGTGCAAGTATCCTTCAATAAAGGTCACAGGTGTCAGCCAGGTTATGAATCGCATGAAACGACTAATAAATCCTTCTAATGTTTTTTGAAAAACTTGTGTTTCTATGATCAGTGGTTCTTAAACCTTTTCATGTGAAGGACCCCTAGAATTATATGTATTTGACCGCGGACCCCCATCTCACCAGATATTGTTCCTGGGACCCAGAGAGAAAACTATTTGAGTTACACATGTTTGCTTTAAAAAAATATATATATTCAAAGATTTTTCAAAAATAGCAGATCTACAAGCTCATAGTGCCTGGGTCCTGCTTAACCTTCCCTATCAGACTCACCTCACCGCTACTCACCAGTTAAGAGTGGGGTGGCTCAGAGTAGATGACAGAGTACAGCAACTTGCAATGGGCCTGGTGTACAAGATACACTACACCACTATGATACCCAAGTACCTGTCAAACTACTTTATAAACATTAAGGATGTCCATAATTACAACACCAGAGGCAGCGCCACAGATCACTTCCAACCCAGAGTCAAAACCAACAAAGGGTCAAACTCGTTTTTCTGCTATACCACCAAAATGTGGAAAGCCTTACCGAAGGCCATAAAGGAGTGTGGATCACTAGCATCCTTTAAAATTGCCCTGAAAAACCACTTACAGGCAGCAGCCGTTCGCAACTGGTAAAAAAAAAAAAAACGAACCTAGCCCAACCCTACCCTCCCCTGCCCCTTCTTTGTATACTGTTTGTTTAGACTTACTGTTTTCTTTTTTGTTTTTCTTTACATATCTACTGCATAGTACTGTGTTCTATTTGTCTGTCATTCAATGTTATATGAGATACTTTAATGGTTTCCAGTGGAAATAAGCTTAGTCTTTTCATGGATCTCCTTTTAGTAGACCTTGTACCAGTGAACTGTACCGTCATGAAACTGTACCTTTTCCTATGCAAACTTCTAATAAAGTCTTCAATCAATCAATCAAACCTCAATATGAGCTTGTATATATGTTTTAAGTCCTCTCTCTACCATGGAGAGAGGTGGTAACTGCAACAGTTAACACACGTGGCCGCCTGGCCGGCAGTCCTAGAGGGGAAACCCCTAATCTGAGTTCCCAGATCCCCAGAAGAGAAGATCTGTGTCAAAATGATTCAAACATTTTCAAAAATGGATGCACACGCTTGCAGCGTGGCACGATGCTGTATTATCACATTTTGCTCCCAAGGACCCCACTTTGAGAACCAATGCTCTGATTTTATTTATTAAAAAATTTCCTGGACTGCAGTTTTAAGTTCACTGCTCAAGTGTAGGAAAGAATGTGCATTTGTTGTGCACATGCTTACTTACCTACCTGCATGTTGTGTTATGTTTTGTGTGCACAACCACGCTTCTTCCTTAACCACTGTTCAATCAGCTCTGAGGACACTATTGGAGATCTGAAGAAACTCATCGCTGCCCAGACGGGGACGCGGTGGGACAAGATTGTACTGAAGAAATGGTGAGTTGGTTGTAAATTCATGGTAATTTGGATTCCATAGAAGTCAGCATGTCTTCTATGGAAGAATGTTGAGCAGCAAAAGAAAAGAATCAACCCATTTGTGGGTAACGGACAGATTTGTATTGGTCCCTTTGTTTTTTGTTTCCTATAGTACATTTTGTTTATTAACTACGGTATTATTATATTTAAAAAAGCATTTTTTTCCCCCCATGTTTTTAAAAACATGAAGAAATCAAAGAAAAAAGAAAAAAAGTTTAAGAAGTGAAAATAGCCGATCTACAAGCTAACAATGTGGCGTTAAGCCGTGTTGGGAACCACTGATCAGTCACACTGTCAGTCACTTTGTTTCCATCTGCAAGCATGTGACCATGTCCTTCCTCTGTTGTTTTCTCTCTCAGGTACACCATATTCAAGGATCACGTAACACTGGGCGACTGTATCCTTTATGATGACTTATTATGATGTATGAACACCTCTTTCATCATCACTAGTCTATATAGTCATATATAATGAGTATATCTTTTGATGTACTGTTATTTTATTGTCTATGCCCTTTAGGTAGGGGATAACTGCTTGGTTTTACACACTCCCTCATAGTAGCCTTATAAACGTTATCACGTATAATTAAATGTTTACAATATGACCATTTTATACTATTAATGGCTTTACTTTTGCATGACACTGTTGTGCGACAAATGATGTTAATAAAATAAGCTTAACTGGTTAATAGACTCATTAACACAGTGGTTCAGGCCACAACCCCCCAAAATAATCATATTTGATCCTGGGACCCTCCTACCCTGACAAGCAATTCTAGGGGTTGAGGCATTACATTAAGTTTGACTGGTTTTCCACAGATACATTTTGTGGAAAATAGCAGGTCTATGCTCACAACTCTTATAGTTTGTTGATTACCTTTGACTCTAATCACTCACTCACTTCACTGGCATCTGGGGACGGGTCCTGACCCACAGGTTGAGAACCAATGCATTAACATGTGAACAAAATAATACATGAAAGATGTTGTACTTAACGTTGGTCTTTACAGATGAAATCCATGATGGCATGAATCTGGAGCTGTATTACCAATAGAACCAGCAGAGGACCACAAGAACACAATGCTACACATAGACACACACATGCGGATACACCCTTAAGGCCCTTTCCCATTGGGCGCGATAACAATACAAAAATGTCGTTTTCAATTGAAGTGGATGGCAGCGTCCACACCACAATGTTAAAGCCGCCATAATTGATGAACATAATCGTGAACACCGACCTATCGTTATCTTTATCCGGTGGGAATGATCCTTTACACAAGACGAACCAAGTTACCATCATAAAGGAGAAGAAAGGAGGGAGGATATATTGTGCGTAATGCATGTATGTCTATGGAACAGATGACATACAGACACACACAATGTATTGGGTCTTCATAGATCTTAAAAGTGATGGCTATGAAATATTTTATTTAGTTATTGGTGCGCTCGACTGCATACGTTTTGTTTTGATATTGTTTTTTTGGAATTAAAAGAAGATATTTCTATACCTTCAAGTTTTTAGTGTCTTGTCTTTATCTATGTCTTTTAAACGTCTTATCATTTACTCGGGACAGTTACACAATTTTAGAGGCGTGTAACTGTCAAATTAAGACTTAATATTGTCTAGGACAGCATGGATAAAATGTTTTTTTATGACATCGGGTCTGTAGTTGCTGTGTTTTGCTTTGCAGTATTACAAAGCGAAGAAGACTTGTGAACAAAATGGATACAATTCAAATGTACTTTAATTCTTTTTTATACATTGAGCTTTTGCTACAGTAGTAAACACAAGTAGTCATAAACTAGAACAGTTAAAAATGCATAACGGTATAGCATGTGATGTACTACTATTATCGTCTCTGTCGGGTGGAAACCTCATGTCAAAATTGATCAAAGTATCAAAAGTAGCAGATTTACAAGCTCAAAATGTGCCACTTTTGTGCCAAGCTTGCAGATCAGCTATTTTCGATGCTTTTGTATGACGCTGTAGTATGATCTAGTGTGGCATTAATTTACTAAAGAACACAATGTTAAAATATGGAGATAAGAGGTTTCTGCCCGACAGCGACGACATATACTGTAGTTCTTTGACCGGAGTCCCCCACGGCTCTATACTAGGCCCCCTCTATTCTTTTTACACCTTTGCCAACAAGAATAGCTGATCGAGGAAGAATGTTTGAGAAGGTTTGCCTATAATAATGACAAGAACCAAAACAGGGAGGCCAGGTTCAAAGTTTGCATATAAGATAGATATCTATCACCATGATTCTTTTCCAATTACTTTTTTCATTGTTTTACCAGGAAAAAAACAATACAATACAATAATGTAAGGAAAAAAAATACATTAAAAAAACCCGGCGACCTCACAACATTAGACGGACAATATCAGTCCCCAGAACCAATATCGGGTGTTTTCGATTATACATGGTTAAAATGGAGTTTGAATTTACAGTGGATTTGTATAGTTTGAATGTTGAACACTAGAGGGCGGCATGATATCATCCCCTGGAACCCCAAAAGAGTCCCTGTTAAACTCAACAACAGTGAGTCCAGTTTTCTCTGGTTGTGAAAAAATGTGTTTCCTACCAAGTTGCTCTCATTGAGTGAACATTAAAGAGTTGTGGTCAGTTGAACAGACTAGATTTATTCACAGCAGTGGACAGCGCAAAATGTCATCCCAGTGACTCCACCTCCCTCTCAGACTCTTACAGAAACCATTGCAGTGAAGCTGAAGCAGTGGTTCTCAGATCTTTTCATGTCAAGGATCTCCAAATGTATATGTATTTGGCCCCATTGGACCCTCATCTGAAAAGATTTTGTGCCAGGGACCCCCATGAGAGAAGATTTGTGTTTATTATAAAAAAAATTATAAAAATGATTCTTAGCAATTTTGGACCTATGAGGTTTCCACCCGACAAAGACAATGGGCCCTATTTTTGTCCATGCCCTATCCCTAAACATTTTTTTTTTAATATATTTCAAATAGGTGATCTACAAGCTCACAACGTGTCGATGTAGATCGGCTATTTGAAGTATTTAAAAAATATTTTTCAAAATATAAAAAAAGCCAAAGAAGTTTAGCGATTAGGGGTAAGGCATGGACGAAAAAATAGCTCAATAGGCCTGAATGTACCCTTGGTTGTTGTTACACAGATTCGACACATATCGTCGTTGTCGGGTGGAAACCTCATATATCCAAGTTTCAAATGTGTACGTTCTTTCGCAAAGTAAAGCCCTGCTTCATCATACAAGGCCATCGCACAAACGTAGTGAAAACAGCAGATCCACAAGCACACACCGCCTCGCACCGTGCTTATTAGATCGGCTGTTTTCACTAGTTTAAATCATTTTAAAAATGATAAATACAAAACAAACAGTTTTGGACATACAAGGTTTCCACCCGACAACACCGATATATATATATAGATACTGTATATACACATGCATCTCCATCAGTCATAATAGTCCTCCTCCACGTAGTTGGCTGGAAACAGGCCCACCTGGAGAAACACACACACAGACACATGGAAGAGTGTAAGATTATAAGATATCAACATCACTTTCCTTCACCAAAAATATTAACGCCAAGCGTTTGCCCCAGAAGACTAGGGATGCAAAGTTTCAAGTGTTTGTAAGACTTCAAACCATGTGCATTGTGATAGTTACCTACTCCTCCCGCGGGGGAAATTCGGGTATCGCAGCCCAACCCAGCTGCTTTTTTCAGCTTAACCCAGCTGAACCCTATGAGGCAGCCCACAAGGAGCGCAAAGGGGGGGAGCAGTGATAGCTAGAGCGGGGGATCGTACCTGCGACCTCTGGGGTCTCCGGAGTCCTAGGTATGGACACTAACCACTCAGCCATCACTGCTCTACCACTCAGCCATCACACACACACACACACACACATTGTGAGTGTGTGTGTGTGTGTGTGTGTGTGTGTGTGTGTGTGTGTGTGTGTGTGTAGGCCTGTCACAATTATTACATTGTCTAATCGCAAATATTTGAGATAATCGCAATTATTTCTGCATAATCGTCATAATCGTTTGCATGTTGAAAAATGTGCAGACATTTTCAAATATAAAAATATTAGAAATAGCATCAACTATTTCTAATATTTCTATTATGTATAAAATTATTACATTTCAATAATGTCTTATTATAAACATTTATTCACATGTTCAACGCCAAACACACAATTAAAATTAAATGAACCCATTTAGGCCTAGAATTATTGAATGCTTTAACCACTGAAAAATAGCAGATATACAAGCTCACAGCGCGGCACCGAGTGCTTGTAGACTTTTTCAAAAATAGCAGATATACAAGCTCACAGCGCAGCACGCGCTGCGAGCTTGTAGATCTGCTATTTTTGAAAAAGTCGCGAAAATGTGTGCAAATCTTTGAATATATGTATTTTCAAAGCGAACGTTTGTAACTCAAGTTTAGCTTCTGGGTGGTCCCTGGAACTAAATATTTTGAGATGCGGGTCCGTGGCCAAATACATATCATTTTGGGGGTCCTTCACATGAAAAGGTTTGAGAACCACTGACATTCTAGTCTCTCAAGAACAGACTAACTGAGCTCCATTTAAGTGAAAAGGACCTTTTCTTTGACGATGGCTGGCCAGATTGCTGACATAGAAACATAGGGTTTTCAAAAGAATCTTAGAAGGATTCAAAAGACACTTATAGAATCGGGTAAAAATTCTAATTTTCAAGATTTTTCAAAAATAGCAGATCTACAAGCTCGCAGCGCGGCACTCGGTGCCGCGCTGTGAGCTTGTATATCTGCTATTTTTCAATAGTTAAAGCACAACATAATGATACACAATAATGTTTACCCGTTCTAAATGGGTCAAGTTATTTGAGTGACAGTTAATTTTCAACTTAAATGTGTAATCCTGACAGCCCTGTGTGTGCATGTGGGAAGAACAATCCTCCGTCTCACCCGTCCGTACACCTCTCCCTTCCACCACCCGTTGTGAGCCTTCTTGGAGATGATCTTGATGGTGTCTCCCTCGCGCAGCGACAGCTCTGTGCGGTCCCTGGCCGAGAAGTCGTACCTGGCCCTCGCCACGCCAAACGTCTTGGCACTGCTGCCATCTACAGGACGCGGGGCACAAGAAAAGGCTGGTTGATGCTCATTACTTAACCCATTAAGACCTGGAATTATTTTATAAGTTAGCTATTGAATAATAGCAGATATACAAGCTCACAGGGCGGCACTCGGTGCAGCGCTGTGAGCTTGTATATTAAAGAGCTGGAGAGACAGGGAAATCCCTGTTACCGAACAAACACTCCCGAGCATGATTACTACTAGTAAGACACCTCAGGGCAACAGGGCGAGGGCGCGCTACTTTTCTGTTCTCTAATCTCTACCCTCACCATAATGTGTCCTTTGTCCTTTATTATTTATATGGAATTAAACAACATGATTGTATTATGTTGTCAGCAAATCATTTAGATGTCAGCTTACTATAGTCAATAGTAATGCAAACACCAATATTCAATGGAAAACTGTACCGAAATGTAGCAACTTCAACTCGTGTGATTGATTATTTCAGTAACATTAGATATTGAAAATGGAGTCCCTGCCCGGAATCACAACTATCTACTGGTAGTGCTATGGAACCCCCTATTCAGTTACAGTAGGAAGATATTGGGGAATAATTACAAGTAACAAGTGAAATGCACCATTTAAATTATTATGAAAGAACATAACATATTTAATACTATTGTCACGTTTGCATTCAATTCATGTTATAGCCTATTGTAAATCTCACACGTACATTTCTCAATCTTATACAATTTAATGGCTTGCCCTACTGGAGTCTTCTCTGTGTACCTCTCTGTGTTCTGTGTTCCTTTGAGCTAGCACCGGGCTCTCCTGCTGGTGCACTGGCATAGATATTATATCCACCTTTGTATAGGAAACATGGCCAAATATTGTAAAACGTACTGCATTTTACAATGTCTACTGGGCTGGCCACACACGCACGCACGCATGCATGCACACGCACACGCACACACACTCATATAACCCTAACAACAAGCATATAAACAGCTGCAACCACTTACAGTACAACACAACCACACTGACAAACTGACCGTACGGTATAAGTCAAAAGGTTCATATAACCAGTGAAAGGAAGTAATTATAATTTTTGCCTCCACTTGCTGTAATATACATACAGTAGAGTGCATAGAAAATGTATCATTCATCATTGGCACATATTTGCAGCAATCTTTCTGAGTTGAGCAATTGTGTACAGTATATAGTGTGCAATGTATAGCCTAGCAGCCTAGTACAGTATGTAGCCTATTAACCATGTACCAATTGCCATTTAAATAGCAGCAGCACATGATCGGGCTGTATTTTGATTGTCAGCTCTTATGCCTTAACTTAAAGGCCTGTCCATACTGTCTCCGACCACCGAACCTTTTGTCGGAGAGTTCAGAATTTCTGATGTGCAGCTTTCCGAACTCTAATTCTGGGTAATGCTTTTCAGAAGATGCGAGTGACGTCATTTTGTAGTTGAACCGGACCTTTACGACGAAAAGTTTGTTGGTCGGAGACAGTATGGACAGGCCTTTAAGTTAAGGCATAAGAGCTGGTACTTAAGACAATCAAAATAGAGCCCATATGTTTTATCTAGGAATCTCTAGGCCTCTGATGATTGCAGCCAGGCAGGCCAATAAGGAGGCAGGCCCTGTGCTCCCGACGGATAAACCGCCGGTGCTTTAACCTTTTAACAAAAAAAAAAAAGAACGTACGTGGGGAAAGCGGGTTGTTGGGAGCCGCGCTCTGCTCGGGCTGCTTGTAGGGAGTCTGCAGGGTGGTGTCCACCTCTTTGAAGTACTCCTTCAGCGAGTTCCTCTGGTAGAACTGGATCATCTCCTAGAGGACCAGAGGAGCCGGAGGGAAGGTCAGAGGTCAAAGTGACAGAGAGCACAAGATACCAATACCTGTCTTGTCTAACTTCTCCAAAGTGAGCAACACCAACAGCCACAACACCAGAGGGAGCGACCATGATCTGGTACCACCTATATTTAGAACAAACATGGGAAGAGTGCTCCTTCTACTGCTCTGCCACCAAAATGTGGAATGCCCTGACAGGCGTTCAGGAGATCACAAAAGGATTTAATGTAATTTCCCCATCTCTTTTGTACATATAACCTAGTGTTTGTATTTGTTGATGTGCATGTATTATCGTGTACATTTCCTATACTATGGTGATTAATTGAATACAATATGATAGGACCACAATGGTACAAAGTCCCACATAATCAAAATAAATAAATAATCGGTACATTGAAACTATACAAACTATAGGATGCCAGGTAAACAAATGAACCTGACATCTGTCTAATTAACATGCTAATTATATTTTAACATAAGCTTGCAGGGTCAAGGACAAGAGGTAGCTTGGATGAAGCTCGTAGTGTAATATATGCGGAGGATTTTGACTGTGCCGCTGCTTGCATAAACATGAAATGTGAAGATATTTTAATCTGTATTCCAGTCAGTGACAAGGGTACAATCCCTTGTATCTGAGTTGGAGATATGACACTTGGAACATGGAATAAAGCAAAATAAAATCTCATGACTGAACCATTTTGTCAGGCCAAATAAGTGAAACAGCGCGAAAAGAGCCTGTTTCCTAAAACAATGAACACAGTAAAGAAATAATTTTTAGGTATTATTATCCTCATTCTAAACCTGTGCTCCGCATATAGCCAACCAGTTGAATACATTGCAGAGACTGATGCTAAAACCTTTTTGCTTTAAAAACCTGAGACCATTCATGTTCATGGAAGATGCTTTTTAAACATAAAAGTATTCTATTGCTAGTTTGACCACTTCAAATACTATTTCATCTTATATAAACTAACTATAACTAATAGCCGAAAAGGTGTTGTGAGCTTGCAGATCTGCTGTTTTCGGGGCACAGAAGACATGCCGAGGGCACGCTGGATCCAAATCAGCCGTGGCGACCGAGGACTTTGATTCGTGACACTTACAATGATTCCCTTGAAGGCCTTCTTGTCGTTGATGCGGTAGAGTCCCTCGACAGAGGTGATCTTAATGTGTCTGATGTCCATGTTGAACCTGGGGGAGCACAAAGGGGCAGGAGAAGTTAACGTCCGTTTGAATGAGAGGCAGGCAAGCAGTACTGTGTTCCACCTGATACTTGGGTATACGGCGTATTCTGTGAAGAAAATGTTTCATTTTCATTTTTCACTTTTGCTCCAATCTGCACCACTCTTGACACAATGAGCTACTTTTGCTCATTTTGAATTTGAATCGTGAGAAGTAACCGTTCTGGTTTCCACCAGACGGAGACGATTACGTGATTTAAATCTGTTTCGTGATTGGCTCACTTGAGGCTGATGGCGAACTCTCCGCCTTCTTTCTGCCGGACCAGGAAGGTTCCATCGGAGCGCGACATCAGGAGGTTCTTGGCGGCCGTGCGGTCCATGTTCCCAGCAAACCTAGGAGCACAGGGGGCAAGAATGTCTTTATGCAATTCCTACTGTATCTTGTGATATGTTTTTGATAAAATAAGTGTGTTAAATAGCTCTATATTCCGATAGCAATCATCGCTATAGACTGCTTGTTCAGTAGTAGGGGTCTCCAGCTCTTTAATGAACAGAAACTATGTTTTCTTTTTCGGATTATCAATTTTATCCAATCAGGAGAGAGAAGGGGCAGCTGTGGCTCAGGGGTAGAGTCTCCGTCTTAGAACACGGAGGGTTCCCAGTTCGATCCTGGGCTCCACCAGAGTTAGTGTCGAAGAGTCCTTGAGCAAGACTCGGAACCCCTAGTTGCTCCCGGTGAGCAGGTTGGTGCCTTGCATGGTTTCCACCGCCATCGACGTATGAATGTGTGTGTGAATGGGTGAATGTAATGCACAATCTCTGTAACGCGCCTTGGGTAAAGGCGCTATATAAATGCACCATTTACACAACTTATACATCATACAGGATAAACAAGTGAAAATGGAAGTGATGGAGGAAAAAAAAGCTAATGTCGAACAGACACACTAAATGAAAGCTGATAAATGACGTTTGGTATCCTGACTTGAACTCTTATTTTCTGTTCACCAAAGAGCTGCAGAGATGGGGAAACCCCTGTTACTGAACAAACACTATACTTCTTCACTTCACGACGTTTATATACACATTTGCCTTACAAGCCAAGCCCCTCAAAGTTTGTCATCGTCGCCTGTTATCGCTATGGTCTAGCACACAACATGTGCCCATGTCAAATCTGCATTTCCCACTTTTTTAAAGCACTCCACTCTGCAAAATAAAAGTGCACTGACTAGCACACAGTTTTCAACAGGGGGTCCTCAGAGTTACTGCAGGGGGGTCACCAACCTTTGATTACATTAACCCATTTAGGCCTAGAATTATTGACTGCTTAAACTGTTGAAAAATAGCAGATATACAAGCTCACAGCGCGGCACCGAGTGCCGCGCTGCGAGCTTGTAGATCTGCTATTTTTGAAAAAGTCGTGAAAATGTGTGCAAATCTTTGACTACATGTATTTTCAAAGCGAATGTTTGTAACTCAAATGTTGCTTCTGGGTGGTCCCTGGAACTAAATATTTTGAGATGGGGGTCCGTGGCCAAATAAATATCATTTTGGGGGTCCTTCACATGAAAAATTATGAGAACCACTGACATAGTAGTCTCTCGAGAACAGACTAACTGAGCTCCAGTGAAGTGAAAAGGACCTTTTCTTTGACGATGGCTAGTAGCCAGATTGCTGACATAGAAACATAGGTTTTTCAAAAAATCTTAGAAGGATTCAAAAGACACTTATAGAATCGGGTCAAAATTCAAATTTTCACGATTTTTCAAAAATAGCAGATCTACAAGCTCGCAGCGCGGCACTCGGTGCCGCGCTGTGAGCTTGTATATCTGCTATTTTTTTATATTTAAAGCATAAAATATTGCGTCATATTGTGTTCAGGCCTAAATGGGTTAACCCCTTGAACCCTAGCATCCCCACTCTGAGGAGAACACTCGCCGAAAATAGCATATCTACAAAGCTCACAGAGGCGTTGCTATTTTCAGGCAAACTGGTTTTGTGATGTACAGGGAAATAGGAGCAAACTGTGTACAGACTAAGTATTGAGGGTTTAAGTGGTTAAATGAACGTACATGTTAACTGAAAAAGTGCTCCTCGGAGCACAGGTCTCCGTCAGGTGAGGTTGGTAATTGTGGGCCAGCAAGGAATTCGGAATTCGACAATCAGTATGGAATATGAAAAGTCCCCGGACTGAAAAATCTTCAAGACCCCTGGACCAGTGCCTTGTTAGGAGTTGATTCTAATTTGATGCTATGCAGTCAGTCGCCTTTTGGTAATGTCTCATGGGTTAACCCATTTAGGCCTAGAATTATTGAATGCTTTAACCAGGGAAAAATAGCAGATATACAAGCTCACAGCGCGGCACCGACTCTGTAAGCTTGTAGATCTGCTATTTTTAGAAAAAGTCAAGAAAATGTGTGCAAATCTTTGACTATGTATTTTCAAAGCGAACGTTTGTAACTCAAATTTTGCTTCTGGGGGGTCCCAAGAAGTAAATATTTTGAGATGGGGGTCCGCGGCCAAATAAATATAATTTTGGGGGTCCTTCACATGAAAAGGTTTGAGAACCACTGACATAGTAGTCTCTCAAGAACAGACTAACCGAGCTCCAGTTAAGTGAAAAACACCTTTTCTATGACGATGGCTGGCCAGATTGCTGACATAGAAACGTATAGAATCGGGTCAAAATTCTAATGTTCACGATTTTTCAAAAATAGCAGATCTGCAAGCTCGCAGCGCGGCACCGAGCTTGTATATCTGCTGTTTTTCAATAGTTAAAGCATAAAATAATGATACACAGTAATGTGTATCCCAGCATGTTGTTTTTGTGTGAACACGCATAAAGCTGTTGCTACCTACCAGAGGAAGCCAGTCAGCGTGGGCGTTGGTCTCTGGGGAGGAGGAGATCACAGTGAGGTTAGCGGTCAGCAGTGGTGTAAAGTAACTAAGTACATTTACTTAAGTACTGTACTTAGGTACACTTTTGAGTTATTTGTACTTTACTTGAGTAATTTCCAATACTTTTACTTCTGCTCCACTGCAACTCGGATCCAAATATTGTACTTTTACGCCACTACATTTATTTCAAAACTCTAGTTACTAGTTACATTGTAGATTTGTATTATTATTACAAAACATACATTAACCACTTCAGCCGTGTATACTGTATACATTTTGGCCATTTGAAAATAGTCGCTCTAACAAGCTCACAATGCGTCGCGATGCAACGCATTGTGAGCTTGTAGATCTGCTATTTTCAAAACATTTTATATATTTGATAACTTGAACTTGACATTCTGCACAATGAGTACTTTTACTTTTGGTACGTTTAGTACATTTTGATACCAATACTTTTGTACTTTTACTCAAGTAAATGTTGAATACCAGACTTCAACTTGTAAAAGAGTACATCTACATGGCAGTATTGATACTTTTAATTAAGTAAAGAATGTAAGGTTTACAATACTTCTTGCGGAGATGGAAGAAGGATTGTTTTACTTCAGAATACTAAAAGACGTAAGGTAGATATACTTTGTTACAAGTAGAAGACCCGTGGTAAAAATGTTTGCGAACCCCTGGGTTAGAGAGTGAATCAGTGGTGCTGTACTTACAGAGACGAAGGGCTGGACTTTATTGGTTGGAAACACTCCCGTCTGGCCACTGGTCAGATTTCTGCCCTGAGTGACACACACAGTAACCAATCATAAAGAGTCAGCACAGAGAAAGACGAAGAACACTCTTGGAAATAGCAGATCTATTTTCGATTAAACAAAGTATAAGTTTGAAGTGAGCGTTGCATTTCAGCATGTGTGCGTGTCTGTGTGTCTGTGTGTGTGTGTGTGTGTGTGTGTGTGTGTGTGTGTCTGTGTGTGTGTGTGTGTGTGTGTGTGTGTGTGTGTGTGTGTGTCTCGGCTGCTCAACAGCACCTGTGTGTATGTGTGTGTGCGTGCGTCTAAAAGTATTGAAAAATTGACATACTAAAGTAAAGTGAAAGTACTTGAAAATTCTACTTAAGTAAATATGCTTTATACTTTTTTACTTTCTGCCACTGTCTATTTACAGTACATGCTGTGCAGAGAAACGAGGAATGATTGCAGAGAAGCAGGATGAGTCTAGAGAGAGAGAGAGAGAGAGAGAGAGAGAGAGAGAGAGAGAGAGAGAGAGAGAGAGAGAGAGAGAGAGAGAGATGCCGAGACAGGAGGGGAAGAAGATTTACAAAAATGAAAGTTGAAAGCCGAGAGACGAGAGCACTACTGCACCTCCGTACAATGTGCACTAACCACAGGAAACACTCTGCATGAGAACACCCTGAAACAATGTACAGTGTGTGTGTGTGTGTGTGTGTGTGTGTGTGTGTGTGTGTGTGTGTGTGTGTGTGTGTGTGTGCACATGCAAGCGTGTGATTTGCATGGCAATTCTCAGCCTCACTGAGGAGGTAACACTCTGTAATCACATCCGTGTCTGTTTGTGTTGTCTTTTGTCCAATGCATCTCTAAAAGTAATGACTGGATTGGTGCTGCGATACATTTGGTGGGGCAGAAAACCTGTATCTCCCATTGGTGGTTAACCCATTCAGAACGGGTACACTGTATTGTGTATCATTATTTTATGCTTTAACTATTATTTTTGAAAAATCGTGAAAATTAGAATTTTGACCCGATTCTATAAGTGTCTTTTGAATCCTTCTAAGATTTTTTTGAAAAACCCTATGTTTCTATGTCAGCAATCTGGCCAGCCATTGTCAAAGAAAAGGAAGGACCTTTTCACTTAACTGGAGCTCAGTTAGTCTGTTCTTGAGAGTACTACTATGTCAGTGGTTCTCAAACCTTTTCATGTTAACGACCCCCAAAATGATATTTATTTGGCCACGGACCCCCATCTCAAAATATTTAGTTCCAGGGACCACCCAGAAGCAAAATTTGAGTTACAAACGTTCGCTTTGAAAATACAAATATTCAAAGATTTGCACACATTTTCATGAATTTTTCTAAAATAGCAGATCTACAAGCTCGCTGAGAGCTTGTATATCTGCTATTTTTCACTGGTTAAAGCATTCAATAATTCTAGGCATAAATGGGTTTTAAAAGTACTAAACTTTTTTTAGTTGAGTAGTAACTAAAGTTTTCAAATGACTGTAGTGGAGTAAAAGTACAATATTTGGATCTGAGATGCAGTGGAGTAGAAATATTGGAAATTGGAAATACTCAAGTAAAGTACAAATACCTCAAAACTGTACTTAAGTACAGTACTTGAGTAAATGTACTTAGTTACTTTACACCAGTGGTACTCAACCTGTGGGTCGGGACCCCCAGGGGGGACCCCAGATTATTTTGAGGGGTCCCCAGATGATTGGCTTGTTTTCTCACTCATCAGTAAACAAGCGAACATAAAGTTTAAGTGCATAGAGGGTATCTGCACATTTCTAAAGCGACAATGAAAGGACTTGTAAGACCTTTTTAATACCTCTAAAATGACGAATTAAACACAGGCCAAATTGTCAAATACTATAAGAGGCAGAAATTGTGAAAATAGCAGATTATAGAATCGTGTTAAACAAAACCTAATGCCTCAACTCCTCCAACTCCAAGTAGTGCTCGTCAGGGTGGGGGGGGTCCCCAGTTAAAATATGATTATTTGGGGGGTCGCGGCCTGAAAAGGTTGAGAACCACTGCTTTACACCACTGATATATATACCTCCCACCACGGTAGATCAACCTCGGCCTTGGTCAGCTCGATGACGTCGCCCGGGGCCAAATGAAGTGGTTGGCCGAACGCTACGGGAGGGGGCGGTAAACCGTAATAATCCTGACACGCCTCCATCTTCGGAAATCCTGGGATGAGAGACACAGACAGACAGACAGACAGACAGACAGACAGACAGACAGACAGACAGACAGACAGACAGACAGAGAGAGAGGGACACACAGAGACAGAGGAATAGATGGAGAGGTGGTTACAGTATAGAAAAAGACAGGAACACTAGATAGAAAGAGAGAGAGAGAGAGAGAGAGGTTGGAAGGTACAGTACAGATGACAAGAGTAGGGGGGAGAGAGACAAGAGACAGTTATGTAATTAGTTCTGTATAACAGTGTTGTTTTTGGCAGTTTTAGTCATAGTCTTTTGAATAAAATGTCATTTAGTTTTAGTCATAATTTAGTCACCTGAAAAGTTTTAGTTTTAGTCTAGTTTTAGTCGACTAAATATCATAAGATTTTAGGCGACTAAATCTACAGTTGATTTAGTCAACTGAAATGTATTTTGGCAGGCCTTGATGACATCGTAACGGCTGATTTTACACTTGGTTGCGTGCTGAAAATAGCCGATCTACAAGCCAAGCGCGACGCGTTGTGAGCTTGTAGATCTGCTATTTTCAGCACGCAACACCTGAGAGCAACCAAACATAAAATGACTCTCTTCTCCCTCACGTTTTAGTCTAGTTTTTATTTTGTTGACGAAATTGTCAATATATTTAGTCTTAGTTTTAGTCATCACAGCTTAGTTTTTATTTCATTGTTATTTCGTTTTCGTCAGTGAAAAAAATGCAGTCGATACTCGATAAAAAGTTTTTCTTCATAGTTTTAGTCAACGAAATCAACACTGCTGTATAATGAGTCATAATTCTGTATTAGAGCTTGCTTGCTTGTTTTTCATTAAACATATCATTTCGTCTCTGTTGGGTGGAAACAGAGACGAAACAAAACTGTCACTTTTCGGGATTCAAATTCTAAAGCATCAAAAGTAGCAGGTATACAATATGCTATTTGTGATGCTTTTGTACGCCGCTGCCCTGTGATCTAGTCTAGGGCGTTAATTTTACGAGAAAAAGAAACACGGTAAGTTTAAATATGGAGATATTGAGATAAGAGGTTTCTGCCCGACAGTAAGGATGTATTCATTTGAGTCTGTGTGTGCTGCAAAATCCTCACCTAGATTTAAATGCCTGTGCGGAGAAGATCTCTGTGTCTTACTCTGGACGGAGCAAAGGAGAGAAGCAACGTGTCACATTCACTGTTTTTGTATTCAACAATACAAAGTCCTTATGCAACTCAAACACAAACAACAGTCAATGCTTGTGGTCTGTCTCACCTTCTTTCCTCCTGAGTGATCTGAAATACAAAACAACAACTGTTAGGACGAGAATTACTATAGCCTGGGTAGTAAACCAATACTGTAATGCAGGGTTCCCCAATTAGTTTTCCCCAAGGGCCAAATTATGTCTAGGTTACCAAGCCGAGGGCCACAACATTGCAGGGGGCGACGGTGGCGTTCCCGCTACTCCAGTGACAGTTCAGACATCGTCATTGTCGGGTGAAAATCTTGTATGTCCAAAACCGTTCGTTTTGCATTTATCATTTTAAAAATGATTTAAACTAGTGAAAACAGACGATCTACAAGCACACAACGCCTCGCACCGCGAGGCGTAGTGTGCTTGTAGATCGGCTGATATACTAGTGTTCGGCTGATATACTAGTGTTGTTGCTGCTCTTATACCACCACTATTACTGGGGTTGGTGGGGGCCAGACAGTAGCCCCCCGTGGGCCGCAAATGGCCCGCGGGCCGCCTATTGGGGAACCCTGCTGTAATGTGAATTCCACGATCGGGATGGTCTATTATACCAGGCTAAACAATTACTCCCCCCGCATGGACGCACACATTCCAACACTTCAATTTAAACTATACATTGTCTCTGTCGGGTGGAAACCTCACCTCACCAAAAACGGTCACTTTTCAGGATTCAAATTCAAAAGCATAAAAAGTAGCAGATCTCCAAACTCGAGAGCTTGTAGATCTGCTACTTTTGATGCTTATGTGTGACGCTGTAGTGTGATCAAGTGAAAAATAATCATCAACTGGGGGGACACTCCACTCTGACCAGCACTTGAAATGTAGGCGTTGCAAGGTGTTGTGAGCTTGTAGATCTGCCATTTTCACAATTCTTGCCTCTTTCTTATATTATTTGACAGTTTGGCCAATGTTCGACCAGTTTATATAGTATAGTTTGTTGATTACTTTTGACGCAGTAATGGTCTTTTTATTTATTTTCTTAATTTTTTATGATGTATAAAAAATGTCTTAAAAGTCCTTAAATTGTCACCTCACTGTCATCTGGGGACCCCCCCCCCCCCCCCTGGGGGTCCCGACTTAAAGGTTGAGTACCAGTGAAGAAGGGAATTAACTTTAACAACACAAAAGGATAGACTATGGAGAATTGGAGATACAATTCTCACAGACAGACAGGCACGCACGCCACGCCACGCCACGCCCCGCACGCACGCACGCACGCACGCACACACACGCACACATGCACAGTACTGTATGTTATAGCACAGCCACAAAACACAACACAAACCTGAGTGGCGTCCACAGGTAGGCACCCTGCCTAAACACTCTTTATGGGCAGCCATTCGACAGCGGGTACAGCGGTAGCCCTGGAAAAACGTCCCTCTGGGGGGAAGAGAGGGTTAGAGTTTTACGGTAAGTATGATTCAGCTTTTGTTCAACTATTTAAGCCCTATACGTATAAAGTACATTCTCATAAGACTAAAGGTGAAGATAGCCGATCTACAAGTTTAGTTGAGTGGCTGAGTAGGTGTAGAGGCTGCCGTAAAACTCATTTTCTTCATATCTTCATACTGTATATCGATCCTCTCTCCCTAAATGCTCATTATAGGAATGTGTGTTTGTGCCT